>NW_026711980.1:1321658-1652072 GCF_026419965.1 Kogia breviceps
CAAGGGTCTGCATTTGCTTTCCCAACCTCACCAATCGTCTCAGCCCCAAGAGTGTCCAGCCTTATGTCTTCTGCCGCTGGGGCTGTAGATGTGGTCAATCCTGGTTGCATGCCAGTCCCTGAACGCATTTTGGAAGAATTTCTCTCTGTTTTGCCCTGCTTGTTTCTTCTTTATGTTGGAAATGTATCCTCAGAATGGGTCTGAGCTGATTTTCCCTGCTGGTTTTAGGCCGCTTTACACACACTTGATGCACTTACACAGAGATATCAAGACTTAGCTTTTAAGATGCTTACTAGTCGGATAGATACTTGTGCGATGAACAGGGTCTGGTGAGTCCAGTTGATTGAGCAAGGAGTAGGTCGTGTCCATTCCATATTCGGTTTTCGGAAGGGTATCTGTGCTCATTTCAAACTCGAGTTTTATGCGTCACCCCACCTCACCTTTCCCCTGAAGCAGGCATAAGTGTGTTTTCTAAAAGCGTGACTCTGTTCTGTTTGGGGATTCAGTGCATGGGGAGCGATTTTTACATTCCCTCGATAAGTGATATCATAAGTTTCTTTTTTTGTGGGACTTATTTCACTGAGGATGATCGTACCTAAATCCACTCAGGATGCTGCTACCAGCCTCATGACGTGGATTTCATGGCTGAGTGACACTCCATTGGACCTACGTAGCACCACTTGTCCACTTGTCCACTTGTCTTTGTCCACTTGTCCACTCGTCTTTGTCCACTTGGCTCTTTCCTGGGATATGAAACGTGTACCGGAGTGGAGGTTCTTGTCAAGACAGCAGCCCTCAACTTTGGGGTCCCTGTGTCTGGTTGATTTTTTCATTTTCCCAAGGTCAACGCCCATGTGTGGAAGTGCCCTATGCTCTGTGGTTCTGTGTTTTACATGGTTTGGGAAAGAGGATACACTTGTGAAGATTGGCTGTTGGCCATTGACATCCCGCCCATCAGCTTAACAAGGCTCCCTTGACTCCGTGGGCTGTCCTGCCTTTCTGGTTCTTAGACTTTTTTCGCCTGGCCCTTTTGCCCCGGGGGGGGGGCGAGAGATTTCTTTGTAGTGCTGATTTGCTCTCCCAGGTTGCTTGGTTGGCCAAAAAGGGCGTATGCGTTTTTTCCTGAATATATTCAGGAAAAAACGCATACGCCCTTTTTGGCCAACCGCATCATTGTCCACGTTCTGGCGCTTTTCATGTGCTATCGGGGCCATTCCGATGTACCCGTTGACATCCGTTTCCTGCAGTTCTGCCTTGCGTTCAGCGCCTCTTCGTAGCCTGACCTCAATATATTTGGGGGCGATAGTTATCGTTTAGAACTCTGCAGGTTTGGGAAGTGCAGTGCCCCTGAGCTCCATTTCCCAAGTCGCTTTTTTGTGAGTGGGACGCAACACGGCTGGATGGCTTCACGCCCTATTGTCGATCCGGGGTGGCAGGCTGAACCGCTGGTGAATTCTTCTTCGTGATGGGAAATGAGAGTGACATGTGCCCGACCAAACACCTCCAGCGAGTCTCTCATTGGTTCCCCCTCTTGCAGTTCATCCTGCGGACAAATTGCAGACGGTACGAAAGAGGCATGGAAAGGCGCCGAGTCTCCAAGTGGGGAGATTGTTAGTAAGGGGGCCTGAATGGAGAACACGAGCACCAGGAGATGAAAACTGAGGTGAGTTTCAGAAAGCTTTCCCGATCCCACGGTGTAGCAACCGCTGGGTTTCCAATGAGTGCTTTCGCTGTCGGAAGATTGCGTTGAACCTGGAGAGTTGGGACCCATGGAATGGGGAGCACGCAGGATTCCTTTCAAGGGTCTGCATTTGCTTTCCCAACCTCACCAATCGTCTCAGCCCCAAGAGTGTCCAGCCTTATGTCTTCTGCCGCTGGGGCTGTAGATGTGGTCAATCCTGGTTGCATGCCAGTCCCTGAACGCATTTTGGAAGAATTTCTCTCTGTTTTGCCCTGCTTGTTTCTTCTTTATGTTGGAAATGTATCCTCAGAATGGGTCTGAGCTGATTTTCCCTGCTGGTTTTAGGCCGCTTTACACACACTTGATGCACTTACACAGAGATATCAAGACTTAGCTTTTAAGATGCTTACTAGTCGGATAGATACTTGTGCGATGAACAGGGTCTGGTGAGTCCAGTTGATTGAGCAAGGAGTAGGTCGTGTCCATTCCATATTCGGTTTTCGGAAGGGTATCTGTGCTCATTTCAAACTCGAGTTTTATGCGTCACCCCACCTCACCTTTCCCCTGAAGCAGGCATAAGTGTGTTTTCTAAAAGCGTGACTCTGTTCTGTTTGGGGATTCAGTGCATGGGGAGCGATTTTTACATTCCCTCGATAAGTGATATCATAAGTTTCTTTTTTTGTGGGACTTATTTCACTGAGGATGATCGTACCTAAATCCACTCAGGATGCTGCTACCAGCCTCATGACGTGGATTTCATGGCTGAGTGACACTCCATTGGACCTACGTAGCACCACTTGTCCACTTGTCCACTTGTCTTTGTCCACTTGTCCACTTGGCTCTTTCCTGGGATATGAAACGTGTACCGGAGTGGAGGTTCTTGTCAAGACAGCAGCCCTCAACTTTGGGGTCCCTGTGTCTGGTTGATTTTTTCATTTTCCCAAGGTCAACGCCCATGTGTGGAAGTGCCCTATGCTCTGTGGTTCTGTGTTTTACATGGTTTGGGAAAGAGGATACACTTGTGAAGATTGGCTGTTGGCCATTGACATCCCGCCCATCAGCTTAACAAGGCTCCCTTGACTCTGTGGGCTGTCCTGCCTTTCTGGTTTTTAGACTTTTTTCGCCTGGCCCTTTTGCCCCGGGGGGGGGGCGAGAGATTTCTTTGTAGTGCTGATTTGCTCTCCCAGGTTGCTTGGTTGGCCAAAAAGGGCGTATGCGTTTTTTCCTGAATATATTCAGGAAAAAACGCATACGCCCTTTTTGGCCAACCGCATCATTGTCCACGTTCTGGCGCTTTTCATGTGCTATCGGGGCCATTCCGATGTACCCGTTGACATCCGTTTCCTGCAGTTCTGCCTTGCGTTCAGCGCCTCTTCGTAGCCTGACCTCAATATATTTTGGGGCGATAGTTATCGTTTAGAACTCTGCAGGTTTGGGAAGTGCAGTGCCCCTGAGCTCCATTTCCCAAGTCGCTTTTTTGTGAGTGGGACGCAACACGGCTGGATGGCTTCACGCCCTATTGTCGATCCGGGGTGGCAGGCTGAACCGCTGGTGAATTCTTCTTCGTGATGGGAAATGAGAGTGACATGTGCCCGACCAAACACCTCCAGCGAGTCTCTCATTGGTTCCCCCTCTTGCAGTTCATCCTGCGGACAAATTGCAGACGGTACGAAAGAGGCATGGAAAGGCGCCGAGTCTCCAAGTGGGGAGATTGTTAGTAAGGGGGCCTGAATGGAGAACACGAGCACCAGGAGATGAAAACTGAGGTGAGTTTCAGAAAGCTTTCCCGATCCCACGGTGTAGCATCCGCTGGGTTTCCAATGAGTGCTTTCGCTGTCGGAAGATTGCGTTGAACCTGGAGAGTTGGGACCCATGGAATGGGGAGCACGCAGGATTCCTTTCAAGGGTCTGCATTTGCTTTCCCAACCTCACCAATCGTCTCAGCCCCAAGAGTGTCCAGCCTTATGTCTTCTGCCGCTGGGGCTGTAGATGTGGTCAATCCTGGTTGCATGCCAGTCCCTGAACGCATTTTGGAAGAATTTCTCTCTGTTTTGCCCTGCTTGTTTCTTCTTTATGTTGGAAATGTATCCTCAGAATGGGTCTGAGCTGATTTTCCCTGCTGGTTTTAGGCCGCTTTACACACACTTGATGCACTTACACAGAGATATCAAGACTTAGCTTTTAAGATGCTTACTAGTCGGATAGATACTTGTGCGATGAAGAGGGTCTGGTGAGTCCAGTTGATTGAGCAAGGAGTAGGTCGTGTCCATTCCATATTCGGTTTTCGGAAGGGTATCTGTGCTCATTTCAAACTCGAGTTTTATGCGTCACCCCACCTCACCTTTCCCCTGAAGCAGGCATAAGTGTGTTTTCTAAAAGCGTGACTCTGTTCTGTTTGGGGATTCAGTGCATGGGGAGCGATTTTTACATTCCCTCGATAAGTGATATCATAAGTTTCTTTTTTTGTGGGACTTATTTCACTGAGGATGATCGTACCTAAATCCACTCAGGATGCTGCTACCAGCCTCATGACGTGGATTTCATGGCTGAGTGACACTCCATTGGACCTACGTAGCACCATTTGTCCACTTGTCCACTTGTCCACTCGTCTTTGTCCACTTGGCTCTTTCCTGGGATATGAAACGTGTACCGGAGTGGAGGTTCTTGTCAAGACAGCAGCCCTCAACTTTGGGGTCCCTGTGTCTGGTTGATTTTTTCATTTTCCCAAGGTCAACGCCCATGTGTGGAAGTGCCCTATGCTCTGTGGTTCTGTGTTTTCCATGGTTTGGGAAAGAGGATACACTTGTGAAGATTGGCTGTTGGCCATTGACATCCCGCCCATCAGCTTAACAAGGCTCCCTTGACTCCGTGGCCTGTCCTGCCTTTCTGGTTTTTAGACTTTTTTCGCCTGGCCCTTTTGCCCCGGGGGGGGGCGAGAGATTTCTTTGTAGTGCTGATTTGCTCTCCCAGGTTGCTTGGTTGGCCAAAAAGGGCGTATGCGTTTTTTCCTGAATATATTCAGGAAAAAACGCATACGCCCTTTTTGGCCAACCGCATCATTGTCCACGTTCTGGCGCTTTTCATGTGCTATCGGGGCCATTCCGATGTAGCCGTTGACATCCGTTTCCTGCAGTTCTGCCTTGCGTTCAGCGCCTCTTCGTAGCCTGACCTCAATATATTTTGGGGCGATAGTTATCGTTTAGAACTCTGCAGGTTTGGGAAGTGCAGTGCCCCTGAGCTCCATTTCCCAAGTCGCTTTTTTGTGAGTGGGACGCAACACGGCTGGATGGCTTCACGCCCTATTGTCGATCCGGGGTGGCAGGCTGAACCGCTGGTGAATTCTTCTTCGTGATGGGAAATGAGAGTGACGTGTGCCCGACCAAACACCTCCAGCGAGTCTCTCATTGGTTCCCCCTCTTGCAGTTCATCCTGCGGACAAATTGCAGACGGTACGAAAGAGGCATGGAAAGGCGCCGAGTCTCCAAGTGGGGAGATTGTTAGTAAGGGGGCCTGAATGGAGAACACGAGCACCAGGAGATGAAAACTGAGGTGAGTTTCAGAAAGCTTTCCCGATCCCACGGTGTAGCATCCGCTGGGTTTCCAATGAGTGCTTTCGCTGTCGGAAGATTGCGTTGAACCTGGAGAGTTGGGACCCATGGAATGGGGAGCACGCAGGATTCCTTTCAAGGGTCTGCATTTGCTTTCCCAACCTCACCAATCGTCTCAGCCCCAAGAGTGTCCAGCCTTATGTCTTCTGCCGCTGGGGCTGTAGATGTGGTCAATCCTGGTTGCATGCCAGTCCCTGAACGCATTTTGGAAGAATTTCTCTCTGTTTTGCCCTGCTTGTTTCTTCTTTATGTTGGAAATGTATCCTCAGAATGGGTCTGAGCTGATTTTCCCTGCTGGTTTTAGGCCGCTTTACACACACTTGATGCACTTACACAGAGATATCAAGACTTAGCTTTTAAGATGCTTACTAGTCGGATAGATACTTGTGCGATGAACAGGGTCTGGTGAGTCCAGTTGATTGAGCAAGGAGTAGGTCGTGTCCATTCCATATTCGGTTTTCGGAAGGGTATCTGTGCTCATTTCAAACTCGAGTTTTATGCGTCACCCCACCTCACCTTTCCCCTGAAGCAGGCATAAGTGTGTTTTCTAAAAGCGTGACTCTGTTCTGTTTGGGGATTCAGTGCATGGGGAGCGATTTTTACATTCCCTCGATAAGTGATATCATAAGTTTCTTTTTTTGTGGGACTTATTTCACTGAGGATGAGCGTACCTAAATCCACTCAGGATGCTGCTACCAGCCTCATGACGTGGATTTCATGGCTGAGTGACACTCCATTGGACCTACGTAGCACCACTTGTCCACTTGTCCACTTGTCTTTGTCCACTTGTCCACTCGTCTTTGTCCACTTGGCTCTTTCCTGGGATATGAAACGTGTACCGGAGTGGAGGTTCTTGTCAAGACAGCAGCCCTCAACTTTGGGGTCCCTGTGTCTGGTTGATTTTTTCATTTTCCCAAGGTCAACGCCCATGTGTGGAAGTGCCCTATGCTCTGTGGTTCTGTGTTTTACATGGTTTGGGAAAGAGGATACACTTGTGAAGATTGGCTGTTGGCCATTGACATCCCGCCCATCAGCTTAACAAGGCTCCCTTGACTCCGTGGGCTGTCCTGCCTTTCTGGTTTTTAGACTTTTTTCGCCTGGCCCTTTTGCCCCGGGGGGGGGGGGCGAGAGATTTCTTTGTAGTGCTGATTTGCTCTCCCAGGTTGCTTGGTTGGCCAAAAAGGGCGTATGCGTTTTTTCCTGAATATATTCAGGAAAAAACGCATACGCCCTTTTTGGCCAACCGCATCATTGTCCACGTTCTGGCGCTTTTCATGTGCTATCGGGGCCATTCCGATGTACCCGTTGACATCCGTTTCCTGCAGTTCTGCCTTGCGTTCAGCGCCTCTTCGTAGCCTGACCTCAATATATTTTGGGGCGATAGTTATCGTTTAGAACTCTGCAGGTTTGGGAAGTGCAGTGCCCCTGAGCTCCATTTCCCAAGTCGCTTTTTTGTGAGTGGGACGCAACACGGCTGGATGGCTTCACGCCCTATTGTCGATCCGGGGTGGCAGGCTGAACCGCTGGTGAATTCTTCTTCGTGATGGGAAATGAGAGTGACATGTGCCCGACCAAACACCTCCAGCGAGTCTCTCATTGGTTCCCCCTCTTGCAGTTCATCCTGCGGACAAATTGCAGACGGTACGAAAGAGGCATGGAAAGGCGCCGAGTCTCCAAGTGGGGAGATTGTTAGTAAGGGGGCCTGAATGGAGAACACGAGCACCAGGAGATGAAAACTGAGGTGAGTTTCAGAAAGCTTTCCCGATCCCACGGTGTAGCATCCGCTGGGTTTCCAATGAGTGCTTTCGCTGTCGGAAGATTGCGTTGAACCTGGAGAGTTGGGACCCATGGAATGGGGAGCACGCAGGATTCCTTTCAAGGGTCTGCATTTGCTTTCCCAACCTCACCAATCGTCTCAGCCCCAAGAGTGTCCAGCCTTATGTCTTCTGCCGCTGGGGCTGTAGATGTGGTCAATCCTGGTTGCATGCCAGTCCCTGAACGCATTTTGGAAGAATTTCTCTCTGTTTTGCCCTGCTTGTTTCTTCTTTATGTTGGAAATGTATCCTCAGAATGGGTCTGAGCTGATTTTCCCTGCTGGTTTTAGGCCGCTTTACACACACTTGATGCACTTACACAGAGATATCAAGACTTAGCTTTTAAGATGCTTACTAGTCGGATAGATACTTGTGCGATGAACAGGGTCTGGTGAGTCCAGTTGATTGAGCAAGGAGTAGGTCGTGTCCATTCCATATTCGGTTTTCGGAAGGGTATCTGTGCTCATTTCAAACTCGAGTTTTATGCGTCACCCCACCTCACCTTTCCCCTGAAGCAGGCATAAGTGTGTTTTCTAAAAGCGTGACTCTGTTCTGTTTGGGGATTCAGTGCATGGGGAGCGATTTTTACATTCCCTCGATAAGTGATATCATAAGTTTCTTTTTTTGTGGGACTTATTTCACTGAGGATGATCGTACCTAAATCCACTCAGGATGCTGCTACCAGCCTCATGACGTGGATTTCATGGCTGAGTGACACTCCATTGGACCTACGTAGCACCACTTGTCCACTTGTCCACTTGTCTTTGTCCACTTGTCCACTCGTCTTTGTCCACTTGGCTCTTTCCTGGGATATGAAACGTGTACCGGAGTGGAGGTTCTTGTCAAGACAGCAGCCCTCAACTTTGGGGTCCCTGTGTCTGGTTGATTTTTTCATTTTCCCAAGGTCAACGCCCATGTGTGGAAGTGCCCTATGCTCTGTGGTTCTGTGTTTTCCATGGTTTGGGAAAGAGGATACACTTGTGAAGATTGGCTGTTGGCCATTGACATCCCGCCCATCAGCTTAACAAGGCTCCCTTGACTCCGTGGGCTGTCCTGCCTTTCTGGTTTTTAGACTTTTTTCGCCTGGCCCTTTTGCCCCGGGGGGGGGCGAGAGATTTCTTTGTAGTGCTGATTTGCTCTCCCAGGTTGCTTGGTTGGCCAAAAAGGGCGTATGCGTTTTTTCCTGAATATATTCAGGAAAAAACGCATACGCCCTTTTTGGCCAACCGCATCATTGTCCACGTTCTGGCGCTTTTCATGTGCTATCGGGGCCATTCCGATGTACCCGTTGACATCCGTTTCCTGCAGTTCTGCCTTGCGTTCAGCGCCTCTTCGTAGCCTGACCTCAATATATTTTGGGGCGATAGTTATCGTTTAGAACTCTGCAGGTTTGGGAAGTGCAGTGCCCCTGAGCTCCATTTCCCAAGTCGCTTTTTTGTGAGTGGGACGCAACACGGCTGGATGGCTTCACGCCCTATTGTCGATCCGGGGTGGCAGGCTGAACCGCTGGTGAATTCTTCTTCGTGATGGGAAATGAGAGTGACATGTGCCCGACCAAACACCTCCAGCGAGTCTCTCATTGGTTCCCCCTCTTGCAGTTCATCCTGTGGACAAATTGCAGACGGTACGAAAGAGGCATGGAAAGGCGCCGAGTCTCCAAGTGGGGAGATTGTTAGTAAGGGGGCCTGAATGGAGAACACGAGCACCAGGAGATGAAAACTGAGGTGAGTTTCAGAAAGCTTTCCTGATCCCACGGTGTAGCAACCGCTGGGTTTCCAATGAGTGCTTTCGCTGTCGGAAGATTGCGTTGAACCTGGAGAGTTGGGACCCATGGAATGGGGAGCACGCAGGATTCCTTTCAAGGGTCTGCATTTGCTTTCCCAACCTCACCAATCGTCTCAGCCCCAAGAGTGTCCAGCCTTATGTCTTCTGCCGCTGGGGCTGTAGATGTGGTCAATCCTGGTTGCATGCCAGTCCCTGAACGCATTTTGGAAGAATTTCTCTCTGTTTTGCCCTGCTTGTTTCTTCTTTATGTTGGAAATGTATCCTCAGAATGGGTCTGAGCTGATTTTCCCTGCTGGTTTTAGGCCGCTTTACACACACTTGATGCACTTACACAGAGATATCAAGACTTAGCTTTTAAGATGCTTACTAGTCGGATAGATACTTGTGCGATGAACAGGGTCTGGTGAGTCCAGTTGATTGAGCAAGGAGTAGGTCGTGTCCATTCCATATTCGGTTTTCGGAAGGGTATCTGTGCTCATTTCAAACTCGAGTTTTATGCGTCACCCCACCTCACCTTTCCCCTGAAGCAGGCATAAGTGTGTTTTCTAAAAGCGTGACTCTGTTCTGTTTGGGGATTCAGTGCATGGGGAGCGATTTTTACATTCCCTCGATAAGTGATATCATAAGTTTCTTTTTTTGTGGGACTTATTTCACTGAGGATGATCGTACCTAAATCCACTCAGGATGCTGCTACCAGCCTCATGACGTGGATTTCATGGCTGAGTGACACTCCATTGGACCTACGTAGCACCACTTGTCCACTTGTCCACTTGTCTTTGTCCACTTGTCCACTCGTCTTTGTCCACTTGGCTCTTTCCTGGGATATGAAACGTGTACCGGAGTGGAGGTTCTTGTCAAGACAGCAGCCCTCAACTTTGGGGTCCCTGTGTCTGGTTGATTTTTTCATTTTCCCAAGGTCAACGCCCATGTGTGGAAGTGCCCTATGCTCTGTGGTTCTGTGTTTTACATGGTTTGGGAAAGAGGATACACTTGTGAAGATTGGCTGTTGGCCATTGACATCCCGCCCATCAGCTTAACAAGGCTCCCTTGACTCCGTGGCCTGTCCTGCCTTTCTGGTTTTTAGACTTTTTTCGCCTGGCCCTTTTGCCCCGGGGGGGGCGAGAGATTTCTTTGTAGTGCTGATTTGCTCTCCCAGGTTGCTTGGTTGGCCAAAAAGGGCGTATGCGTTTTTTCCTGAATATATTTAGGAAAAAACGCATACGCCCTTTTTGGCCAACCGCATCATTGTCCACGTTCTGGCGCTTTTCATGTGCTATCGGGGCCATTCCGATGTACCCGTTGACATCCGTTTCCTGCAGTTCTGCCTTGCGTTCAGCGCCTCTTCGTAGCCTGACCTCAATATATTTTGGGGCGATAGTTATCGTTTAGAACTCTGCAGGTTTGGGAAGTGCAGTGCCCCTGAGCTCCATTTCCCAAGTCGCTTTTTTGTGAGTGGGACGCAACACGGCTGGATGGCTTCACGCCCTATTGTCGATCCGGGGTGGCAGGCTGAACCGCTGGTGAATTCTTCTTCGTGATGGGAAATGAGAGTGACGTGTGCCCGACCAAACACCTCCAGCGAGTCTCTCATTGGTTCCCCCTCTTGCAGTTCATCCTGCGGACAAATTGCAGACGGTACGAAAGAGGCATGGAAAGGCGCCGAGTCTCCAAGTGGGGAGATTGTTAGTAAGGGGGCCTGAATGGAGAACACGAGCACCAGGAGATGAAAACTGAGGTGAGTTTCAGAAAGCTTTCCCGATCCCACGGTGTAGCATCCGCTGGGTTTCCAATGAGTGCTTTCGCTGTCGGAAGATTGCGTTGAACCTGGAGAGTTGGGACCCATGGAATGGGGAGCACGCAGGATTCCTTTCAAGGGTCTGCATTTGCTTTCCCAACCTCACCAATCGTCTCAGCCCCAAGAGTGTCCAGCCTTATGTCTTCTGCCGCTGGGGCTGTAGATGTGGTCAATCCTGGTTGCATGCCAGTCCCTGAACGCATTTTGGAAGAATTTCTCTCTGTTTTGCCCTGCTTGTTTCTTCTTTATGTTGGAAATGTATCCTCAGAATGGGTCTGAGCTGATTTTCCCTGCTGGTTTTAGGACGCTTTACACACACTTGATGCACTTACACAGAGATATCAAGACTTAGCTTTTAAGATGCTTACTAGTCGGATAGATACTTGTGCAATGAACAGGGTCTGGTGAGTCCAGTTGATTGAGCAAGGAGTAGGTCGTGTCCATTCCATATTCGGTTTTCGGAAGGGTATCTGTGCTCATTTCAAACTCGAGTTTTATGCGTCACCCCACCTCACCTTTCCCCTGAAGCAGGCATAAGTGTGTTTTCTAAAAGCGTGACTCTGTTCTGTTTGGGGATTCAGTGCATGGGGAGCGATTTTTACATTCCCTCGATAAGTGATATCATAAGTTTCTTTTTTTGTGGGACTTATTTCACTGAGGATGATCGTACCTAAATCCACTCAGGATGCTGCTACCAGCCTCATGACGTGGATTTCATGGCTGAGTGACACTCCATTGGACCTACGTAGCACCACTTGTCCACTTGTCCAATTGTCTTTGTCCACTTGTCCACTTGGCTCTTTCCTGGGATATGAAACGTGTACCGGAGTGGAGGTTCTTGTCAAGACAGCAGCCCTCAACTTTGGGGTCCCTGTGTCTGGTTGATTTTTTCATTTTCCCAACGTCAACGCCCATGTGTGGAAGTGCCCTATGCTCTGTGGTTCTGTGTTTTACATGGTTTGGGAAAGAGGATACACTTGTGAAGATTGGCTGTTGGCCATTGACATCCCGCACATCAGCTTAACAAGGCTCCCTTGACTCCGTGGGCTGTCCTGCCTTTCTGGTTTTTAGACTTTTTTCGCCTGGCCCTTTTGCCCCGGGGGGGGGGGCGAGAGATTTCTTTGTAGTGCTGATTTGCTCTCCCAGGTTGCTTGGTTGGCCAAAAAGGGCGTATGCGTTTTTTCCTGAATATATTCAGGAAAAAACGCATACGCCCTTTTTGGCCAACCGCATCATTGTCCACGTTCTGGCGCTTTTCATGTGCTATCGGGGCCATTCCGATGTACCCGTTGACATCCGTTTCCTGCAGTTCTGCCTTGCGTTCAGCGCCTCTTCGTAGCCTGACCTCAATATATTTTGGGGCGATAGTTATCGTTTAGAACTCTGCAGGTTTGGGAAGTGCAGTGCCCCTGAGCTCCATTTCCCAAGTCGCTTTTTTGTGAGTGGGACGCAACACGGCTGGATGGCTTCACGCCCTATTGTCGATCCGGGGTGGCAGGCTGAACCGCTGGTGAATTCTTCTTCGTGATGGGAAATGAGAGTGACATGTGCCCGACCAAACACCTCCAGCGAGTCTCTCATTGGTTCCCCCTCTTGCAGTTCATCCTGCGGACAAATTGCAGACGGTACGAAAGAGGCATGGAAAGGCGCCGAGTCTCCAAGTGGGGAGATTGTTAGTAAGGGGGTCTGAATGGAGAACACGAGCACCAGGAGATGAAAACTGAGGTGAGTTTCAGAAAGCTTTCCCGATCCCACGGTGTAGCAACCGCTGGGTTTCCAATGAGTGCTTTCGCTGTCGGAAGATTGCGTTGAACCTGGAGAGTTGGGACCCATGGAATGGGGAGCACGCAGGATTCCTTTCAAGGGTCTGCATTTGCTTTCCCAACCTCACCAATCGTCTCAGCCCCAAGAGTGTCCAGCCTTATGTCTTCTGCCGCTGGGGCTGTAGATGTGGTCAATCCTGGTTGCATGCCAGTCCCTGAACGCATTTTGGAAGAATTTCTCTCTGTTTTGCCCTGCTTGTTTCTTCTTTATGTTGGAAATGTATCCTCAGAATGGGTCTGAGCTGATTTTCCCTGCTGGTTTTAGGCCGCTTTACACACACTTGATGCACTTACACAGAGATATCAAGACTTAGCTTTTAAGATGCTTACTAGTCGGATAGATACTTGTGCGATGAAGAGGGTCTGGTGAGTCCAGTTGATTGAGCAAGGAGTAGGTCGTGTCCATTCCATATTCGGTTTTCGGAAGGGTATCTGTGCTCATTTCAAACTCGAGTTTTATGCGTCACCCCACCTCACCTTTCCCCTGAAGCAGGCATAAGTGTGTTTTCTAAAAGCGTGACTCTGTTCTGTTTGGGGATTCAGTGCATGGGGAGCGATTTTTACATTCCCTCGATAAGTGATATCATAAGTTTCTTTTTTTGTGGGACTTATTTCACTGAGGATGATCGTACCTAAATCCACTCAGGATGCTGCTACCAGCCTCATGACGTGGATTTCATGGCTGAGTGACACTCCATTGGACCTACGTAGCACCACTTGTCCACTTGTCCACTTGTCCACTCGTCTTTGTCCACTTGGCTCTTTCCTGGGATATGAAACGTGTACCGGAGTGGAGGTTCTTGTCAAGACAGCAGCCCTCAACTTTGGGGTCCCTGTGTCTGGTTGATTTTTTCATTTTCCCAAGGTCAACGCCCATGTGTGGAAGTGCCCTATGCTCTGTGGTTCTGTGTTTTCCATGGTTTGGGAAAGAGGATACACTTGTGAAGATTGGCTGTTGGCCATTGACATCCCGCCCATCAGCTTAACAAGGCTCCCTTGACTCCGTGGCCTGTCCTGCCTTTCTGGTTTTTAGACTTTTTTCGCCTGGCCCTTTTGCCCCGGGGGGGGGCGAGAGATTTCTTTGTAGTGCTGATTTGCTCTCCCAGGTTGCTTGGTTGGCCAAAAAGGGCGTATGCGTTTTTTCCTGAATATATTCAGGAAAAAACGCATACGCCCTTTTTGGCCAACCGCATCATTGTCCACGTTCTGGCGCTTTTCATGTGCTATCGGGGCCATTCCGATGTACCCGTTGACATCCGTTTCCTGCAGTTCTGCCTTGCGTTCAGCGCCTCTTCGTAGCCTGACCTCAATATATTTTGGGGCGATAGTTATCGTTTAGAACTCTGCAGGTTTGGGAAGTGCAGTGCCCCTGAGCTCCATTTCCCAAGTCGCTTTTTTGTGAGTGGGACGCAACACGGCTGGATGGCTTCACGCCCTATTGTCGATCCGGGGTGGCAGGCTGAACCGCTGGTGAATTCTTCTTCGTGATGGGAAATGAGAGTGACGTGTGCCCGACCAAACACCTGCAGCGAGTCTCTCATTGGTTCCCCCTCTTGCAGTTCATCGTGCGGACAAATTGCAGACGGTACGAAAGAGGCATGGAAAGGCGCCGAGTCTCCAAGTGGGGAGATTGTTAGTAAGGGGGCCTGAATGGAGAACACGAGCACCAGGAGATGAAAACTGAGGTGAGTTTCAGAAAGCTTTCCCGATCCCACGGTGTAGCATCCGCTGGGTTTCCAATGAGTGCTTTCGCTGTCGGAAGATTGCGTTGAACCTGGAGAGTTGGGACCCATGGAATGGGGAGCACGCAGGATTCCTTTCAAGGGTCTGCATTTGCTTTCCCAACCTCACCAATCGTCTCAGCCCCAAGAGTGTCCAGCCTTATGTCTTCTGCCGCTGGGGCTGTAGATGTGGTCAATCCTGGTTGCATGCCAGTCCCTGAACGCATTTTGGAAGAATTTCTCTCTGTTTTGCCCTGCTTGTTTCTTCTTTATGTTGGAAATGTATCCTCAGAATGGGTCTGAGCTGATTTTCCCTGCTGGTTTTAGGCCGCTTTACACACACTTGATGCACTTACACAGAGATATCAAGACTTAGCTTTTAAGATGCTTACTAGTCGGATAGATACTTGTGCGATGAACAGGGTCTGGTGAGTCCAGTTGAATGAGCAAGGAGTAGGTCGTGTCCATTCCATATTCGGTTTTCGGAAGGGTATCTGTGCTCATTTCAAACTCGAGTTTTATGCGTCACCCCACCTCACCTTTCCCCTGAAGCAGGCATAAGTGTGTTTTCTAAAAGCGTGACTCTGTTCTGTTTGGGGATTCAGTGCATGGGGAGCGATTTTTACATTCCCTCGATAAGTGATATCATAAGTTTCTTTTTTTGTGGGACTTATTTCACTGAGGATGAGCGTACCTAAATCCACTCAGGATGCTGCTACCAGCCTCATGACGTGGATTTCATGGCTGAGTGACACTCCATTGGACCTACGTAGCACCACTTGTCCACTTGTCCACTTGTCTTTGTCCACTTGTCCACTCGTCTTTGTCCACTTGGCTCTTTCCTGGGATATGAAACGTGTACCGGAGTGGAGGTTCTTGTCAAGACAGCAGCCCTCAACTTTGGGGTCCCTGTGTCTGGTTGATTTTTTCATTTTCCCAAGGTCAACGCCCATGTGTGGAAGTGCCCTATGCTCTGTGGTTCTGTGTTTTACATGGTTTGGGAAAGAGGATACACTTGTGAAGATTGGCTGTTGGCCATTGACATCCCGCCCATCAGCTTAACAAGGCTCCCTTGACTCCGTGGGCTGTCCTGCCTTTCTGGTTTTTAGACTTTTTTCGCCTGGCCCTTTTGCCCCGGGGGGGGGGGGCGAGAGATTTCTTTGTAGTGCTGATTTGCTCTCCCAGGTTGCTTGGTTGGCCAAAAAGGGCGTATGCGTTTTTTCCTGAATATATTCAGGAAAAAACGCATACGCCCTTTTTGGCCAACCGCATCATTGTCCACGTTCTGGCGCTTTTCATGTGCTATCGGGGCCATTCCGATGTACCCGTTGACATCCGTTTCCTGCAGTTCTGCCTTGCGTTCAGCGCCTCTTCGTAGCCTGACCTCAATATATTTTGGGGCGATAGTTATCGTTTAGAACTCTGCAGGTTTGGGAAGTGCAGTGCCCCTGAGCTCCATTTCCCAAGTCGCTTTTTTGTGAGTGGGACGCAACACGGCTGGATGGCTTCACGCCCTATTGTCGATCCGGGGTGGCAGGCTGAACCGCTGGTGAATTCTTCTTCGTGATGGGAAATGAGAGTGACATGTGCCCGACCAAACACCTCCAGCGAGTCTCTCATTGGTTCCCCCTCTTGCAGTTCATCCTGCGGACAAATTGCAGACGGTACGAAAGAGGCATGGAAAGGCGCCGAGTCTCCAAGTGGGGAGATTGTTAGTAAGGGGGCCTGAATGGAGAACACGAGCACCAGGAGATGAAAACTGAGGTGAGTTTCAGAAAGCTTTCCCGATCCCACGGTGTAGCATCCGCTGGGTTTCCAATGAGTGCTTTCGCTGTCGGAAGATTGCGTTGAACCTGGAGAGTTGGGACCCATGGAATGGGGAGCACGCAGGATTCCTTTCAAGGGTCTGCATTTGCTTTCCCAACCTCACCAATCGTCTCAGCCCCAAGAGTGTCCAGCCTTATGTCTTCTGCCGCTGGGGCTGTAGATGTGGTCAATCCTGGTTGCATGCCAGTCCCTGAACGCATTTTGGAAGAAGTTCTCTCTGTTTTGCCCTGCTTGTTTCTTCTTTATGTTGGAAATGTATCCTCAGAATGGGTCTGAGCTGATTTTCCCTGCTGGTTTTAGGCCGCTTTACACACACTTGATGCACTTACACAGAGATATCAAGACTTAGCTTTTAAGATGCTTACTAGTCGGATAGATACTTGTGCGATGAACAGGGTCTGGTGAGTCCAGTTGATTGAGCAAGGAGTAGGTCGTGTCCATTCCATATTCGGTTTTCGGAAGGGTATCTGTGCTCATTTCAAACTCGAGTTTTATGCGTCACCCCACCTCACCTTTCCCCTGAAGCAGGCATAAGTGTGTTTTCTAAAAGCGTGACTCTGTTCTGTTTGGGGATTCAGTGCATGGGGAGCGATTTTTACATTCCCTCGATAAGTGATATCATAAGTTTCTTTTTTTGTGGGACTTATTTCACTGAGGATGATCGTACCTAAATCCACTCAGGATGCTGCTACCAGCCTCATGACGTGGATTTCATGGCTGAGTGACACTCCATTGGACCTACGTAGCACCACTTGTCCACTTGTCCACTTGTCTTTGTCCACTTGTCCACTCGTCTTTGTCCACTTGGCTCTTTCCTGGGATATGAAACGTGTACCGGAGTGGAGGTTCTTGTCAAGACAGCAGCCCTCAACTTTGGGGTCCCTGTGTCTGGTTGATTTTTTCATTTTCCCAAGGTCAACGCCCATGTGTGGAAGTGCCCTATGCTCTGTGGTTCTGTGTTTTCCATGGTTTGAGAAAGAGGATACACTTGTGAAGATTGGCTGTTGGCCATTGACATCCCGCCCATCAGCTTAACAAGGCTCCCTTGACTCCGTGGGCTGTCCTGCCTTTCTGGTTTTTAGACTTTTTTCGCCTGGCCCTTTTGCCCCGGGGGGGGGGGCGAGAGATTTCTTTGTAGTGCTGATTTGCTCTCCCAGGTTGCTTGGTTGGCCAAAAAGGGCGTATGCGTTTTTTCCTGAATATATTCAGGAAAAAACGCATACGCCCTTTTTGGCCAACCGCATCATTGTCCACGTTCTGGCGCTTTTCATGTGCTATCGGGGCCATTCCGATGTACCCGTTGACATCCGTTTCCTGCAGTTCTGCCTTGCGTTCAGCGCCTCTTCGTAGCCTGACCTCAATATATTTTGGGGCGATAGTTATCGTTTAGAACTCTGCAGGTTTGGGAAGTGCAGTGCCCCTGAGCTCCATTTCCCAAGTCGCTTTTTTGTGAGTGGGACGCAACACGGCTGGATGGCTTCACGCCCTATTGTCGATCCGGGGTGGCAGGCTGAACCGCTGGTGAATTCTTCTTCGTGATGGGAAATGAGAGTGACATGTGCCCGACCAAACACCTCCAGCGAGTCTCTCATTGGTTCCCCCTCTTGCAGTTCATCCTGTGGACAAATTGCAGACGGTACGAAAGAGGCATGGAAAGGCGCCGAGTCTCCAAGTGGGGAGATTGTTAGTAAGGGGGCCTGAATGGAGAACACGAGCACCAGGAGATGAAAACTGAGGTGAGTTTCAGAAAGCTTTCCTGATCCCACGGTGTAGCAACCGCTGGGTTTCCAATGAGTCCTTTCGCTGTCGGAAGATTGCGTTGAACCTGGAGAGTTGGGACCCATGGAATGGGGAGCACGCAGGATTCCTTTCAAGGGTCTGCATTTGCTTTCCCAACCTCACCAATCGTCTCAGCCCCAAGAGTGTCCAGCCTTATGTCTTCTGCCACTGGGGCTGTAGATGTGGTCAATCCTGGTTGCATGCCAGTCCCTGAACGCATTTTGGAAGAATTTCTCTCTGTTTTGCCCTGCTTGTTTCTTCTTTATGTTGGAAATGTATCCTCAGAATGGGTCTGAGCTGATTTTCCCTGCTGGTTTTAGGCCGCTTTACACACACTTGATGCACTTACACAGAGATATCAAGACTTAGCTTTTAAGATGCTTACTAGTCGGATAGATACTTGTGCGATGAACAGGGTCTGGTGAGTCCAGTTGATTGAGCAAGGAGTAGGTCGTGTCCATTCCATATTCGGTTTTCGGAAGGGTATCTGTGCTCATTTCAAACTCGAGTTTTATGCGTCACCCCACCTCACCTTTCCCCTGAAGCAGGCATAAGTGTGTTTTCTAAAAGCGTGACTCTGTTCTGTTTGGGGATTCAGTGCATGGGGAGCGATTTTTACATTCCCTCGATAAGTGATATCATAAGTTTCTTTTTTTGTGGGACTTATTTCACTGAGGATGATCATACCTAAATCCACTCAGGATGCTGCTACCAGCCTCATGACGTGGATTTCATGGCTGAGTGACACTCCATTGGACCTACGTAGCACCACTTGTCCACTTGTCCACTTGTCTTTGTCCACTTGTCCACTCGTCTTTGTCCACTTGGCTCTTTCCTGGGATATGAAACGTGTACCGGAGTGGAGGTTCTTGTCAAGACAGCAGCCCTCAACTTTGGGGTCCCTGTGTCTGGTTGATTTTTTCATTTTCCCAAGGTCAACGCCCATGTGTGGAAGTGCCCTATGCTCTGTGGTTCTGTGTTTTACATGGTTTGGGAAAGAGGATACACTTGTGAAGATTGGCTGTTGGCCATTGACATCCCGCCCATCAGCTTAACAAGGCTCCCTTGACTCCGTGGCCTGTCCTGCCTTTCTGGTTTTTAGACTTTTTTCGCCTGGCCCTTTTGCCCCGGGGGTGGGGGCGCGAGAGATTTCTTTGTAGTGCTGATTTGCTCTCCCAGGTTGCTTGGTTGGCCAAAAAGGGCGTATGCGTTTTTTCCTGAATATATTCAGGAAAAAACGCATACGCCCTTTTTGGCCAACCGCATCATTGTCCACGTTCTGGCGCTTTTCATGTGCTATCGGGGCCATTCCGATGTAGCCGTTGACATCCGTTTCCTGCAGTTCTGCCTTGCGTTCAGCGCCTCTTTGTAGCCTGACCTCAATATATTTTGGGGCGATAGTTATCGTTTAGAACTCTGCAGGTTTGGGAAGTGCAGTGCCCCTGAGCTCCATTTCCCAAGTCGCTTTTTTGTGAGTGGGACGCAACACGGCTGGATGGCTTCACGCCCTATTGTCGATCCGGGGTGGCAGGCTGAACCGCTGGTGAATTCTTCTTCGTGATGGGAAATGAGAGTGACGTGTGCCCGACCAAACACCTCCAGCGAGTCTCTCATTGGTTCCCCCTCTTGCAGTTCATCCTGCGGACAAATTGCAGACGGTACGAAAGAGGCATGGAAAGGCGCCGAGTCTCCAAGTGGGGAGATTGTTAGTAAGGGGGCCTGAATGGAGAACACGAGCACCAGGAGATGAAAACTGAGGTGAGTTTCAGAAAGCTTTCCCGATCCCACGGTGTAGCATCCGCTGGGTTTCCAATGAGTGCTTTCGCTGTCGGAAGATTGCGTTGAACCTGGAGAGTTGGGACCCATGGAATGGGGAGCACGCAGGATTCCTTTCAAGGGTCTGCATTTGCTTTCCCAACCTCACCAATCGTCTCAGCCCCAAGAGTGTCCAGCCTTATGTCTTCTGCCGCTGGGGCTGTAGATGTGGTCAATCCTGGTTGCATGCCAGTCCCTGAACGCATTTTGGAAGAATTTCTCTCTGTTTTGCCCTGCTTGTTTCTTCTTTATGTTGGAAATGTATCCTCAGAATGGGTCTGAGCTGATTTTCCCTGCTGGTTTTAGGACGCTTTACACACACTTGATGCACTTACACAGAGATATCAAGACTTAGCTTTTAAGATGCTTACTAGTCGGATAGATACTTGTGCAATGAACAGGGTCTGGTGAGTCCAGTTGATTGAGCAAGGAGTAGGTCGTGTCCATTCCATATTCGGTTTTCGGAAGGGTATCTGTGCTCATTTCAAACTCGAGTTTTATGCGTCACCCCACCTCACCTTTCCCCTGAAGCAGGCATAAGTGTGTTTTCTAAAAGCGTGACTCTGTTCTGTTTGGGGATTCAGTGCATGGGGAGCGATTTTTACATTCCCTCGATAAGTGATATCATAAGTTTCTTTTTTTGTGGGACTTATTTCACTGAGGATGATCGTACCTAAATCCACTCAGGATGCTGCTACCAGCCTCATGACGTGGATTTCATGGCTGAGTGACACTCCATTGGACCTACGTAGCACCACTTGTCCACTTGTCCAATTGTCTTTGTCCACTTGTCCACTTGGCTCTTTCCTGGGATATGAAACGTGTACCGGAGTGGAGGTTCTTGTCAAGACAGCAGCCCTCAACTTTGGGGTCCCTGTGTCTGGTTGATTTTTTCATTTTCCCAACGTCAACGCCCATGTGTGGAAGTGCCCTATGCTCTGTGGTTCTGTGTTTTCCATGGTTTGGGAAAGAGGATACACTTGTGAAGATTGGCTGTTGGCCATTGACATCCCGCACATCAGCTTAACAAGGCTCCCTTGACTCCGTGGGCTGTCCTGCCTTTCTGGTTTTTAGACTTTTTTCGCCTGGCCCTTTTGCCCCGGGGGGGGGGGGGGGGCGAGAGATTTCTTTGTAGTGCTGATTTGCTCTCCCAGGTTGCTTGGTTGGCCAAAAAGGGCGTATGCGTTTTTTCCTGAATATATTCAGGAAAAAACGCATACGCCCTTTTTGGCCAACCGCATCATTGTCCACGTTCTGGCGCTTTTCATGTGCTATCGGGGCCATTCCGATGTACCCGTTGACATCCGTTTCCTGCAGTTCTGCCTTGCGTTCAGCGCCTCTTCGTAGCCTGACCTCAATATATTTTGGGGCGATAGTTATCGTTTAGAACTCTGCAGGTTTGGGAAGTGCAGTGCCCCTGAGCTCCATTTCCCAAGTCGCTTTTTTGTGAGTGGGACGCAACACGGCTGGATGGCTTCACGCCCTATTGTCGATCCGGGGTGGCAGGCTGAACCGCTGGTGAATTCTTCTTCGTGATGGGAAATGAGAGTGACATGTGCCCGACCAAACACCTCCAGCGAGTCTCTCATTGGTTCCCCCTCTTGCAGTTCATCCTGCGGACAAATTGCAGACGGTACGAAAGAGGCATGGAAAGGCGCCGAGTCTCCAAGTGGGGAGATTGTTAGTAAGGGGGTCTGAATGGAGAACACGAGCACCAGGAGATGAAAACTGAGGTGAGTTTCAGAAAGCTTTCCCGATCCCACGGTGTAGCAACCGCTGGGTTTCCAATGAGTGCTTTCGCTGTCGGAAGATTGCGTTGAACCTGGAGAGTTGGGACCCATGGAATGGGGAGCACGCAGGATTCCTTTCAAGGGTCTGCATTTGCTTTCCCAACCTCACCAATCGTCTCAGCCCCAAGAGTGTCCAGCCTTATGTCTTCTGCCGCTGGGGCTGTAGATGTGGTCAATCCTGGTTGCATGCCAGTCCCTGAACGCATTTTGGAAGAATTTCTCTCTGTTTTGCCCTGCTTGTTTCTTCTTTATGTTGGAAATGTATCCTCAGAATGGGTCTGAGCTGATTTTCCCTGCTGGTTTTAGGCCGCTTTACACACACTTGATGCACTTACACAGAGATATCAAGACTTAGCTTTTAAGATGCTTACTAGTCGGATAGATACTTGTGCGATGAACAGGGTCTGGTGAGTCCAGTTGATTGAGCAAGGAGTAGGTCGTGTCCATTCCATATTCGGTTTTCGGAAGGGTATCTGTGCTCATTTCAAACTCGAGTTTTATGCGTCACCCCACCTCACCTTTCCCCTGAAGCAGGCATAAGTGTGTTTTCTAAAAGCGTGACTCTGTTCTGTTTGGGGATTCAGTGCATGGGGAGCGATTTTTACATTCCCTCGATAAGTGATATCATAAGTTTCTTTTTTTGTGGGACTTATTTCACTGAGGATGATCATACCTAAATCCACTCAGGATGCTGCTACCAGCCTCATGACGTGGATTTCATGGCTGAGTGACACTCCATTGGACCTACGTAGCACCACTTGTCCACTTGTCCACTTGTCTTTGTCCACTTGTCCACTTGGCTCTTTCCTGGGATATGAAACGTGTACTGGAGTGGAGGTTCTTGTCAAGACAGCAGCCCTCAACTTTGGGGTCCCTGTGTCTGGTTGATTTTTTCATTTTCCCAACGTCAACGCCCATGTGTGGAAGTGCCCTATGCTCTGTGGTTCTGTGTTTTACATGGTTTGGGAAAGAGGATACACTTGTGAAGATTGGCTGTTGGCCATTGACATCCCGCCCATCAGCTTAACAAGGCTCCCTTGACTCCGTGGGCTGTCCTGCCTTTCTGGTTTTTAGACTTTTTTCGCCTGGCCCTTTTGCCCCGGGGGGGGGGGGGCGAGAGATTTCTTTGTAGTGTTGATTTGCTCTCCCAGGTTGCTTGGTTGGCCAAAAAGGGCGTATGCGTTTTTTCCTGAATATATTCAGGAAAAAACGCATACGCCCTTTTTGGCCAACCGCATCATTGTCCACGTTCTGGCGCTTTTCATGTGCTATCGGGGCCATTCCGATGTACCCGTTGACATCCGTTTCCTGCAGTTCTGCCTTGCGTTCAGCGCCTCTTCGTAGCCTGACCTCAATATATTTTGGGGCGATAGTTATCGTTTAGAACTCTGCAGGTTTGGGAAGTGCAGTGCCCCTGAGCTCCATTTCCCAAGTCGCTTTTTTGTGAGTGGGACGCAACACGGCTGGATGGCTTCACGCCCTATTGTCGATCCGGGGTGGCAGGCTGAACCGCTGGTGAATTCTTCTTCGTGATGGGAAATGAGAGTGACATGTTCCCGACCAAACACCTCCAGCGGGTCTCTCATTGGTTCCCCCTCTTGCAGTTCATCCTGCGGACAAATTGCAGACGGTACGAAAGAGGCATGGAAAGGCGCCGAGTCTCCAAGTGGGGAGATTGTTAGTAAGGGGGCCTGAATGGAGAACACGAGCACCAGGAGATGAAAACTGAGGTGAGTTTCAGAAAGCTTTCCCGATCCCACGGTGTAGCATTCGCTGGTTTTCCAATGAGTGCTTTCGCTGTCGGAAGATTGCGTTGAACCTGGAGATTTGGGACCCATGGAATGGGGAGCACGCAGGATTCCTTTCAAGGGTCTGCATTTGCTTTCCCAACCTCACCAATCGTCTCAGCCCCAAGAGTGTCCAGCCTTATGTCTTCTGCCGCTGGGGCTGTAGATGTGGTCAATCCTGGTTGCATGCCAGTCCCTGAACGCATTTTGGAAGAATTTCTCTCTGTTTTGCCCTGCTTGTTTCTTCTTTATGTTGGAAATGTATCCTCAGAATGGGTCTGAGCTGATTTTCCCTGCTGGTTTTAGGCCGCTTTACACACACTTGATGCACTTACACAGAGATATCAAGACTTAGCTTTTAAGATGCTTACTAGTCGGATAGATACTTGTGCGATGAACAGGGTCTGGTGAGTCCAGTTGATTGAGCAAGGAGTAGGTCGTGTCCATTCCATATTCGGTTTTCGGAAGGGTATCTGTGCTCATTTCAAACTCGAGTTTTATGCGTCACCCCACCTCACCTTTCCCCTGAAGCAGGCATAAGTGTGTTTTCTAAAAGCGTGACTCTGTTCTGTTTGGGGATTCAGTGCATGGGGAGCGATTTTTACATTCCCTCGATAAGTGATATCATAAGTTTCTTTTTTTGTGGGACTTATTTCACTGAGGATGATCGTACCTAAATCCACTCAGGATGCTGCTACCAGCCTCATGACGTGGATTTCATGGCTGAGTGACACTCCATTGGACCTACGTAGCACCACTTGTCCACTTGTCCACTTGTCTTTGTCCACTTGTCCACTCGTCTTTGTCCACTTGGCTCTTTCCTGGGATATGAAACGTGTACCGGAGTGGAGGTTCTTGTCAAGACAGCAGCCCTCAACTTTGGGGTCCCTGTGTCTGGTTGATTTTTTCATTTTCCCAAGGTCAACGCCCATGTGTGGAAGTGCCCTATGCTCTGTGGTTCTGTGTTTTACATGGTTTGGGAAAGAGGATACACTTGTGAAGATTGGCTGTTGGCCATTGACATCCCGCCCATCAGCTTAACAAGGCTCCCTTGACTCCGTGGCCTGTCCTGCCTTTCTGGTTTTTAGACTTTTTTCGCCTGGCCCTTTTGCCCCGGGGGGGGGCGAGAGATTTCTTTGTAGTGCTGATTTGCTCTCCCAGGTTGCTTGGTTGGCCAAAAAGGGCGTATGCGTTTTTTCCTGAATATATTCAAGAAAAAACGCATACGCCCTTTTTGGCCAACCGCATCATTGTCCACGTTCTGGCGCTTTTCATGTGCTATCGGGGCCATTTCGATGTACCCGTTGACATCCGTTTCCTGCAGTTCTGTCTTGCGTTCAGCGCCTCTTCGTAGCCTGACCTCAATATATTTTGGGGCGATAGTTATCGTTTAGAACTCTGCAGGTTTGGGAAGTGCAGTGCCCCTGAGCTCCATTTCCCAAGTCGCTTTTTTGTGAGTGGGACGCAACACGGCTGGATGGCTTCACGCCCTATTGTCGATCCGGGGTGGCAGGCTGAACCGCTGGTGAATTCTTCTTCGTGATGGGAAATGAGAGTGACATGTGCCCGACCAAACACCTCCAGCGAGTCTCTCATTGGTTCCCCCTCTTGCAGTTCATCCTGCGGACAAATTTCAGACGGTACGAAAGAGGCATGGAAAGGCGCCGAGTCTCCAAGTGGGGAGATTGTTAGTAAGGGGGCCTGAATGGAGAACACGAGCACCAGGAGATGAAAACTGAGGTGAGTTTCAGAAAGCTTTCCCGATCCCACGGTGTAGCATCCGCTGGGTTTCCAATGAGTGCTTTCGCTGTCGGAAGATTGCGTTGAACCTGGAGAGTTGGGACCCATGGAATGGGGAGCACGCAGGATTCCTTTCAAGGGTCTGCATTTGCTTTCCCAACCTCACCAATCGTCTCAGCCCCAAGAGTGTCCAGCCTTATGTCTTCTGCCGCTGGGGCTGTAGATGTGGTCAATCCTGGTTGCATGCCAGTCCCTGAACGCATTTTGGAAGAATTTCTCTCTGTTTTGCCCTGCTTGTTTCTTCTTTATGTTGGAAATGTATCCTCAGAATGGGTCTGAGCTGATTTTCCCTGCTGGTTTTAGGCCGCTTTACACACACTTGATGCACTTACACAGAGATATCAAGACTTAGCTTTTAAGATGCTTACTAGTCGGATAGATACTTGTGCGATGAACAGGGTCTGGTGAGTCCAGTTGATTGAGCAAGGAGTAGGTCGTGTCCATTCCATATTCGGTTTTCGGAAGGGTATCTGTGCTCATTTCAAACTCGAGTTTTATGCGTCACCCCACCTCACCTTTCCCCTGAAGCAGGCATAAGTGTGTTTTCTAAAAGCGTGACTCTGTTCTGTTTGGGGATTCAGTGCATGGGGAGCGATTTTTACATTCCCTCGATAAGTGATATCATAAGTTTCTTTTTTTGTGGGACTTATTTCACTGAGGATGATCGTACCTAAATCCACTCAGGATGCTGCTACCAGCCTCATGACGTGGATTTCATGGCTGAGTGACACTCCATTGGACCTACGTAGCACCACTTGTCCACTTGTCCACTTGTCTTTGTCCACTTGTCCACTCGTCTTTGTCCACTTGGCTCTTTCCTGGGATATGAAACGTGTACCGGAGTGGAGGTTCTTGTCAAGACAGCAGCCCTCAACTTTGGGGTCCCTGTGTCTGGTTGATTTTTTCATTTTCCCAAGGTCAACGCCCATGTGTGGAAGTGCCCTATGCTCTGTGGTTCTGTGTTTTACATGGTTTGGGAAAGAGGATACACTTGTGAAGATTGGCTGTTGGCCATTGACATCCCGCCCATCAGCTTAACAAGGCTCCCTTGACTCCGTGGCCTGTCCTGCCTTTCTGGTTTTTAGACTTTTTTCGCCTGGCCCTTTTGCCCCGGGGGGGGGCGAGAGATTTCTTTGTAGTGCTGATTTGCTCTCCCAGGTTGCTTGGTTGGCCAAAAAGGGCGTATGCGTTTTTTCCTGAATATATTCAGGAAAAAACGCATACGCCCTTTTTGGCCAACCGCATCATTGTCCACGTTCTGGCGCTTTTCATGTGCTATCGGGGCCATTCCGATGTACCCGTTGACATCCGTTTCCTGCAGTTCTGCCTTGCGTTCAGCGCCTCTTCGTAGCCTGACCTCAATATATTTTGGGGCGATAGTTATCGTTTAGAACTCTGCAGGTTTGGGAAGTGCAGTGCCCCTGAGCTCCATTTCCCAAGTCGCTTTTTTGTGAGTGGGACGCAACACGGCTGGATGGCTTCACGCCCTATTGTCGATCCGGGGTGGCAGGCTGAACCGCTGGTGAATTCTTCTTCGTGATGGGAAATGAGAGTGACATGTGCCCGACCAAACACCTCCAGCGAGTCTCTCATTGGTTCCCCCTCTTGCAGTTCATCCTGCGGACAAATTGCAGACGGTACGAAAGAGGCATGGAAAGGCGCCGAGTCTCCAAGTGGGGAGATTGTTAGTAAGGGGGCCTGAATGGAGAACACGAGCACCAGGAGATGAAAACTGAGGTGAGTTTCAGAAAGCTTTCCCGATCCCACGGTGTAGCATCCGCTGGGTTTCCAATGAGTGCTTTCGCTGTCGGAAGATTGCGTTGAACCTGGAGAGTTGGGACCCATGGAATGGGGAGCACGCAGGATTCCTTTCAAGGGTCTGCATTTGCTTTCCCAACCTCACCAATCGTCTCAGCCCCAAGAGTGTCCAGCCTTATGTCTTCTGCCGCTGGGGCTGTAGATGTGGTCAATCCTGGTTGCATGCCAGTCCCTGAACGCATTTTGGAAGAATTTCTCTCTGTTTTGCCCTGCTTGTTTCTTCTTTATGTTGGAAATGTATCCTCAGAATGGGTCTGAGCTGATTTTCCCTGCTGGTTTTAGGCCGCTTTACACACACTTGATGCACTTACACAGAGATATCAAGACTTAGCTTTGAAGATGCTTACTAGTCGGATAGATACTTGTGCGATGAACAGGGTCTGGTGAGTCCAGTTGATTGAGCAAGGAGTAGGTCGTGTCCATTCCATATTCGGTTTTCGGAAGGGTATCTGTGCTCATTTCAAACTCGAGTTTTATGCGTCACCCCACCTCACCTTTCCCCTGAAGCAGGCATAAGTGTGTTTTCTAAAAGCGTGACTCTGTTCTGTTTGGGGATTCAGTGCATGGGGAGCGATTTTTACATTCCCTCGATAAGTGATATCATAAGTTTCTTTTTTTGTGGGACTTATTTCACTGAGGATGATCGTACCTAAATCCACTCAGGATGCTGCTACCAGCCTCATGACGTGGATTTCATGGCTGAGTGACACTCCATTGGACCTACGTAGGACCACTTGTCCACTTGTCCACTTGTCTTTGTCCAATTGTCCACTCGTCTTTGTCCACTTGGCTCTTTCCTGGGATATGAAACGTGTACCGGAGTGGAGGTTCTTGTCAAGACAGCAGCCCTCAACTTTGGGGTCCCTGTGTCTGGTTGATTTTTTCATTTTCCCAAGGTCAACGCCCATGTGTGGAAGTGCCCTATGCTCTGTGGTTCTGTGTTTTACATGGTTTGGGAAAGAGGATACACTTGTGAAGATTGGCTGTTGGCCATTGACATCCCGCCCATCAGCTTAACAAGGCTCCCTTGACTCCGTGGGCTGTCCTGCCTTTCTGGTTTTTAGACTTTTTTCGCCTAGCCCTTTTGCCCGGGGGGGGGCGAGAGATTTCTTTGTAGTGCTGATTTGCTCTCCCAGGTTGCTTGGTTGGCCAAAAAGGGCGTATGCGTTTTTTCCTGAATATATTCAGGAAAAAACGCATACGCCCTTTTTGGCCAACCGCATCATTGTCCACGTTCTGGCGCTTTTCATGTGCTATCGGGGCCATTCCGATGTACCCGTTGACATCCGTTTCCTGCAGTTCTGCCTTGCGTTCAGCGCCTCTTCGTAGCCTGACCTCAATATATTTTGGGGCGATAGTTATCGTTTAGAACTCTGCAGGTTTGGGAAGTGCAGTGCCCCTGAGCTCCATTTCCCAAGTCGCTTTTTTGTGAGTGGGACGCAACACGGCTGGATGGCTTCACGCCCTATTGTCGATCCGGGGTGGCAGGCTGAACCGCTGGTGAATTCTTCTTCGTGATGGGAAATGAGAGTGACATGTGCCCGACCAAACACCTCCAGCGAGTCTCTCATTGGTTCCCCCTCTTGCAGTTCATCGTGCGGACAAATTGCAGACGGTACGAAAGAGGCATGGAAAGGCGCCGAGTCTCCAAGTGGGGAGATTGTTAGTAAGGGGGCCTGAATGGAGAACACGAGCACCAGGAGATGAAAACTGAGGTGAGTTTCAGAAAGCTTTCCCGATCCCACGGTGTAGCATCCGCTGGGTTTCCAATGAGTGCTTTCGCTGTCGGAAGATTGCGTTGAACCTGGAGAGTTGGGACCCATGGAATGGGGAGCACGCAGGATTCCTTTCAAGGGTCTGCATTTGCTTTCCCAACCTCACCAATCGTCTCAGCCCCAAGAGTGTCCAGCCTTATGTCTTCTGCCGCTGGGGCTGTAGATGTGGTCAATCCTGGTTGCATGCCAGTCCCTGAACGCATTTTGGAAGAATTTCTCTCTGTTTTGCCCTGCTTGTTTCTTCTTTATGTTGGAAATGTATCCTCAGAATGGGTCTGAGCTGATTTTCCCTGCTGGTTTTAGGCCGCTTTACACACACTTGATGCACTTACACAGAGATATCAAGACTTAGCTTTTAAGATGCTTACTAGTCGGATAGATACTTGTGCGATGAACAGGGTCTGGTGAGTCCAGTTGATTGAGCAAGGAGTAGGTCGTGTCCATTCCATATTCGGTTTTCGGAAGGGTATCTGTGCTCATTTCAAACTCGAGTTTTATGCGTCACCCCACCTCACCTTTCCCCTGAAGCAGGCATAAGTGTGTTTTCTAAAAGCGTGACTCTGTTCTGTTTGGGGATTCAGTGCATGGGGAGCGATTTTTACATTCCCTCGATAAGTGATATCATAAGTTTCTTTTTTTGTGGGACTTATTTCACTGAGGATGATCGTACCTAAATCCACTCAGGATGCTGCTACCAGCCTCATGACGTGGATTTCATGGCTGAGTGACACTCCATTGGACCTACGTAGCACCACTTGTCCACTTGTCCACTTGTCTTTGTCCATTTGTCCACTCGTCTTTGTCCACTTGGCTCTTTCCTGGGATATGAAACGTGTACCGGAGTGGAGGTTCTTGTCAAGACAGCAGCCCTCAACTTTGGGGTCCCTGTGTCTGGTTGATTTTTTCATTTTCCCAAGGTCAACGCCCATGTGTGGAAGTGCCCTATGCTCTGTGGTTCTGTGTTTTACATGGTTTGGGAAAGAGGATACACTTGTGAAGATTGGCTGTTGCCCATTGACATCCCGCCCATCAGCTTAACAAGGCTCCCTTGACTCCGTGGGCTGTCCTGCCTTTCTGGTTTTTAGACTTTTTTCGCCTGGCCCTTTTGCCCCGGGGGGGGGGGCGAGAGATTTCTTTGTAGTGCTGATTTGCTCTCCCAGGTTGCTTGGTTGGCCAAAAAGGGCGTATGCGTTTTTTCCTGAATATATTCAGGAAAAAACGCATACGCCCTTTTTGGCCAACCGCATCATTGTCCACGTTCTGGCGCTTTTCATGTGCTATCGGGGCCATTCCGATGTAGCCGTTGACATCCGTTTCCTGCAGTTCTGCCTTGCGTTCAGCGCCTCTTCGTAGCCTGACCTCAATATATTTTGGGGCGATAGTTATCGTTTCGAACTCTGCAGGTTTGGGAAGTGCAGTGCCCCTGAGCTCCATTTCCCAAGTCGCTTTTTTGTGAGTGGGACGCAACACGGCTGGATGGCTTCACGCCCTATTGTCGATCCGGGGTGGCAGGCTGAACCGCTGGTGAATTCTTCTTCGTGATGGGAAATGAGAGTGACGTGTGCCCGACCAAACACCTCCAGCGAGTCTCTCATTGGTTCCCCCTCTTGCAGTTCATCCTGCGGACAAATTGCAGACGGTACGAAAGAGGCATGGAAAGGCGCCGAGTCTCCAAGTGGGGAGATTGTTAGTAAGGGGGCCTGAATGGAGAACACGAGCACCAGGAGATGAAAACTGAGGTGAGTTTCAGAAAGCTTTCCCGATCCCACGGTGTAGCATCCGCTGGTTTTCCAATGAGTGCTTTCGCTGTCGGAAGATTGCGTTGAACCTGGAGAGTTGGGACCCATGGAATGGGGAGCACGCAGGATTCCTTTCAAGGGTCTGCATTTGCTTTCCCAACCTCACCAATCGTCTCAGCCCCAAGAGTGTCCAGCCTTATGTCTTCTGCCGCTGGGGCTGTAGATGTGGTCAATCCTGGTTGCATGCCAGTCCCTGAACGCATTTTGGAAGAATTTCTCTCTGTTTTGCCCTGCTTGTTTCTTCTTTATGTTGGAAATGTATCCTCAGAATGGGTCTGAGCTGATTTTCCCTGCTGGTTTTAGGCCGCTTTACACACACTTGATGCACTTACACAGAGATATCAAGACTTAGCTTTTAAGATGCTTACTAGTCGGATAGATACTTGTGCGATGAACAGGGTCTGGTGAGTCCAGTTGATTGAGCAAGGAGTAGGTCGTGTCCATTCCATATTCGGTTTTCGGAAGGGTATCTGTGCTCATTTCAAACTCGAGTTTTATGCGTCACCCCACCTCACCTTTCCCCTGAAGCAGGCATAAGTGTGTTTTCTAAAAGCGTGACTCTGTTCTGTTTGGGGATTCAGTGCATGGGGAGCGATTTTTACATTCCCTCGATAAGTGATATCATAAGTTTCTTTTTTTGTGGGACTTATTTCACTGAGGATGATCGTACCTAAATCCACTCAGGATGCTGCTACCAGCCTCATGACGTGGATTTCATGGCTGAGTGACACTCCATTGGACCTACGTAGCACCACTTGTCCACTTGTCCACTTGTCTTTGTCCACTTGTCCACTCGTCTTTGTCCACTTGGCTCTTTCCTGGGATATGAAACGTGTACCGGAGTGGAGGTTCTTGTCAAGACAGCAGCCCTCAACTTTGGGGTCCCTGTGTCTGGTTGATTTTTTGATTTTCCCAAGGTCAACGCCCATGTGTGGAAGTGCCCTATGCTCTGTGGTTCTGTGTTTTACATGGTTTGGGAAAGAGGATACACTTGTGAAGATTGGCTGTTGGCCATTGACATCCCGCCCATCAGCTTAACAAGGCTCCCTTGACTCCGTGGGCTGTCCTGCCTTTCTGGTTTTTAGACTTTTTTCGCCTGGCCCTTTTGCCCCGGGGGGGGGGGCGAGAGATTTCTTTGTAGTGCTGATTTGCTCTCCCAGGTTGCTTGGTTGGCCAAAAAGGGCGTATGCGTTTTTTCCTGAATATATTCAGGAAAAAACGCATACGCCCTTTTTGGCCAACCGCATCATTGTCCACGTTCTGGCGCTTTTCATGTGCTATCGGGGCCATTCCGATGTACCCATTGACATCCGTTTCCTGCAGTTCTGCCTTGCGTTCAGCGCCTCTTCGTAGCCTGACCTCAATATATTTTGGGGCGATAGTTATCGTTTAGAACTCTGCAGGTTTGGGAAGTGCAGTGCCCCTGAGCTCCATTTCCCAAGTCGCTTTTTTGTGAGTGGGACGCAACACGGCTGGATGGCTTCACGCCCTATTGTCGATCCGGGGTGGCAGGCTGAACCTCTGGTGAATTCTTCTTCGTGATGGGAAATGAGAGTGACGTGTGCCCGACCAAACACCTCCAGCGAGTCTCTCATTGGTTCCCCCTCTTGCAGTTCATCCTGCGGACAAATTGCAGACGGTACGAAAGAGGCATGGAAAGGCGCCGAGTCTCCAAGTGGGGAGATTGTTAGTAAGGGGGCCTGAATGGAGAACACGAGCACCAGGAGATGAAAACTGAGGTGAGTTTCAGAAAGCTTTCCCGATCCCACGGTGTAGCATCCGCTGGGTTTCCAATGAGTGCTTTCGCTGTCGGAAGATTGCGTTGAACCTGGAGAGTTGGGACCCATGGAATGGGGAGCACGCAGGATTCCTTTCAAGGGTCTGCATTTGCTTTCCCAACCTCACCAATCGTCTCAGCCCCAAGAGTGTCCAGCCTTATGTCTTCTGCCGCTGGGGCTGTAGATGTGGTCAATCCTGGTTGCATGCCAGTCCCTGAACGCATTTTGGAAGAATTTCTCTCTGTTTTGCCCTGCTTGTTTCTTCTTTATGTTGGAAATGTATCCTCAGAATGGGTCTGAGCTGATTTTCCCTGCTGGTTTTAGGCCGCTTTACACACACTTGATGCACTTACACAGAGATATCAAGACTTAGCTTTTAAGATGCTTACTAGTCGGATAGATACTTGTGCGATGAACAGGGTCTGGTGAGTCCAGTTGATTGAGCAAGGAGTAGGTCGTGTCCATTCCATATTCGGTTTTCGGAAGGGTATCTGTGCTCATTTCAAACTCGAGTTTTATGCGTCACCCCACCTCACCTTTCCCCTGAAGCAGGCATAAGTGTGTTTTCTAAAAGCGTGACTCTGTTCTGTTTGGGGATTCAGTGCATGGGGAGCGATTTTTACATTCCCTCGATAAGTGATATCATAAGTTTCTTTTTTTGTGGGACTTATTTCACTGAGGATGATCGTACCTAAATCCACTCAGGATGCTGCTACCAGCCTCATGACGTGGATTTCATGGCTGAGTGACACTCCATTGGACCTACGTAGCACCACTTGTCCACTTGTCCAATTGTCTTTGTCCACTTGTCCACTTGGCTCTTTCCTGGGATATGAAACGTGTACCGGAGTGGAGGTTCTTGTCAAGACAGCAGCCCTCAACTTTGGGGTCCCTGTGTCTGGTTGATTTTTTCATTTTCCCAAGGTCAACGCCCATGTGTGGAAGTGCCCTATGCTCTGTGGTTCTGTGTTTTACATGGTTTGGGAAAGAGGATACACTTGTGAAGATTGGCTGTTGGCCATTGACATCCCGCCCATCAGCTTAACAAGGCTCCCTAGACTCCGTGGGCTGTCCTGCCTTTCTGGTTTTTAGAATTTTTTCGCCTGGCCCTTTTGCCCCGGGGGGGGGGGCGAGAGATTTCTTTGTAGTGCTGATTTGCTCTCCCAGGTTGCTTGGTTGGCCAAAAAGGGCGTATGCGTTTTTTCCTGAATATATTCAGGAAAAAACGCATACGCCCTTTTTGGCCAACCGCATCATTGTCCACGTTCTGGCGCTTTTCATGTGCTATCGGGGCCATTCCGATGTAGCCTTTGACATCCGTTTCCTGCAGTTCTGCCTTGCGTTCAGCGCCTCTTCGTAGCCTGACCTCAATATATTTTGGGGCGATAGTTATCGTTTAGAACTCTGCAGGTTTGGGAAGTGCAGTGCCCCTGAGCTCCATTTCCCAAGTCGCTTTTTTGTGAGTGGGACGCAACACGGCTGGATGGCTTCACGCCCTATAGTCGATCCGGGGTGGCAGGCTGATCCTCTGGTGAATTCTTCTTCGTGATGGGAAATGAGAGTGACATGTGCCCGACCAAACACCTCCAGCGAGTCTCTCATTGGTTCCCCCTCTTGCAGTTCATCCTGCGGACAAATTGCAGACGGTACGAAAGAGGCATGGAAAGGCGCCGAGTCTCCAAGTGGGGAGATTGTTAGTAAGGGGGCCTGAATGGAGAACACGAGCACCAGGAGATGAAAACTGAGGTGAGTTTCAGAAAGCTTTCCCGATCCCACGGTGTAGCATCCGCTGGTTTTCCAATGAGTGCTTTCGCTGTCGGAAGATTGCGTTGAACCTGGAGAGTTGGGACCCATGGAATGGGGAGCACGCAGGATTCCTTTCAAGGGTCTGCATTTGCTTTCCCAACCTCACCAATCGTCTCAGCCCCAAGAGTGTCCAGCCTTATGTCTTCTGCCGCTGGGGCTGTAGATGTGGTCAATCCTGGTTGCATGCCAGTCCCTGAACGCATTTTGGAAGAATTTCTCTCTGTTTTGCCCTGCTTGTTTCTTCTTTATGTTGGAAATGTATCCTCAGAATGGGTCTGAGCTGATTTTCCCTGCTGGTTTTAGGCCGCTTTACACACACTTGATGCACTTACACAGAGATATCAAGACTTAGCTTTTAAGATGCTTACTAGTCGGATAGATACTTGTGCGATGAACAGGGTCTGGTGAGTCCAGTTGATTGAGCAAGGAGTAGGTGGTGTCCATTCCATATTCGGTTTTCGGAAGGGTATCTGTGCTCATTTCAAACTCGAGTTTTCTGCGTCACCCCACCTCACCTTTCCCCTGAAGCAGGCATAAGTGTGTTTTCTAAAAGCGTGACTCTGTTCTGTTTGGGGATTCAGTGCATGGGGAGCGATTTTTACATTCCCTCGATAAGTGATATCATAAGTTTCTTTTTCTGTGGGACTTATTTCACTGAGGATGATCGTACCTAAATCCACTCAGGATGCTGCTACCAGCCTCATGACGTGGATTTCATGGCTGAGTGACACTCCATTGGACCTACGTAGCACCACTTGTCCACTTGTCCACTTGTCTTTGTCCACTTGTCCACTCGTCTTTGTCCACTTGGCTCTTTCCTGGGATATGAAACGTGTACCGGAGTGGAGGTTCTTGTCAAGACAGCAGCCCTCAACTTTGGGGTCCCCGTGTCTGGTTGATTTTTTCATTTTCCGAAGGTCAACGCCCATGTGTGGAAGTGCCCTATGCTCTGTGGTTCTGTGTTTTCCATGGTTTGGGAAAGAGGATACACTTGTGAAGGTTGGCTGTTGGCCATTGACATCCCGCCCATCAGCTTAACAAGGCTCCCTTGACTCCGTGGCCTGTCCTGCCTTTCTGGTTTTTAGACTTTTTTCGCCTGGCCCTTTTGCCCCGGGGGGGGCGAGAGATTTCTTTGTAGTGCTGATTTGCTCTCCCAGGTTGCTTGGTTGGCCAAAAAGGGCGTATGCGTTTTTTCCTGAATATATTCAGGTAAAAACGCATGCGCCCTTTTTGGCCAACCGCATCATTGTCCACGTTCTGGCGCTTTTCATGTGCTATCGGGGCCATTCCGATGTACCCATTGACATCCGTTTCCTGCAGTTCTGCCTTGCGTTCAGCGCCTCTTCGTAGCCTGACCTCAATATATTTTGGGGCGATAGTTATCGTTTCGAACTCTGCAGGTTTGGGAAGTGCAGTGCCCCTGAGCTCCATTTCCCAAGTCGCTTTTTTGTGAGTGGGACGCAACACGGCTGGATGGCTTCACGCCCTATTGTCGATCCGGGGTGGCAGGCTGAACCGCTGGTGAATTCTTCTTCGTGATGGGAAATGAGAGTGACGTGTGCCCGACCAAACACCTCCAGCGAGTCTCTCATTGGTTCCCCCTCTTGCAGTTCATCCTGCGGACAAATTGCAGACGGTACGAAAGAGGCATGGAAAGGCGCCGAGTCTCCAAGTGGGGAGATTGTTAGTAAGGGGGCCTGAATGGAGAACACGAGCACCAGGAGATGAAAACTGAGGTGAGTTTCAGAAAGCTTTCCCGATCCCACGGTGTAGCATCCGCTGGTTTTCCAATGAGTGCTTTCGCTGTCGGAAGATTGCGTTGAACCTGGAGAGTTGGGACCCATGGAATGGGGAGCACGCAGGATTCCTTTCAAGGGTCTGCATTTGCTTTCCCAACCTCACCAATCGTCTCAGCCCCAAGAGTGTCCAGCCTTATGTCTTCTGCCGCTGGGGCTGTAGATGTGGTCAATCCTGGTTGCATGCCAGTCCCTGAACGCATTTTGGAAGAATTTCTCTCTGTTTTGCCCTGCTTGTTTCTTCTTTATGTTGGAAATGTATCCTCAGAATGGGTCTGAGCTGATTTTCCCTGCTGGTTTTAGGCCGCTTTACACACACTTGATGCACTTACACAGAGATATCAAGACTTAGCTTTTAAGATGCTTACTAGTCGGATAGATACTTGTGCGATGAACAGGGTCTGGTGAGTCCAGTTGATTGAGCAAGGAGTAGGTCGTGTCCATTCCATATTCGGTTTTCGGAAGGGTATCTGTGCTCATTTCAAACTCGAGTTTTATGCGTCACCCCACCTCACCTTTCCCCTGAAGCAGGCATAAGTGTGTTTTCTAAAAGCGTGACTCTGTTCTGTTTGGGGATTCAGTGCATGGGGAGCGATTTTTACATTCCCTCGATAAGTGATATCATAAGTTTCTTTTTCTGTGGGACTTATTTCACTGAGGATGATCGTACCTAAATCCACTCAGGATGCTGCTACCAGCCTCATGACGTGGATTTCATGGCTGAGTGACACTCCATTGGACCTACGTAGCACCACTTGTCCACTTGTCCACTTGTCTTTGTCCACTTGTCCACTCGTCTTTGTCCACTTGGCTCTTTCCTGGGATATGAAACGTGTACCGGAGTGGAGGTTCTTGTCAAGACAGCAGCCCTCAACTTTGGGGTCCCTGTGTCTGGTTGATTTTTTGATTTTCCCAAGGTCAACGCCCATGTGTGGAAGTGCCCTATGCTCTGTGGTTCTGTGTTTTACATGGTTTGGGAAAGAGGATACACTTGTGAAGATTGGCTGTTGGCCATTGACATACCGCCCATCAGCTTAACAAGGCTCCCTTGACTCCGTGGGCTGTCCTGCCTTTCTGGTTTTTAGACTTTTTTCGCCTGGCCCTTTTGCCCCGGGGGGGGGGGGGCGAGAGATTTCTTTGTAGTGCTGATTTGCTCTCCCAGGTTGCTTGGTTGGCCAAAAAGGGCGTATGCGTTTTTTCCTGAATATATTCAGGAAAAAACGCATACGCCCTTTTTGGCCAACCGCATCATTGTCCACGTTCTGGCGCTTTTCATGTGCTATCGGGGCCATTCCGATGTACCCATTGACATCCGTTTCCTGCAGTTCTGCCTTGCGTTCAGCGCCTCTTCGTAGCCTGACCTCAATATATTTTGGGGCGATAGTTATCGTTTAGAACTCTGCAGGTTTGGGAAGTGCAGTGCCCCTGAGCTCCATTTCCCAAGTCGCTTTTTTGTGAGTGGGACGCAACACGGCTGGATGGCTTCACGCCCTATTGTCGATCCGGGGTGGCAGGCTGAACCTCTGGTGAATTCTTCTTCGTGATGGGAAATGAGAGTGACGTGTGCCCGACCAAACACCTCCAGCGAGTCTCTCATTGGTTCCCCCTCTTGCAGTTCATCCTGCGGACAAATTGCAGACGGTACGAAAGAGGCATGGAAAGGCGCCGAGTCTCCAAGTGGGGAGATTGTTAGTAAGGGGGCTGAATGGAGAACACGAGCACCAGGAGATGAAAACTGAGGTGAGTTTCAGAAAGCTTTCCCGATCCCACGGTGTAGCATCCGCTGGGTTTCCAATGAGTGCTTTCGCTGTCGGAAGATTGCGTTGAACCTGGAGAGTTGGGACCCATGGAATGGGGAGCACGCAGGATTCCTTTCAAGGGTCTGCATTTGCTTTCCCAACCTCACCAATCGTCTCAGCCCCAAGAGTGTCCAGCCTTATGTCTTCTGCCGCTGGGGCTGTAGATGTGGTCAATCCTGGTTGCATGCCAGTCCCTGAACGCATTTTGGAAGAATTTCTCTCTGTTTTGCCCTGCTTGTTTCTTCTTTATGTTGGAAATGTATCCTCAGAATGGGTCTGAGCTGATTTTCCCTGCTGGTTTTAGGCCGCTTTACACACACTTGATGCACTTACACAGAGATATCAAGACTTAGCTTTTAAGATGCTTACTAGTCGGATAGATACTTGTGCGATGAACAGGGTCTGGTGAGTCCAGTTGATTGAGCAAGGAGTAGGTCGTGTCCATTCCATATTCGGTTTTCGGAAGGGTATCTGTGCTCATTTCAAACTCGAGTTTTATGCGTCACCCCACCTCACCTTTCCCCTGAAGCAGGCATAAGTGTGTTTTCTAAAAGGGTGACTCTGTTCTGTTTGGGGATTCAGTGCATGGGGAGCGATTTTTACATTCCCTCGATAAGTGATATCATAAGTTTCTTTTTTTGTGGGACTTATTTCACTGAGGATGATCGTACCTAAATCCACTCAGGATGCTGCTACCAGCCTCATGACGTGGATTTCATGGCTGAGTGACACTCCATTGGACCTACGTAGCACCACTTGTCCACTTGTCCAATTGTCTTTGTCCACTTGTCCACTTGGCTCTTTCCTGGGATATGAAACGTGTACCGGAGTGGAGGTTCTTGTCAAGACAGCAGCCCTCAACTTTGGGGTCCCTGTGTCTGGTTGATTTTTTCATTTTCCCAAGGTCAACGCCCATGTGTGGAAGTGCCCTATGCTCTGTGGTTCTGTGTTTTACATGGTTTGGGAAAGAGGATACACTTGTGAAGATTGGCTGTTGGCCATTGACATCCCGCCCATCAGCTTAACAAGGCTCCCTAGACTCCGTGGGCTGTCCTGCCTTTCTGGTTTTTAGAATTTTTTCGCCTGGCCCTTTTGCCCCGGGGGGGGGGGCGAGAGATTTCTTTGTAGTGCTGATTTGCTCTCCCAGGTTGCTTGGTTGGCCAAAAAGGGCGTATGCGTTTTTTCCTGAATATATTCAGGAAAAAACGCATACGCCCTTTTTGGCCAACCGCATCATTGTCCACGTTCTGGCGCTTTTCATGTGCTATCGGGGCCATTCCGATGTAGCCTTTGACATCCGTTTCCTGCAGTTCTGCCTTGCGTTCAGCGCCTCTTCGTAGCCTGACCTCAATATATTTTGGGGCGATAGTTATCGTTTAGAACTCTGCAGGTTTGGGAAGTGCAGTGCCCCTGAGCTCCATTTCCCAAGTCGCTTTTTTGTGAGTGGGACGCAACACGGCTGGATGGCTTCACGCCCTATAGTCGATCCGGGGTGGCAGGCTGAACCTCTGGTGAATTCTTCTTCGTGATGGGAAATGAGAGTGACATGTGCCCGACCAAACACCTCCAGCGAGTCTCTCATTGGTTCCCCCTCTTGCAGTTCATCCTGCGGACAAATTGCAGACGGTACGAAAGAGGCATGGAAAGGCGCCGAGTCTCCAAGTGGGGAGATTGTTAGTAAGGGGGCCTGAATGGAGAACACGAGCACCAGGAGATGAAAACTGAGGTGAGTTTCAGAAAGCTTTCCCGATCCCACGGTGTAGCATCCGCTGGTTTTCCAATGAGTGCTTTCGCTGTCGGAAGATTGCGTTGAACCTGGAGAGTTGGGACCCATGGAATGGGGAGCACGCAGGATTCCTTTCAAGGGTCTGCATTTGCTTTCCCAACCTCACCAATCGTCTCAGCCCCACGAGTGTCCAGCCTTATGTCTTCTGCCGCTGGGGCTGTAGATGTGGTCAATCCTGGTTGCATGCCAGTCCCTGAACGCATTTTGGAAGAATTTCTCTCTGTTTTGCCCTGCTTGTTTCTTCTTTATGTTGGAAATGTATCCTCAGAATGGGTCTGAGCTGATTTTCCCTGCTGGTTTTAGGCCGCTTTACACACACTTGATGCACTTACACAGAGATATCAAGACTTAGCTTTTAAGATGCTTACTAGTCGGATAGATACTTGTGCGATGAACAGGGTCTGGTGAGTCCAGTTGATTGAGCAAGGAGTAGGTGGTGTCCATTCCATATTCGGTTTTCGGAAGGGTATCTGTGCTCATTTCAAACTCGAGTTTTATGCGTCACCCCACCTCACCTTTCCCCTGAAGCAGGCATAAGTGTGTTTTCTAAAAGCGTGACTCTGTTCTGTTTGGGGATTCAGTGCATGGGGAGCGATTTTTACATTCCCTCGATAAGTGATATCATAAGTTTCTTTTTCTGTGGGACTTATTTCACTGAGGATGATCGTACCTAAATCCACTCAGGATGCTGCTACCAGCCTCATGACGTGGATTTCATGGCTGAGTGACACTCCATTGGACCTACGTAGCACCACTTGTCCACTTGTCCACTTGTCTTTGTCCACTTGTCCACTCGTCTTTGTCCACTTGGCTCTTTCCTGGGATATGAAACGTGTACCGGAGTGGAGGTTCTTGTCAAGACAGCAGCCCTCAACTTTGGGGTCCCCGTGTCTGGTTGATTTTTTCATTTTCCGAAGGTCAACGCCCATGTGTGGAAGTGCCCTATGCTCTGTGGTTCTGTGTTTTCCATGGTTTGGGAAAGAGGATACACTTGTGAAGGTTGGCTGTTGGCCATTGACATCCCGCCCATCAGCTTAACAAGGCTCCCTTGACTCCGTGGCCTGTCCTGCCTTTCTGGTTTTTAGACTTTTTTCGCCTGGCCCTTTTGCCCCGGGGGGGGCGAGAGATTTCTTTGTAGTGCTGATTTGCTCTCCCAGGTTGCTTGGTTGGCCAAAAAGGGCGTATGCGTTTTTTCCTGAATATATTCAGGTAAAAACGCATGCGCCCTTTTTGGCCAACCGCATCATTGTCCACGTTCTGGCGCTTTTCATGTGCTATCGGGGCCATTCCGATGTACCCATTGACATCCGTTTCCTGCAGTTCTGCCTTGCGTTCAGCGCCTCTTCGTAGCCTGACCTCAATATATTTTGGGGCGATAGTTATCGTTTAGAACTCTGCAGGTTTGGGAAGTGCAGTGCCCCTGAGCTCCATTTCCCAAGTCGCTTTTTTGTGAGTGGGACGCAACACGGCTGGATGGCTTCACGCCCTATTGTCGATCCGGGGTGGCAGGCTGAACCGCTGGTGAATTCTTCTTCGTGATGGGAAATGAGAGTGACATGTGCCCGACCAAACACCTCCAGCGAGTCTCTCATTGGTTCCCCCTCTTGCAGTTCATCCTGCGGACAAATTGCAGACGGTACGAAAGAGGCATGGAAAGGCGCCGAGTCTCCAAGTGGGGAGATTGTTAGTAAGGGGGCCTGAATGGAGAACACGAGCACCAGGAGATGAAAACTGAGGTGAGTTTCAGAAAGCTTTCCCGATCCCACGGTGTAGCATCCGCTGGGTTTCCAATGAGTGCTTTCGCTGTCGGAAGATTGCGTTGAACCTGGAGAGTTGGGACCCATGGAATGGGGAGCACGCAGGATTCCTTTCAAGGGTCTGCATTTGCTTTCCCAACCTCACCAATCGTCTCAGCCCCACGAGTGTCCAGCCTTATGTCTTCTGCCGCTGGGGCTGTAGATGTGGTCAATCCTGGTTGCATGCCAGTCCCTGAACGCATTTTGGAAGAATTTCTCTCTGTTTTGCCCTGCTTGTTTCTTCTTTATGTTGGAAATGTATCCTCAGAATGGGTCTGAGCTGATTTTCCCTGCTGGTTTTAGGCCGCTTGACACACACTTGATGCACTTACACAGAGATATCAAGACTTAGCTTTTAAGATGCTTACTAGTCGGATAGATACTTGTGCGATGAACAGGGTCTGGTGAGTCCAGTTGATTGAGCAAGGAGTAGGTCGTGTCCATTCCATATTCGGTTTTCGGAAGGGTATCTGTGCTCATTTCAAACTCGAGTTTTATGCGTCACCCCACCTCACCTTTCCCCTGAAGCAGGCATAAGTGTGTTTTCTAAAAGGGTGACTCTGTTCTGTTTGGGGATTCAGTGCATGGGGAGCGATTTTTACATTCCCTCGATAAGTGATATCATAAGTTTCTTTTTTTGTGGGACTTATTTCACTGAGGATGATCGTACCTAAATCCACTCAGGATGCTGCTACCAGCCTCATGACGTGGATTTCATGGCTGAGTGACACTCCATTGGACCTACGTAGCACCACTTGTCCACTTGTCCACTTGTCTTTGTCCACTTGTCCACTCGTCTTTGTCCACTTGGCTCTTTCCTGGGATATGAAACGTGTACCGGAGTGGAGTTTCTTGTCAAGACAGCAGCCCTCAACTTTGGGGTCCCCGTGTCTGGTTGATTTTTTCATTTTCCCAAGGTCAACGCCCATGTGTGGAAGTGCCCTATGCTCTGTGGTTCTGTGTTTTCCATGGTTTGGGAAAGAGGATACACTTGTGAAGGTTGGCTGTTGGCCATTGACATCCCGCCCATCAGCTTAACAAGGCTCCCTTGACTCCGTGGCCTGTCCTGCCTTTCTGGTTTTTAGACTTTTTTCGCCTGGCCCTTTTGCCCCGGGGGGGGGCGAGAGATTTCTTTGTAGTGCTGATTTGCTCTCCCAGGTTGCTTGGTTGGCCAAAAAGGGCGTATGCGTTTTTTCCTGAATATATTCAGGAAAAAACGCATACGCCCTTTTTGGCCAACCGCATCATTGTCCACGTTCTGGCGCTTTTCATGTGCTATCGGGGCCATTCCGATGTACCCATTGACATCCGTTTCCTGCAGTTCTGCCTTGCGTTCAGCGCCTCTTCGTAGCCTGACCTCAATATATTTTGGGGCGATAGTTATCGTTTAGAACTCTGCAGGTTTGGGAAGTGCAGTGCCCCTGAGCTCCATTTCCCAAGTCGCTTTTTTGTGAGTGGGACGCAACACGGCTGGATGGCTTCACGCCCTATTGTCGATCCGGGGTGGCAGGCTGAACCTCTGGTGAATTCTTCTTCGTGATGGGAAATGAGAGTGACATGTGCCCGACCAAACACCTCCAGCGAGTCTCTCATTGGTTCCCCCTCTTGCAGTTCATCCTGCGGACAAATTGCAGACGGTACGAAAGAGGCATGGAAAGGCGCCGAGTCTCCAAGTGGGGAGATTGTTAGTAAGGGGGCCTGAATGGAGAACACGAGCACCAGGAGATGAAAACTGAGGTGAGTTTCAGAAAGCTTTCCCGATCCCACGGTGTAGCATCCGCTGGGTTTCCAATGAGTGCTTTCGCTGTCGGAAGATTGCGTTGAACCTGGAGAGTTGGGACCCATGGAATGGGGAGCACGCAGGATTCCTTTCAAGGGTCTGCATTTGCTTTCCCAACCTCACCAATCGTCTCAGCCCCAAGAGTGTCCAGCCTTATGTCTTCTGCCGCTGGGGCTGTAGATGTGGTCAATCCTGGTTGCATGCCAGTCCCTGAACGCATTTTGGAAGAATTTCTCTCTGTTTTGCCCTGCTTGTTTCTTCTTTATGTTGGAAATGTATCCTCAGAATGGGTCTGAGCTGATTTTCCCTGCTGGTTTTAGGCCGCTTGACACACACTTGATGCACTTACACAGAGATATCAAGACTTAGCTTTGAAGATGCTTACTAGTCGGATAGATACTTGTGCGATGAACAGGGTCTGGTGAGTCCAGTTGATTGAGCAAGGAGTAGGTCGTGTCCATTCCATATTCGGTTTTCGGAAGGGTATCTGTGCTCATTTCAAACTCGAGTTTTATGCGTCACCCCACCTCACCTTTCCCCTGAAGCAGGCATAAGTGTGTTTTCTAAAAGCGTGACTCTGTTCTGTTTGGGGATTCAGTGCATGGGGAGCGATTTTTACATTCCCTCGATAAGTGATATCATAAGTTTCTTTTTTTGTGGGACTTATTTCACTGAGGATGATCGTACCTAAATCCACTCAGGATGCTGCTACCAGCCTCATGACGTGGATTTCATGGCTGAGTGACACTCCATTGGACCTACGTAGCACCACTTGTCCACTTGTCCACTTGTCTTTGTCCACTTGTCCACTCGTCTTTGTCCACTTGGCTCTTTCCTGGGATATGAAACGTGTACCGGAGTGGAGGTTCTTGTCAAGACAGCAGCCCTCAACTTTGGGGTCCCCGTGTCTGGTTGATTTTTTCATTTTCCGAAGGTCAACGCCCATGTGTGGAAGTGCCCTATGCTCTGTGGTTCTGTGTTTTCCATGGTTTGGGAAAGAGGATACACTTGTGAAGGTTGGCTGTTGGCCATTGACATCCCGCCCATCAGCTTAACAAGGCTCCCTTGACTCCGTGGCCTGTCCTGCCTTTCTGGTTTTTAGACTTTTTTCGCCTGGCCCTTTTGCCCCGGGGGGGGCGAGAGATTTCTTTGTAGTGCTGATTTGCTCTCCCAGGTTGCTTGGTTGGCCAAAAAGGGCGTATGCGTTTTTTCCTGAATATATTCAGGAAAAAACGCATACGCCCTTTTTGGCCAACCGCATCATTGTCCACGTTCTGGCGCTTTTCATGTGCTATCGGGGCCATTCCGATGTACCCATTGACATCCGTTTCCTGCAGTTCTGCCTTGCGTTCAGCGCCTCTTCGTAGCCTGACCTCAATATATTTTGGGGCGATAGTTATCGTTTAGAACTCTGCAGGTTTGGGAAGTGCAGTGCCCCTGAGCTCCATTTCCCAAGTCGCTTTTTTGTGAGTGGGACGCAACACGGCTGGATGGCTTCACGCCCTATAGTCGATCCGGGGTGGCAGGCTGAACCTCTGGTGAATTCTTCTTCGTGATGGGAAATGAGAGTGACATGTGCCCGACCAAACACCTCCAGCGAGTCTCTCATTGGTTCCCCCTCTTGCAGTTCATCCTGCGGACAAATTGCAGACGGTACGAAAGAGGCATGGAAAGGCGCCGAGTCTCCAAGTGGGGAGATTGTTAGTAAGGGGGCCTGAATGGAGAACACGAGCACCAGGAGATGAAAACTGAGGTGAGTTTCAGAAAGCTTTCCCGACCCCACGGTGTAGCATCCGCTGGTTTTCCAATGAGTGCTTTCGCTGTCGGAAGATTGCGTTGAACCTGGAGAGTTGGGACCCATGGAATGGGGAGCACGCAGGATTCCTTTCAAGGGTCTGCATTTGCTTTCCCAACCTCACCAATCGTCTCAGCCCCAAGAGTGTCCAGCCTTATGTCTTCTGCCGCTGGGGCTGTAGATGTGGTCAATCCTGGTTGCATGCCAGTCCCTGAACGCATTTTGGAAGAATTTCTCTCTGTTTTGCCCTGCTTGTTTCTTCTTTATGTTGGAAATGTATCCTCAGAATGGGTCTGAGCTGATTTTCCCTGCTGGTTTTAGGACGCTTTACACACACTTGATGCACTTACACAGAGATATCAAGACTTAGCTTTTAAGATGCTTACTAGTCGGATAGATACTTGTGCGATGAACAGGGTCTGGTGAGTCCAGTTGATTGAGCAAGGAGTAGGTGGTGTCCATTCCATATTCGGTTTTCGGAAGGGTATCTGTGCTCATTTCAAACTCGAGTTTTATGCGTCACCCCACCTCACCTTTCCCCTGAAGCAGGCATAAGTGTGTTTTCTAAAAGCGTGACTCTGTTCTGTTTGGGGATTCAGTGCATGGGGAGCGATTTTTACATTCCCTCGATAAGTGATATCATAAGTTTCTTTTTCTGTGGGACTTATTTCACTGAGGATGATCGTACCTAAATCCACTCAGGATGCTGCTACCAGCCTCATGACGTGGATTTCATGGCTGAGTGACACTCCATTGGACCTACGTAGCACCACTTGTCCACTTGTCCACTTGTCTTTGTCCACTTGTCCACTCGTCTTTGTCCACTTGGCTCTTTCCTGGGATATGAAACGTGTACCGGAGTGGAGGTTCTTGTCAAGACAGCAGCCCTCAACTTTGGGGTCCCCGTGTCTGGTTGATTTTTTCATTTTCCGAAGGTCAACGCCCATGTGTGGAAGTGCCCTATGCTCTGTGGTTCTGTGTTTTCCATGGTTTGGGAAAGAGGATACACTTGTGAAGGTTGGCTGTTGGCCATTGACATCCCGCCCATCAGCTTAACAAGGCTCCCTTGACTCCGTGGCCTGTCCTGCCTTTCTGGTTTTTAGACTTTTTTCGCCTGGCCCTTTTGCCCCGGGGGGGGCGAGAGATTTCTTTGTAGTGCTGATTTGCTCTCCCAGGTTGCTTGGTTGGCCAAAAAGGGCGTATGCGTTTTTTCCTGAATATATTCAGGAAAAAACGCATACGGCCTTTTTGGCCAACCGCATCATTGTCCACGTTCTGGCGCTTTTCATGTGCTATCGGGGCCATTCCGATGTACCCATTGACATCCGTTTCCTGCAGTTCTGCCTTGCGTTCAGCGCCTCTTCGTAGCCTGACCTCAATATATTTTGGGGCGATAGTTATCGTTTAGAACTCTGCAGGTTTGGGAAGTGCAGTGCCCCTGAGCTCCATTTCCCAAGTCGCTTTTTTGTGAGTGGGACGCAACACGGCTGGATGGCTTCACGCCCTATAGTCGATCCGGGGTGGCAGGCTGAACCTCTGGTGAATTCTTCTTCGTGATGGGAAATGAGAGTGACATGTGCCCGACCAAACACCTCCAGCGAGTCTCTCATTGGTTCCCCCTCTTGCAGTTCATCCTGCGGACAAATTGCAGACGGTACGAAAGAGGCATGGAAAGGCGCCGAGTCTCCAAGTGGGGAGATTGTTAGTAAGGGGGCCTGAATGGAGAACACGAGCACCAGGAGATGAAAACTGAGGTGAGTTTCAGAAAGCTTTCCCGATCCCACGGTGTAGCATCCGCTGGTTTTCCAATGAGTGCTTTCGCTGTCGGAAGATTGCGTTGAACCTGGAGAGTTGGGACCCATGGAATGGGGAGCACGCAGGATTCCTTTCAAGGGTCTGCATTTGCTTTCCCAACCTCACCAATCGTCTCAGCCCCACGAGTGTCCAGCCTTATGTCTTCTGCCGCTGGGGCTGTAGATGTGGTCAATCCTGGTTGCATGCCAGTCCCTGAACGCATTTTGGAAGAATTTCTCTCTGTTTTGCCCTGCTTGTTTCTTCTTTATGTTGGAAATGTATCCTCAGAATGGGTCTGAGCTGATTTTCCCTGCTGGTTTTAGGCCGCTTTACACACACTTGATGCACTTACACAGAGATATCAAGACTTAGCTTTTAAGATGCTTACTAGTCGGATAGATACTTGTGCGATGAACAGGGTCTGGTGAGTCCAGTTGATTGAGCAAGGAGTAGGTGGTGTCCATTCCATATTCGGTTTTCGGAAGGGTATCTGTGCTCATTTCAAACTCGAGTTTTATGCGTCACCCCACCTCACCTTTCCCCTGAAGCAGGCATAAGTGTGTTTTCTAAAAGCGTGACTCTGTTCTGTTTGGGGATTCAGTGCATGGGGAGCGATTTTTACATTCCCTCGATAAGTGATATCATAAGTTTCTTTTTTTTGTGGGACTTATTTCACTGAGGATGATCGTACCTAAATCCACTCAGGATGCTGCTACCAGCCTCATGACGTGGATTTCATGGCTGAGTGACACTCCATTGGACCTACGTAGCACCACTTGTCCACTTGTCCACTTGTCTTTGTCCACTTGTCCACTCGTCTTTGTCCACTTGGCTCTTTCCTGGGATATGAAACGTGTACCGGAGTGGAGGTTCTTGTCAAGACAGCAGCCCTCAACTTTGGGGTCCCCGTGTCTGGTTGATTTTTTCATTTTCCCAAGGTCAACGCCCATGTGTGGAAGTGCCCTATGCTCTGTGGTTCTGTGTTTTCCATGGTTTGGGAAAGAGGATACACTTGTGAAGGTTGGCTGTTGGCCATTGACATCCCGCCCATCAGCTTAACAAGGCTCCCTTGACTCCGTGGCCTGTCCTGCCTTTCTGGTTTTTAGACTTTTTTCGCCTGGCCCTTTTGCCCCGGGGGGGGCGAGAGATTTCTTTGTAGTGCTGATTTGCTCTCCCAGGTTGCTTGGTTGGCCAAAAAGGGCGTATGCGTTTTTTCCTGAATATATTCAGGAAAAAACGCATACGCCCTTTTTGGCCAACCGCATCATTGTCCACGTTCTGGCGCTTTTCATGTGCTATCGGGGCCATTCCGATGTACCCATTGACATCCGTTTCCTGCAGTTCTGCCTTGCGTTCAGCGCCTCTTCGTAGCCTGACCTCAATATATTTTGGGGCGATAGTTATCGTTTAGAACTCTGCAGGTTTGGGAAGTGCAGTGCCCCTGAGCTCCATTTCCCAAGTCGCTTTTTTGTGAGTGGGACGCAACACGGCTGGATGGCTTCACGCCCTATAGTCGATCCGGGGTGGCAGGCTGAACCTCTGGTGAATTCTTCTTCGTGATGGGAAATGAGAGTGACATGTGCCCGACCAAACACCTCCAGCGAGTCTCTCATTGGTTCCCCCTCTTGCAGTTCATCCTGCGGACAAATTGCAGACGGTACGAAAGAGGCATGGAAAGGCGCCGAGTCTCCAAGTGGGGAGATTGTTAGTAAGGGGGCCTGAATGGAGAACACGAGCACCAGGAGATGAAAACTGAGGTGATTTTCAGAAAGCTTTCCCGATCCCACGGTGTAGCATCCGCTGGGTTTCCAATGAGTGCTTTCGCTGTCGGAAGATTGCGTTGAACCTGGAGAGTTGGGACCCATGGAATGGGGAGCACGCAGGATTCCTTTCAAGGGTCTGCATTTGCTTTCCCAACCTCACCAATCGTCTCAGCCCCACGAGTGTCCAGCCTTATGTCTTCTGCCGCTGGGGCTGTAGATGTGGTCAATCCTGGTTGCATGCCAGTCCCTGAACGCATTTTGGAAGAATTTCTCTCTGTTTTGCCCTGCTTGTTTCTTCTTTATGTTGGAAATGTATCCTCAGAATGGGTGTGAGCTGATTTTCCCTGCTGGTTTTAGGCCGCTTGACACACACTTGATGCACTTACACAGAGATATCAAGACTTAGCTTTTAAGATGCTTACTAGTCGGATAGATACTTGTGCGATGAACAGGGTCTGGTGAGTCCAGTTGATTGAGCAAGGAGTAGGTCGTGTCCATTCCATATTCGGTTTTCGGAAGGGTATCTGTGCTCATTTCAAACTCGAGTTTTATGCGTCACCCCACCTCACCTTTCCCCTGAAGCAGGCATAAGTGTGTTTTCTAAAAGCGTGACTCTGTTCTGTTTGGGGATTCAGTGCATGGGGAGCGATTTTTACATTCCCTCGATAAGTGATATCATAAGTTTCTTTTTTTGCGGGACTTATTTCACTGAGGATGATCGTACCTAAATCCACTCAGGATGCTGCTACCAGCCTCATGACGTGGATTTCATGGCTGAGTGACACTCCATTGGACCTACGTAGCACCACTTGTCCACTTGTCCACTTGTCTTTGTCCACTTGTCCACTCGTCTTTGTCCACTTGGCTCTTTCCTGGGATATGAAACGTGTACCGGAGTGGAGGTTCTTGTCAAGACAGCAGCCCTCAACTTTGGGGTCCCCGTGTCTGGTTGATTTTTTCATTTTCCGAAGGTCAACGCCCATGTGTGGAAGTGCCCTATGCTCTGTGGTTCTGTGTTTTCCATGGTTTGGGAAAGAGGATACACTTGTGAAGGTTGGCTGTTGGCCATTGACATCCCGCCCATCAGCTTAACAAGGCTCCCTTGACTCCGTGGGCTGTCCTGCCTTTCTGGTTTTTAGACTTTTTTCGCCTGGCCCTTTTGCCCCGGGGGGGGCGAGAGATTTCTTTGTAGTGCTGATTTGCTCTCCCAGGTTGCTTGGTTGGCCAAAAAGGGCGTATGCGTTTTTTCCTGAATATATTCAGGAAAAAACGCATACGCCCTTTTTGGCCAACCGCATCATTGTCCACGTTCTGGCGCTTTTCATGTGCTATCGGGGCCATTCCGATGTACCCATTGACATCCGTTTCCTGCAGTTCTGCCTTGCGTTCAGCGCCTCTTCGTAGCCTGACCTCAATATATTTTGGGGCGATAGTTATCGTTTAGAACTCTGCAGGTTTGGGAAGTGCAGTGCCCCTGAGCTCCATTTCCCAAGTCGCTTTTTTGTGAGTGGGACGCAACACGGCTGGATGGCTTCACGCCCTATTGTCGATCCGGGGTGGCAGGCTGAACCTCTGGTGAATTCTTCTTCGTGATGGGAAATGAGAGTGACATGTGCCCGACCAAACACCTCCAGCGAGTCTCTCATTGGTTCCCCCTCTTGCAGTTCATCCTGCGGACAAATTGCAGACGGTACGAAAGAGGCATGGAAAGGCGCCGAGTCTCCAAGTGGGGAGATTGTTAGTAAGGGGGCCTGAATGGAGAACACGAGCACCAGGAGATGAAAACTGAGGTGAGTTTCAGAAAGCTTTCCCGATCCCACGGTGTAGCATCCGCTGGTTTTCCAATGAGTGCTTTCGCTGTCGGAAGATTGCGTTGAACCTGGAGAGTTGGGACCCATGGAATGGGGAGCACGCAGGATTCCTTTCAAGGGTCTGCATTTGCTTTCCCAACCTCACCAATCGTCTCAGCCCCAAGAGTGTCCAGCCTTATGTCTTCTGCCGCTGGGGCTGTAGATGTGGTCAATCCTGGTTGCATGCCAGTCCCTGAACGCATTTTGGAAGAATTTCTCTCTGTTTTGCCCTGCTTGTTTCTTCTTTATGTTGGAAATGTATCCTCAGAATGGGTCTGAGCTGATTTTCCCTGCTGGTTTTAGGCCGCTTGACACACACTTGATGCACTTACACAGAGATATCAAGACTTAGCTTTTAAGATGCTTACTAGTCGGATAGATACTTGTGCGATGAACAGGGTCTGGTGAGTCCAGTTGATTGAGCAAGGAGTAGGTCGTGTCCATTCCATATTCGGTTTTCGGAAGGGTATCTGTGCTCATTTCAAACTCGAGTTTTATGCGTCACCCCACCTCACCTTTCCCCTGAAGCAGGCATAAGTGTGTTTTCTAAAAGCGTGACTCTGTTCTGTTTGGGGATTCAGTGCATGGGGAGCGATTTTTACATTCCCTCGATAAGTGATATCATAAGTTTCTTTTTTTGTGAGACTTATTTCACTGAGGATGATCGTACCTAAATCCACTCAGGATGCTGCTACCAGCCTCATGACGTGGATTTCATGGCTGAGTGACACTCCATTGGACCTACGTAGCACCACTTGTCCACTTGTCCACTTGTCTTTGTCCACTTGTCCACTTGGCTCTTTCCTGGGATATGAAACGTGTACCGGAGTGGAGGTTCTTGTCAAGACAGCAGCCCTCAACTTTGGGGTCCCTGTGTCTGGTTGATTTTTTCATTTTCCCAACGTCAACGCCCATGTGTGGAAGTGCCCTATGCTCTGTGGTTCTGTGTTTTACATGGTTTGGGAAAGAGGATACACTTGTGAAGATTGGCTGTTGGCCATTGACATCCCGCCCATCAGCTTAACAAGGCTCCCTTGACTCCGTGGGCTGTCCTGCCTTTCTGGTTTTTAGACTTTTTTCGCCTGGCCCTTTTGCCCCGGGGGGGGGGGCGAGAGATTTCTTTGTAGTGCTGATTTGCTCTCCCAGGTTGCTTGGTTGGCCAAAAAGGGCGTATGCGTTTTTTCCTGAATATATTCAGGAAAAAACGCATACGCCCTTTTTGGCCAACCGCATCATTGTCCACGTTCTGGCGCTTTTCATGTGCTATCGGGGCCATTCCGATGTACCCATTGACATCCGTTTCCTGCAGTTCTGCCTTGCGTTCAGCGCCTCTTCGTAGCCTGACCTCAATATATTTTGGGGCGATAGTTATCGTTTAGAACTCTGCAGGTTTGGGAAGTGCAGTGCCCCTGAGCTCCATTTCCCAAGTCGCTTTTTTGTGAGTGGGACGCAACACGGCTGGATGGCTTCACGCCCTATTGTCGATCCGGGGTGGCAGGCTGAACCGCTGGTGAATTCTTCTTCGTGATGGGAAATGAGAGTGACATGTGCCCGACCAAACACCTCCAGCGGGTCTCTCATTGGTTCCCCCTCTTGCAGTTCATCCTGCGGACAAATTGCAGACGGTACGAAAGAGGCATGGAAAGGCGCCGAGTCTCCAAGTGGGGAGATTGTTAGTAAGGGGGCCTGAATGGAGAACACGAGCACCAGGAGATGAAAACTGAGGTGAGTTTCAGAAAGCTTTCCCGATCCCACGGTGTAGCATCCGCTGGTTTTCCAATGAGTGCTTTCGCTGTCGGAAGATTGCGTTGAACCTGGAGAGTTGGGACCCATGGAATGGGGAGCACGCAGGATTCCTTTCAAGGGTCTGCATTTGCTTTCCCGACCTCACCAATCGTCTCAGCCCCAAGAGTGTCCAGCCTTATGTCTTCTGCCGCTGGGGCTGTAGATGTGGTCAATCCTGGTTGCATGCCAGTCCCTGAACACATTTTGGAAGAATTTCTCTCTGTTTTGCCCTGCTTGTTTCTTCTTTATGTTGGAAATGTATCCTCAGAATGGGTCTGAGCTGATTTTCCCTGCTGGTTTTAGGCCGCTTTACACACACTTGATGCACTTACACAGAGATATCAAGACTTAGCTTTTAAGATGCTTACTAGTCGGATAGATACTTGTGCGATGAACAGGGTCTGGTGAGTCCAGTTGATTGAGCAAGGAGTAGGTCGTGTCCATTCCATATTCGGTTTTCGGAAGGGTATCTGTGCTCATTTCAAACTCGAGTTTTATGCGTCACCCCACCTCACCTTTCCCCTGAAGCAGGCATAAGTGTGTTTTCTAAAAGCGTGACTCTGTTCTGTTTGGGGATTCAGTGCATGGGGAGCGATTTTTACATTCCCTCGATAAGTGATATCATAAGTTTCTTTTTTTGTGGGACTTATTTCACTGAGGATGATCGTACCTAAATCCACTCAGGATGCTGCTACCAGCCTCATGACGTGGATTTCATGGCTGAGTGACACTCCATTGGACCTATGTAGCACCACTTGTCCACTTGTCCACTTGTCTTTGTCCACTTGTCCACTCGTCTTTGTCCACTTGGCTCTTTCCTGGGATATGAAACGTGTACCGGAGTGGAGGTTCTTGTCAAGACAGCAGCCCTCAACTTTGGGGTCCCTGTGTCTGGTTGATTTTTTCATTTTCCCAAGGTCAACGCCCATGTGTGGAAGTGCCCTATGCTCTGTGGTTCTGTGTTTTACATGGTTTGGGAAAGAGGATACACTTGTGAAGATTGGCTGTTGGCCATTGACATCCCGCCCATCAGCTTAACAAGGCTCCCTTGATTCCGTGGGCTGTCCTGCCTTTCTGGTTTTTAGACTTTTTTCGCCTGGCCCTGTTGCCCCCGGGGGGGGGCGAGAGATTTCTTTGTAGTGCTGATTTGCTCTCCCAGGTTGCTTGGTTGGCCAAAAAGGGCGTATGCGTTTTTTCCTGAATATATTCAGGAAAAAACGCATACGCCCTTTTTGGCCAACCGCATCATTGTCCACGTTCTGGCGCTTTTCATGTGCTATCGGGGCCATTCCGATGTACCCGTTGACATCCGTTTTCTGCAGTTCTGCCTTGCGTTCAGCGCCTCTTCGTAGCCTGACCTCAATATATTTTGGGGCGATAGTTATCGTTTAGAACTCTGCAGGTTTGGGAAGTGCAGTGCCCCTGAGCTCCATTTCCCAAGTCGCTTTTTTGTGAGTGGGACGCAACACGGCTGGATGGCTTCACGCCCTATTGTCGATCCGGGGTGGCAGGCTGAACCGCTGGTGAATTCTTCTTCGTGATGGGAAATGAGAGTGACATGTGCCCGACCAAACACCTCCAGCGGGTCTCTCATTGGTTCCCCCTCTTGCAGTTCATCCTGCGGACAAATTGCAGACGGTACGAAAGAGGCATGGAAAGGCGCCGAGTCTCCAAGTGGGGAGATTGTTAGTAAGGGGGTCTGAATGGAGAACACGAGCACCAGGAGATGAAAACTGAGGTGAGTTTCAGAAAGCTTTCCCGATCCCACGGTGTAGCAACCGCTGGGTTTCCAATGAGTGCTATCGCTGTCGGAAGATTGCGTTGAACCTGGAGAGTTGGGACCCATGGAATGGGGAGCACGCAGGATTCCTTTCAAGGGTCTGCATTTGCTTTCCCAACCTCACCAATCGTCTCAGCCCCAAGAGTGTCCAGCCTTATGTCTTCTGCCGCTGGGGCTGTAGATGTGGTCAATCCTGGTTGCATGCCAGTCCCTGAACGCATTTTGGAAGAATTTCTCTCTGTTTTGCCCTGCTTGTTTCTTCTTTATGTTGGAAATGTATCCTCAGAATGGGTCTGAGCTGATTTTCCCTGCTGGTTTTAGGCCGCTTTACACACACTTGATGCACTTACACAGAGATATCAAGACTTAGCTTTTAAGATGCTTACTAGTCGGATAGATACTTGTGCGATGAACAGGGTCTGGTGAGTCCAGTTGATTGAGCAAGGAGTAGGTCGTGTCCATTCCACATTCGGTTTTCGGAAGGGTATCTGTGCTCATTTCAAACTCGAGTTTTATGCGTCACCCCACCTCACCTTTCCCCTGAAGCAGGCATAAGTGTGTTTTCTAAAAGCGTGACTCTGTTCTGTTTGGGGATTCAGTGCATGGGGAGCGATTTTTACATTCCCTCGATAAGTGATATCATAAGTTTCTTTTTTTGTGGGACTTATTTCACTGAGGATGATCGTACCTAAATCCACTCAGGATGCTGCTACCAGCCTCATGACGTGGATTTCATGGCTGAGTGACACTCCATTGGACCTACGTAGCACCACTTGTCCACTTGTCCACTTGTCTTTGTCCACTTGTCCACTCGTCTTTGTCCACTTGGCTCTTTCCTGGGATATGAAACGTGTACCGGAGTGGAGGTTCTTGTCAAGACAGCAGCCCTCAACTTTGGGGTCCCCGTGTCTGGTTGATTTTTTCATTTTCCGAAGGTCAACGCCCATGTGTGGAAGTGCCCTATGCTCTGTGGTTCTGTGTTTTCCATGGTTTGGGAAAGAGGATACACTTGTGAAGGTTGGCTGTTGGCCATTGACATCCCGCCCATCAGCTTAACAAGGCTCCCTTGACTCCGTGGCCTGTCCTGCCTTTCTGGTTTTTAGACTTTTTTCGCCTGGCCCTTTTGCCCCGGGGGGGGCGAGAGATTTCTTTGTAGTGCTGATTTGCTCTCCCAGGTTGCTTGGTTGGCCAAAAAGGGCGTATGCGTTTTTTCCTGAATATATTCAGGAAAAAACGCATACGCCCTTTTTGGCCAACCGCATCATTGTCCACGTTCTGGCGCTTTTCATGTGCTATCGGGGCCATTCCGATGTACCCATTGACATCCGTTTCCTGCAGTTCTGCCTTGCGTTCAGCGCCTCTTCGTAGCCTGACCTCAATATATTTTGGGGCGATAGTTATCGTTTAGAACTCTGCAGGTTTGGGAAGTGCAGTGCCCCTGAGCTCCATTTCCCAAGTCGCTTTTTTGTGAGTGGGACGCAACACGGCTGGATGGCTTCACGCCCTATTGTCGATCCGGGGTGGCAGGCTGAACCTCTGGTGAATTCTTCTTCGTGATGGGAAATGAGAGTGACATGTGCCCGACCAAACACCTCCAGCGAGTCTCTCATTGGTTCCCCCTCTTGCAGTTCATCCTGCGGACAAATTGCAGACGGTACGAAAGAGGCATGGAAAGGCGCCGAGTCTCCAAGTGGGGAGATTGTTAGTAAGGGGGCCTGAATGGAGAACACGAGCACCAGGAGATGAAAACTGAGGTGAGTTTCAGAAAGCTTTCCCGATCCCACGGTGTAGCATCCGCTGGGTTTCCAATGAGTGCTTTCGCTGTCGGAAGATTGCGTTGAACCTGGAGAGTTGGGACCCATGGAATGGGGAGCACGCAGGATTCCTTTCAAGGGTCTGCATTTGCTTTCCCAACCTCACCAATCGTCTCAGCCCCAAGAGTGTCCAGCCTTATGTCTTCTGCCGCTGGGGCTGTAGATGTGGTCAATCCTGGTTGCATGCCAGTCCCTGAACGCATTTTGGAAGAATTTCTCTCTGTTTTGCCCTGCTTGTTTCTTCTTTATGTTGGAAATGTATCCTCAGAATGGGTCTGAGCTGATTTTCCCTGCTGGTTTTAGGCCGCTTGACACACACTTGATGCACTTACACAGAGATATCAAGACTTAGCTTTGAAGATGCTTACTAGTCGGATAGATACTTGTGCGATGAACAGGGTCTGGTGAGTCCAGTTGATTGAGCAAGGAGTAGGTCGTGTCCATTCCATATTCGGTTTTCGGAAGGGTATCTGTGCTCATTTCAAACTCGAGTTTTATGCGTCACCCCACCTCACCTTTCCCCTGAAGCAGGCATAAGTGTGTTTTCTAAAAGCGTGACTCTGTTCTGTTTGGGGATTCAGTGCATGGGGAGCGATTTTTACATTCCCTCGATAAGTGATATCATAAGTTTCTTTTTTTGTGGGACTTATTTCACTGAGGATGATCGTACCTAAATCCACTCAGGATGCTGCTACCAGCCTCATGACGTGGATTTCATGGCTGAGTGACACTCCATTGGACCTACGTAGCACCACTTGTCCACTTGTCCACTTGTCTTTGTCCACTTGTCCACTCGTCTTTGTCCACTTGGCTCTTTCCTGGGATATGAAACGTGTACCGGAGTGGAGGTTCTTGTCAAGACAGCAGCCCTCAACTTTGGGGTCCCCGTGTCTGGTTGATTTTTTCATTTTCCGAAGGTCAACGCCCATGTGTGGAAGTGCCCTATGCTCTGTGGTTCTGTGTTTTCCATGGTTTGGGAAAGAGGATACACTTGTGAAGGTTGGCTGTTGGCCATTGACATCCCGCCCATCAGCTTAACAAGGCTCCCTTGACTCCGTGGCCTGTCCTGCCTTTCTGGTTTTTAGACTTTTTTCGCCTGGCCCTTTTGCCCCGGGGGGGGCGAGAGATTTCTTTGTAGTGCTGATTTGCTCTCCCAGGTTGCTTGGTTGGCCAAAAAGGGCGTATGCGTTTTTTCCTGAATATATTCAGGAAAAAACGCATACGCCCTTTTTGGCCAACCGCATCATTGTCCACGTTCTGGCGCTTTTCATGTGCTATCGGGGCCATTCCGATGTACCCATTGACATCCGTTTCCTGCAGTTCTGCCTTGCGTTCAGCGCCTCTTCGTAGCCTGACCTCAATATATTTTGGGGCGATAGTTATCGTTTAGAACTCTGCAGGTTTGGGAAGTGCAGTGCCCCTGAGCTCCATTTCCCAAGTCGCTTTTTTGTGAGTGGGACGCAACACGGCTGGATGGCTTCACGCCCTATAGTCGATCCGGGGTGGCAGGCTGAACCTCTGGTGAATTCTTCTTCGTGATGGGAAATGAGAGTGACATGTGCCCGACCAAACACCTCCAGCGAGTCTCTCATTGGTTCCCCCTCTTGCAGTTCATCCTGCGGACAAATTGCAGACGGTACGAAAGAGGCATGGAAAGGCGCCGAGTCTCCAAGTGGGGAGATTGTTAGTAAGGGGGCCTGAATGGAGAACACGAGCACCAGGAGATGAAAACTGAGGTGAGTTTCAGAAAGCTTTCCCGACCCCACGGTGTAGCATCCGCTGGTTTTCCAATGAGTGCTTTCGCTGTCGGAAGATTGCGTTGAACCTGGAGAGTTGGGACCCATGGAATGGGGAGCACGCAGGATTCCTTTCAAGGGTCTGCATTTGCTTTCCCAACCTCACCAATCGTCTCAGCCCCAAGAGTGTCCAGCCTTATGTCTTCTGCCGCTGGGGCTGTAGATGTGGTCAATCCTGGTTGCATGCCAGTCCCTGAACGCATTTTGGAAGAATTTCTCTCTGTTTTGCCCTGCTTGTTTCTTCTTTATGTTGGAAATGTATCCTCAGAATGGGTCTGAGCTGATTTTCCCTGCTGGTTTTAGGACGCTTTACACACACTTGATGCACTTACACAGAGATATCAAGACTTAGCTTTTAAGATGCTTACTAGTCGGATAGATACTTGTGCGATGAACAGGGTCTGGTGAGTCCAGTTGATTGAGCAAGGAGTAGGTGGTGTCCATTGCATATTCGGTTTTCGGAAGGGTATCTGTGCTCATTTCAAACTCGAGTTTTATGCGTCACCCCACCTCACCTTTCCCCTGAAGCAGGCATAAGTGTGTTTTCTAAAAGCGTGACTCTGTTCTGTTTGGGGATTCAGTGCATGGGGAGCGATTTTTACATTCCCTCGATAAGTGATATCATAAGTTTCTTTTTCTGTGGGACTTATTTCACTGAGGATGATCGTACCTAAATCCACTCAGGATGCTGCTACCAGCCTCATGACGTGGATTTCATGGCTGAGTGACACTCCATTGGACCTACGTAGCACCACTTGTCCACTTGTCCACTTGTCTTTGTCCACTTGTCCACTCGTCTTTGTCCACTTGGCTCTTTCCTGGGATATGAAACGTGTACCGGAGTGGAGGTTCTTGTCAAGACAGCAGCCCTCAACTTTGGGGTCCCCGTGTCTGGTTGATTTTTTCATTTTCCGAAGGTCAACGCCCATGTGTGGAAGTGCCCTATGCTCTGTGGTTCTGTGTTTTCCATGGTTTGGGAAAGAGGATACACTTGTGAAGGTTGGCTGTTGGCCATTGACATCCCGCCCATCAGCTTAACAAGGCTCCCTTGACTCCGTGGCCTGTCCTGCCTTTCTGGTTTTTAGACTTTTTTCGCCTGGCCCTTTTGCCCCGGGGGGGGCGAGAGATTTCTTTGTAGTGCTGATTTGCTCTCCCAGGTTGCTTGGTTGGCCAAAAAGGGCGTATGCGTTTTTTCCTGAATATATTCAGGAAAAAACGCATACGGCCTTTTTGGCCAACCGCATCATTGTCCACGTTCTGGCGCTTTTCATGTGCTATCGGGGCCATTCCGATGTACCCATTGACATCCGTTTCCTGCAGTTCTGCCTTGCGTTCAGCGCCTCTTCGTAGCCTGACCTCAATATATTTTGGGGCGATAGTTATCGTTTAGAACTCTGCAGGTTTGGGAAGTGCAGTGCCCCTGAGCTCCATTTCCCAAGTCGCTTTTTTGTGAGTGGGACGCAACACGGCTGGATGGCTTCACGCCCTATAGTCGATCCGGGGTGGCAGGCTGAACCTCTGGTGAATTCTTCTTCGTGATGGGAAATGAGAGTGACATGTGCCCGACCAAACACCTCCAGCGAGTCTCTCATTGGTTCCCCCTCTTGCAGTTCATCCTGCGGACAAATTGCAGACGGTACGAAAGAGGCATGGAAAGGCGCCGAGTCTCCAAGTGGGGAGATTGTTAGTAAGGGGGCCTGAATGGAGAACACGAGCACCAGGAGATGAAAACTGAGGTGAGTTTCAGAAAGCTTTCCCGATCCCACGGTGTAGCATCCGCTGGTTTTCCAATGAGTGCTTTCGCTGTCGGAAGATTGCGTTGAACCTGGAGAGTTGGGACCCATGGAATGGGGAGCACGCAGGATTCCTTTCAAGGGTCTGCATTTGCTTTCCCAACCTCACCAATCGTCTCAGCCCCACGAGTGTCCAGCCTTATGTCTTCTGCCGCTGGGGCTGTAGATGTGGTCAATCCTGGTTGCATGCCAGTCCCTGAACGCATTTTGGAAGAATTTCTCTCTGTTTTGCCCTGCTTGTTTCTTCTTTATGTTGGAAATGTATCCTCAGAATGGGTCTGAGCTGATTTTCCCTGCTGGTTTTAGGCCGCTTTACACACACTTGATGCACTTACACAGAGATATCAAGACTTAGCTTTTAAGATGCTTACTAGTCGGATAGATACTTGTGCGATGAACAGGGTCTGGTGAGTCCAGTTGATTGAGCAAGGAGTAGGTGGTGTCCATTCCATATTCGGTTTTCGGAAGGGTATCTGTGCTCATTTCAAACTCGAGTTTTATGCGTCACCCCACCTCACCTTTCCCCTGAAGCAGGCATAAGTGTGTTTTCTAAAAGCGTGACTCTGTTCTGTTTGGGGATTCAGTGCATGGGGAGCGATTTTTACATTCCCTCGATAAGTGATATCATAAGTTTCTTTTTTTTGTGGGACTTATTTCACTGAGGATGATCGTACCTAAATCCACTCAGGATGCTGCTACCAGCCTCATGACGTGGATTTCATGGCTGAGTGACACTCCATTGGACCTACGTAGCACCACTTGTCCACTTGTCCACTTGTCTTTGTCCACTTGTCCACTCGTCTTTGTCCACTTGGCTCTTTCCTGGGATATGAAACGTGTACCGGAGTGGAGGTTCTTGTCAAGACAGCAGCCCTCAACTTTGGGGTCCCCGTGTCTGGTTGATTTTTTCATTTTCCCAAGGTCAACGCCCATGTGTGGAAGTGCCCTATGCTCTGTGGTTCTGTGTTTTCCATGGTTTGGGAAAGAGGATACACTTGTGAAGGTTGGCTGTTGGCCATTGACATCCCGCCCATCAGCTTAACAAGGCTCCCTTGACTCCGTGGCCTGTCCTGCCTTTCTGGTTTTTAGACTTTTTTCGCCTGGCCCTTTTGCCCCGGGGGGGGCGAGAGATTTCTTTGTAGTGCTGATTTGCTCTCCCAGGTTGCTTGGTTGGCCAAAAAGGGCGTATGCGTTTTTTCCTGAATATATTCAGGAAAAAACGCATACGCCCTTTTTGGCCAACCGCATCATTGTCCACGTTCTGGCGCTTTTCATGTGCTATCGGGGCCATTCCGATGTACCCATTGACATCCGTTTCCTGCAGTTCTGCCTTGCGTTCAGCGCCTCTTCGTAGCCTGACCTCAATATATTTTGGGGCGATAGTTATCGTTTAGAACTCTGCAGGTTTGGGAAGTGCAGTGCCCCTGAGCTCCATTTCCCAAGTCGCTTTTTTGTGAGTGGGACGCAACACGGCTGGATGGCTTCACGCCCTATTGTCGATCCGGGGTGGCAGGCTGAACCTCTGGTGAATTCTTCTTCGTGATGGGAAATGAGAGTGACATGTGCCCGACCAAACACCTCCAGCGAGTCTCTCATTGGTTCCCCCTCTTGCAGTTCATCCTGCGGACAAATTGCAGACGGTACGAAAGAGGCATGGAAAGGCGCCGAGTCTCCAAGTGGGGAGATTGTTAGTAAGGGGGCCTGAATGGAGAACACGAGCACCAGGAGATGAAAACTGAGGTGAGTTTCAGAAAGCTTTCCCGATCCCACGGTGTAGCATCCGCTGGGTTTCCAATGAGTGCTTTCGCTGTCGGAAGATTGCGTTGAACCTGGAGAGTTGGGACCCATGGAATGGGGAGCACGCAGGATTCCTTTCAAGGGTCTGCATTTGCTTTCCCAACCTCACCAATCGTCTCAGCCCCAAGAGTGTCCAGCCTTATGTCTTCTGCCGCTGGGGCTGTAGATGTGGTCAATCCTGGTTGCATGCCAGTCCCTGAACGCATTTTGGAAGAATTTCTCTCTGTTTTGCCCTGCTTGTTTCTTCTTTATGTTGGAAATGTATCCTCAGAATGGGTCTGAGCTGATTTTCCCTGCTGGTTTTAGGCCGCTTGACACACACTTGATGCACTTACACAGAGATATCAAGACTTAGCTTTGAAGATGCTTACTAGTCGGATAGATACTTGTGCGATGAACAGGGTCTGGTGAGTCCAGTTGATTGAGCAAGGAGTAGGTCGTGTCCATTCCATATTCGGTTTTCGGAAGGGTATCTGTGCTCATTTCAAACTCGAGTTTTATGCGTCACCCCACCTCACCTTTCCCCTGAAGCAGGCATAAGTGTGTTTTCTAAAAGCGTGACTCTGTTCTGTTTGGGGATTCAGTGCATGGGGAGCGATTTTTACATTCCCTCGATAAGTGATATCATAAGTTTCTTTTTTTGTGGGACTTATTTCACTGAGGATGATCGTACCTAAATCCACTCAGGATGCTGCTACCAGCCTCATGACGTGGATTTCATGGCTGAGTGACACTCCATTGGACCTACGTAGCACCACTTGTCCACTTGTCCACTTGTCTTTGTCCACTTGTCCACTCGTCTTTGTCCACTTGGCTCTTTCCTGGGATATGAAACGTGTACCGGAGTGGAGGTTCTTGTCAAGACAGCAGCCCTCAACTTTGGGGTCCCCGTGTCTGGTTGATTTTTTCATTTTCCGAAGGTCAACGCCCATGTGTGGAAGTGCCCTATGCTCTGTGGTTCTGTGTTTTCCATGGTTTGGGAAAGAGGATACACTTGTGAAGGTTGGCTGTTGGCCATTGACATCCCGCCCATCAGCTTAACAAGGCTCCCTTGACTCCGTGGCCTGTCCTGCCTTTCTGGTTTTTAGACTTTTTTCGCCTGGCCCTTTTGCCCCGGGGGGGGCGAGAGATTTCTTTGTAGTGCTGATTTGCTCTCCCAGGTTGCTTGGTTGGCCAAAAAGGGCGTATGCGTTTTTTCCTGAATATATTCAGGAAAAAACGCATACGCCCTTTTTGGCCAACCGCATCATTGTCCACGTTCTGGCGCTTTTCATGTGCTATCGGGGCCATTCCGATGTACCCATTGACATCCGTTTCCTGCAGTTCTGCCTTGCGTTCAGCGCCTCTTCGTAGCCTGACCTCAATATATTTTGGGGCGATAGTTATCGTTTAGAACTCTGCAGGTTTGGGAAGTGCAGTGCCCCTGAGCTCCATTTCCCAAGTCGCTTTTTTGTGAGTGGGACGCAACACGGCTGGATGGCTTCACGCCCTATAGTCGATCCGGGGTGGCAGGCTGAACCTCTGGTGAATTCTTCTTCGTGATGGGAAATGAGAGTGACATGTGCCCGACCAAACACCTCCAGTGAGTCTCTCATTGGTTCCCCCTCTTGCAGTTCATCCTGCGGACAAATTGCAGACGGTACGAAAGAGGCATGGAAAGGCGCCGAGTCTCCAAGTGGGGAGATTGTTAGTAAGGGGGCCTGAATGGAGAACACGAGCACCAGGAGATGAAAACTGAGGTGAGTTTCAGAAAGCTTTCCCGACCCCACGGTGTAGCATCCGCTGGTTTTCCAATGAGTGCTTTCGCTGTCGGAAGATTGCGTTGAACCTGGAGAGTTGGGACCCATGGAATGGGGAGCACGCAGGATTCCTTTCAAGGGTCTGCATTTGCTTTCCCAACCTCACCAATCGTCTCAGCCCCAAGAGTGTCCAGCCTTATGTCTTCTGCCGCTGGGGCTGTAGATGTGGTCAATCCTGGTTGCATGCCAGTCCCTGAACGCATTTTGGAAGAATTTCTCTCTGTTTTGCCCTGCTTGTTTCTTCTTTATGTTGGAAATGTATCCTCAGAATGGGTCTGAGCTGATTTTCCCTGCTGGTTTTAGGACGCTTTACACACACTTGATGCACTTACACAGAGATATCAAGACTTAGCTTTTAAGATGCTTACTAGTCGGATAGATACTTGTGCGATGAACAGGGTCTGGTGAGTCCAGTTGATTGAGCAAGGAGTAGGTGGTGTCCATTGCATATTCGGTTTTCGGAAGGGTATCTGTGCTCATTTCAAACTCGAGTTTTATGCGTCACCCCACCTCACCTTTCCCCTGAAGCAGGCATAAGTGTGTTTTCTAAAAGCGTGACTCTGTTCTGTTTGGGGATTCAGTGCATGGGGAGCGATTTTTACATTCCCTCGATAAGTGATATCATAAGTTTCTTTTTCTGTGGGACTTATTTCACTGAGGATGATCGTACCTAAATCCACTCAGGATGCTGCTACCAGCCTCATGACGTGGATTTCATGGCTGAGTGACACTCCATTGGACCTACGTAGCACCACTTGTCCACTTGTCCACTTGTCTTTGTCCACTTGTCCACTCGTCTTTGTCCACTTGGCTCTTTCCTGGGATATGAAACGTGTACCGGAGTGGAGGTTCTTGTCAAGACAGCAGCCCTCAACTTTGGGGTCCCCGTGTCTGGTTGATTTTTTCATTTTCCGAAGGTCAACGCCCATGTGTGGAAGTGCCCTATGCTCTGTGGTTCTGTGTTTTCCATGGTTTGGGAAAGAGGATACACTTGTGAAGGTTGGCTGTTGGCCATTGACATCCCGCCCATCAGCTTAACAAGGCTCCCTTGACTCCGTGGCCTGTCCTGCCTTTCTGGTTTTTAGACTTTTTTCGCCTGGCCCTTTTGCCCCGGGGGGGGCGAGAGATTTCTTTGTAGTGCTGATTTGCTCTCCCAGGTTGCTTGGTTGGCCAAAAAGGCCGTATGCGTTTTTTCCTGAATATATTCAGGAAAAAACGCATACGGCCTTTTTGGCCAACCGCATCATTGTCCACGTTCTGGCGCTTTTCATGTGCTATCGGGGCCATTCCGATGTACCCATTGACATCCGTTTCCTGCAGTTCTGCCTTGCGTTCAGCGCCTCTTCGTAGCCTGACCTCAATATATTTTGGGGCGATAGTTATCGTTTAGAACTCTGCAGGTTTGGGAAGTGCAGTGCCCCTGAGCTCCATTTCCCAAGTCGCTTTTTTGTGAGTGGGACGCAACACGGCTGGATGGCTTCACGCCCTATAGTCGATCCGGGGTGGCAGGCTGAACCTCTGGTGAATTCTTCTTCGTGATGGGAAATGAGAGTGACATGTGCCCGACCAAACACCTCCAGCGAGTCTCTCATTGGTTCCCCCTCTTGCAGTTCATCCTGCGGACAAATTGCAGACGGTACGAAAGAGGCATGGAAAGGCGCCGAGTCTCCAAGTGGGGAGATTGTTAGTAAGGGGGCCTGAATGGAGAACACGAGCACCAGGAGATGAAAACTGAGGTGAGTTTCAGAAAGCTTTCCCGACCCCACGGTGTAGCATCCGCTGGTTTTCCAATGAGTGCTTTCGCTGTCGGAAGATTGCGTTGAACCTGGAGAGTTGGGACCCATGGAATGGGGAGCACGCAGGATTCCTTTCAAGGGTCTGCATTTGCTTTCCCAACCTCACCAATCGTCTCAGCCCCAAGAGTGTCCAGCCTTATGTCTTCTGCCGCTGGGGCTGTAGATGTGGTCAATCCTGGTTGCATGCCAGTCCCTGAACGCATTTTGGAAGAATTTCTCTCTGTTTTGCCCTGCTTGTTTCTTCTTTATGTTGGAAATGTATCCTCAGAATGGGTCTGAGCTGATTTTCCCTGCTGGTTTTAGGCCGCTTTACACACACTTGATGCACTTACACAGAGATATCAAGACTTAGCTTTTAAGATGCTTACTAGTCGGATAGATACTTGTGCGATGAACAGGGTCTGGTGAGTCCAGTTGATTGAGCAAGGAGTAGGTGGTGTCCATTCCATATTCGGTTTTCGGAAGGGTATCTGTGCTCATTTCAAACTCGAGTTTTATGCGTCACCCCACCTCACCTTTCCCCTGAAGCAGGCATAAGTGTGTTTTCTAAAAGCGTGACTCTGTTCTGTTTGGGGATTCAGTGCATGGGGAGCGATTTTTACATTCCCTCGATAAGTGATATCATAAGTTTCTTTTTCTGTGGGACTTATTTCACTGAGGATGATCGTACCTAAATCCACTCAGGATGCTGCTACCAGCCTCATGACGTGGATTTCATGGCTGAGTGACACTCCATTGGACCTACGTAGCACCACTTGTCCACTTGTCCACTTGTCTTTGTCCACTTGTCCACTCGTCTTTGTCCACTTGGCTCTTTCCTGGGATATGAAACGTGTACCGGAGTGGAGGTTCTTGTCAAGACAGCAGCCCTCAACTTTGGGGTCCCCGTGTCTGGTTGATTTTTTCATTTTCCGAAGGTCAACGCCCATGTGTGGAAGTGCCCTATGCTCTGTGGTTCTGTGTTTTCCATGGTTTGGGAAAGAGGATACACTTGTGAAGGTTGGCTGTTGGCCATTGACATCCCGCCCATCAGCTTAACAAGGCTCCCTTGACTCCGTGGCCTGTCCTGCCTTTCTGGTTTTTAGACTTTTTTCGCCTGGCCCTTTTGCCCCGGGGGGGGCGAGAGATTTCTTTGTAGTGCTGATTTGCTCTCCCAGGTTGCTTGGTTGGCCAAAAAGGGCGTATGCGTTTTTTCCTGAATATATTCAGGAAAAAACGCATACGGCCTTTTTGGCCAACCGCATCATTGTCCACGTTCTGGCGCTTTTCATGTGCTATCGGGGCCATTCCGATGTACCCATTGACATCCGTTTCCTGCAGTTCTGCCTTGCGTTCAGCGCCTCTTCGTAGCCTGACCTCAATATATTTTGGGGCGATAGTTATCGTTTAGAACTCTGCAGGTTTGGGAAGTGCAGTGCCCCTGAGCTCCATTTCCCAAGTCGCTTTTTTGTGAGTGGGACGCAACACGGCTGGATGGCTTCACGCCCTATAGTCGATCCGGGGTGGCAGGCTGAACCTCTGGTGAATTCTTCTTCGTGATGGGAAATGAGAGTGACATGTGCCCGACCAAACACCTCCAGCGAGTCTCTCATTGGTTCCCCCTCTTGCAGTTCATCCTGCGGACAAATTGCAGACGGTACGAAAGAGGCATGGAAAGGCGCCGAGTCTCCAAGTGGGGAGATTGTTAGTAAGGGGGCCTGAATGGAGAACACGAGCACCAGGAGATGAAAACTGAGGTGAGTTTCAGAAAGCTTTCCCGATCCCACGGTGTAGCATCCGCTGGTTTTCCAATGAGTGCTTTCGCTGTCGGAAGATTGCGTTGAACCTGGAGAGTTGGGACCCATGGAATGGGGAGCACGCAGGATTCCTTTCAAGGGTCTGCATTTGCTTTCCCAACCTCACCAATCGTCTCAGCCCCACGAGTGTCCAGCCTTATGTCTTCTGCCGCTGGGGCTGTAGATGTGGTCAATCCTGGTTGCATGCCAGTCCCTGAACGCATTTTGGAAGAATTTCTCTCTGTTTTGCCCTGCTTGTTTCTTCTTTATGTTGGAAATGTATCCTCAGAATGGGTCTGAGCTGATTTTCCCTGCTGGTTTTAGGCCGCTTTACACACACTTGATGCACTTACACAGAGATATCAAGACTTAGCTTTTAAGATGCTTACTAGTCGGATAGATACTTGTGCGATGAACAGGGTCTGGTGAGTCCAGTTGATTGAGCAAGGAGTAGGTGGTGTCCATTCCATATTCGGTTTTCGGAAGGGTATCTGTGCTCATTTCAAACTCGAGTTTTATGCGTCACCCCACCTCACCTTTCCCCTGAAGCAGGCATAAGTGTGTTTTCTAAAAGCGTGACTCTGTTCTGTTTGGGGATTCAGTGCATGGGGAGCGATTTTTACATTCCCTCGATAAGTGATATCATAAGTTTCTTTTTTTTGTGGGACTTATTTCACTGAGGATGATCGTACCTAAATCCACTCAGGATGCTGCTACCAGCCTCATGACGTGGATTTCATGGCTGAGTGACACTCCATTGGACCTACGTAGCACCACTTGTCCACTTGTCCACTTGTCTTTGTCCACTTGTCCACTCGTCTTTGTCCACTTGGCTCTTTCCTGGGATATGAAACGTGTACCGGAGTGGAGGTTCTTGTCAAGACAGCAGCCCTCAACTTTGGGGTCCCCGTGTCTGGTTGATTTTTTCATTTTCCCAAGGTCAACGCCCATGTGTGGAAGTGCCCTATGCTCTGTGGTTCTGTGTTTTCCATGGTTTGGGAAAGAGGATACACTTGTGAAGGTTGGCTGTTGGCCATTGACATCCCGCCCATCAGCTTAACAAGGCTCCCTTGACTCCGTGGCCTGTCCTGCCTTTCTGGTTTTTAGACTTTTTTCGCCTGGCCCTTTTGCCCCGGGGGGGGCGAGAGATTTCTTTGTAGTGCTGATTTGCTCTCCCAGGTTGCTTGGTTGGCCAAAAAGGGCGTATGCGTTTTTTCCTGAATATATTCAGGAAAAAACGCATACGCCCTTTTTGGCCAACCGCATCATTGTCCACGTTCTGGCGCTTTTCATGTGCTATCGGGGCCATTCCGATGTACCCATTGACATCCGTTTCCTGCAGTTCTGCCTTGCGTTCAGCGCCTCTTCGTAGCCTGACCTCAATATATTTTGGGGCGATAGTTATCGTTTAGAACTCTGCAGGTTTGGGAAGTGCAGTGCCCCTGAGCTCCATTTCCCAAGTCGCTTTTTTGTGAGTGGGACGCAACACGGCTGGATGGCTTCACGCCCTATAGTCGATCCGGGGTGGCAGGCTGAACCTCTGGTGAATTCTTCTTCGTGATGGGAAATGAGAGTGACATGTGCCCGACCAAACACCTCCAGCGAGTCTCTCATTGGTTCCCCCTCTTGCAGTTCATCCTGCGGACAAATTGCAGACGGTACGAAAGAGGCATGGAAAGGCGCCGAGTCTCCAAGTGGGGAGATTGTTAGTAAGGGGGCCTGAATGGAGAACACGAGCACCAGGAGATGAAAACTGAGGTGATTTTCAGAAAGCTTTCCCGATCCCACGGTGTAGCATCCGCTGGGTTTCCAATGAGTGCTTTCGCTGTCGGAAGATTGCGTTGAACCTGGAGAGTTGGGACCCATGGAATGGGGAGCACGCAGGATTCCTTTCAAGGGTCTGCATTTGCTTTCCCAACCTCACCAATCGTCTCAGCCCCACGAGTGTCCAGCCTTATGTCTTCTGCCGCTGGGGCTGTAGATGTGGTCAATCCTGGTTGCATGCCAGTCCCTGAACGCATTTTGGAAGAATTTCTCTCTGTTTTGCCCTGCTTGTTTCTTCTTTATGTTGGAAATGTATCCTCAGAATGGGTGTGAGCTGATTTTCCCTGCTGGTTTTAGGCCGCTTGACACACACTTGATGCACTTACACAGAGATATCAAGACTTAGCTTTTAAGATGCTTACTAGTCGGATAGATACTTGTGCGATGAACAGGGTCTGGTGAGTCCAGTTGATTGAGCAAGGAGTAGGTCGTGTCCATTCCATATTCGGTTTTCGGAAGGGTATCTGTGCTCATTTCAAACTCGAGTTTTATGCGTCACCCCACCTCACCTTTCCCCTGAAGCAGGCATAAGTGTGTTTTCTAAAAGCGTGACTCTGTTCTGTTTGGGGATTCAGTGCATGGGGAGCGATTTTTACATTCCCTCGATAAGTGATATCATAAGTTTCTTTTTTTGCGGGACTTATTTCACTGAGGATGATCGTACCTAAATCCACTCAGGATGCTGCTACCAGCCTCATGACGTGGATTTCATGGCTGAGTGACACTCCATTGGACCTACGTAGCACCACTTGTCCACTTGTCCACTTGTCTTTGTCCACTTGTCCACTCGTCTTTGTCCACTTGGCTCTTTCCTGGGATATGAAACGTGTACCGGAGTGGAGGTTCTTGTCAAGACAGCAGCCCTCAACTTTGGGGTCCCCGTGTCTGGTTGATTTTTTCATTTTCCGAAGGTCAACGCCCATGTGTGGAAGTGCCCTATGCTCTGTGGTTCTGTGTTTTCCATGGTTTGGGAAAGAGGATACACTTGTGAAGGTTGGCTGTTGGCCATTGACATCCCGCCCATCAGCTTAACAAGGCTCCCTTGACTCCGTGGGCTGTCCTGCCTTTCTGGTTTTTAGACTTTTTTCGCCTGGCCCTTTTGCCCCGGGGGGGGCGAGAGATTTCTTTGTAGTGCTGATTTGCTCTCCCAGGTTGCTTGGTTGGCCAAAAAGGGCGTATGCGTTTTTTCCTGAATATATTCAGGAAAAAACGCATACGCCCTTTTTGGCCAACCGCATCATTGTCCACGTTCTGGCGCTTTTCATGTGCTATCGGGGCCATTCCGATGTACCCATTGACATCCGTTTCCTGCAGTTCTGCCTTGCGTTCAGCGCCTCTTCGTAGCCTGACCTCAATATATTTTGGGGCGATAGTTATCGTTTAGAACTCTGCAGGTTTGGGAAGTGCAGTGCCCCTGAGCTCCATTTCCCAAGTCGCTTTTTTGTGAGTGGGACGCAACACGGCTGGATGGCTTCACGCCCTATTGTCGATCCGGGGTGGCAGGCTGAACCTCTGGTGAATTCTTCTTCGTGATGGGAAATGAGAGTGACATGTGCCCGACCAAACACCTCCAGCGAGTCTCTCATTGGTTCCCCCTCTTGCAGTTCATCCTGCGGACAAATTGCAGACGGTACGAAAGAGGCATGGAAAGGCGCCGAGTCTCCAAGTGGGGAGATTGTTAGTAAGGGGGCCTGAATGGAGAACACGAGCACCAGGAGATGAAAACTGAGGTGAGTTTCAGAAAGCTTTCCCGATCCCACGGTGTAGCATCCGCTGGTTTTCCAATGAGTGCTTTCGCTGTCGGAAGATTGCGTTGAACCTGGAGAGTTGGGACCCATGGAATGGGGAGCACGCAGGATTCCTTTCAAGGGTCTGCATTTGCTTTCCCAACCTCACCAATCGTCTCAGCCCCAAGAGTGTCCAGCCTTATGTCTTCTGCCGCTGGGGCTGTAGATGTGGTCAATCCTGGTTGCATGCCAGTCCCTGAACGCATTTTGGAAGAATTTCTCTCTGTTTTGCCCTGCTTGTTTCTTCTTTATGTTGGAAATGTATCCTCAGAATGGGTCTGAGCTGATTTTCCCTGCTGGTTTTAGGCCGCTTGACACACACTTGATGCACTTACACAGAGATATCAAGACTTAGCTTTTAAGATGCTTACTAGTCGGATAGATACTTGTGCGATGAACAGGGTCTGGTGAGTCCAGTTGATTGAGCAAGGAGTAGGTCGTGTCCATTCCATATTCGGTTTTCGGAAGGGTATCTGTGCTCATTTCAAAGTTTTATGCGTCACCCCACCTCACCTTTCCCCTGAAGCAGGCATAAGTGTGTTTTCTAAAAGCGTGACTCTGTTCTGTTTGGGGATTCAGTGCATGGGGAGCGATTTTTACATTCCCTCGATAAGTGATATCATAAGTTTCTTTTTTTGTGGGACTTATTTCACTGAGGATGATCGTACCTAAATCCACTCAGGATGCTGCTACCAGCCTCATGACGTGGATTTCATGGCTGAGTGACACTCCATTGGACCTACGTAGCACCACTTGTCCACTTGTCCACTTGTCTTTGTCCACTTGTCCACTTGGCTCTTTCCTGGGATATGAAACGTGTACCGGAGTGGAGGTTCTTGTCAAGACAGCAGCCCTCAACTTTGGGGTCCCTGTGTCTGGTTGATTTTTTCATTTTCCCAACGTCAACGCCCATGTGTGGAAGTGCCCTATGCTCTGTGGTTCTGTGTTTTACATGGTTTGGGAAAGAGGATACACTTGTGAAGATTGGCTGTTGGCCATTGACATCCCGCCCATCAGCTTAACAAGGCTCCCTTGACTCCGTGGGCTGTCCTGCCTTTCTGGTTTTTAGACTTTTTTCGCCTGGCCCTTTTGCCCCGGGGGGGGGGGGCGAGAGATTTCTTTGTAGTGCTGATTTGCTCTCCCAGGTTGCTTGGTTGGCCAAAAAGGGCGTATGCGTTTTTTCCTGAATATATTCAGGAAAAAACGCATACGCCCTTTTTGGCCAACCGCATCATTGTCCACGTTCTGGCGCTTTTCATGTGCTATCGGGGCCATTCCGATGTACCCATTGACATCCGTTTCCTGCAGTTCTGCCTTGCGTTCAGCGCCTCTTCGTAGCCTGACCTCAATATATTTTGGGGCGATAGTTATCGTTTAGAACTCTGCAGGTTTGGGAAGTGCAGTGCCCCTGAGCTCCATTTCCCAAGTCGCTTTTTTGTGAGTGGGACGCAACACGGCTGGATGGCTTCACGCCCTATTGTCGATCCGGGGTGGCAGGCTGAACCGCTGGTGAATTCTTCTTCGTGATGGGAAATGAGAGTGACATGTGCCCGACCAAACACCTCCAGCGAGTCTCTCATTGGTTCCCCCTCTTGCAGTTCATCCTGCGGACAAATTGCAGACGGTACGAAAGAGGCATGGAAAGGCGCCGAGTCTCCAAGTGGGGAGATTGTTAGTAAGGGGGCCTGAATGGAGAACACGAGCACCAGGAGATGAAAACTGAGGTGAGTTTCAGAAAGCTTTCCCGATCCCACGGTGTAGCATCCGCTGGTTTTCCAATGAGTGCTTTCGCTGTCGGAAGATTGCGTTGAACCTGGAGAGTTGGGACCCATGGAATGGGGAGCACGCAGGATTCCTTTCAAGGGTCTGCATTTGCTTTCCCGACCTCACCAATCGTCTCAGCCCCAAGAGTGTCCAGCCTTATGTCTTCTGCCGCTGGGGCTGTAGATGTGGTCAATCCTGGTTGCATGCCAGTCCCTGAACACATTTTGGAAGAATTTCTCTCTGTTTTGCCCTGCTTGTTTCTTCTTTATGTTGGAAATGTATCCTCAGAATGGGTCTGAGCTGATTTTCCCTGCTGGTTTTAGGCCGCTTTACACACACTTGATGCACTTACACAGAGATATCAAGACTTAGCTTTTAAGATGCTTACTAGTCGGATAGATACTTGTGCGATGAACAGGGTCTGGTGAGTCCAGTTGATTGAGCAAGGAGTAGGTCGTGTCCATTCCATATTCGGTTTTCGGAAGGGTATCTGTGCTCATTTCAAACTCGAGTTTTATGCGTCACCCCACCTCACCTTTCCCCTGAAGCAGGCATAAGTGTGTTTTCTAAAAGCGTGACTCTGTTCTGTTTGGGGATTCAGTGCATGGGGAGCGATTTTTACATTCCCTCGATAAGTGATATCATAAGTTTCTTTTTTTGTGGGACTTATTTCACTGAGGATGATCGTACCTAAATCCACTCAGGATGCTGCTACCAGCCTCATGACGTGGATTTCATGGCTGAGTGACACTCCATTGGACCTATGTAGCACCACTTGTCCACTTGTCCACTTGTCTTTGTCCACTTGTCCACTCGTCTTTGTCCACTTGGCTCTTTCCTGGGATATGAAACGTGTACCGGAGTGGAGGTTCTTGTCAAGACAGCAGCCCTCAACTTTGGGGTCCCTGTGTCTGGTTGATTTTTTCATTTTCCCAAGGTCAACGCCCATGTGTGGAAGTGCCCTATGCTCTGTGGTTCTGTGTTTTACATGGTTTGGGAAAGAGGATACACTTGTGAAGATTGGCTGTTGGCCATTGACATCCCGCCCATCAGCTTAACAAGGCTCCCTTGATTCCGTGGGCTGTCCTGCCTTTCTGGTTTTTAGACTTTTTTCGCCTGGCCCTGTTGCCCCCGGGGGGGGGCGAGAGATTTCTTTGTAGTGCTGATTTGCTCTCCCAGGTTGCTTGGTTGGCCAAAAAGGGCGTATGCGTTTTTTCCTGAATATATTCAGGAAAAAACGCATACGCCCTTTTTGGCCAACCGCATCATTGTCCACGTTCTGGCGCTTTTCATGTGCTATCGGGGCCATTCCGATGTACCCGTTGACATCCGTTTTCTGCAGTTCTGCCTTGCGTTCAGCGCCTCTTCGTAGCCTGACCTCAATATATTTTGGGGCGATAGTTATCGTTTAGAACTCTGCAGGTTTGGGAAGTGCAGTGCCCCTGAGCTCCATTTCCCAAGTCGCTTTTTTGTGAGTGGGACGCAACACGGCTGGATGGCTTCACGCCCTATTGTCGATCCGGGGTGGCAGGCTGAACCGCTGGTGAATTCTTCTTCGTGATGGGAAATGAGAGTGACATGTGCCCGACCAAACACCTCCAGCGGGTCTCTCATTGGTTCCCCCTCTTGCAGTTCATCCTGCGGACAAATTGCAGACGGTACGAAAGAGGCATGGAAAGGCGCCGAGTCTCCAAGTGGGGAGATTGTTAGTAAGGGGGTCTGAATGGAGAACACGAGCACCAGGAGATGAAAACTGAGGTGAGTTTCAGAAAGCTTTCCCGATCCCACGGTGTAGCAACCGCTGGGTTTCCAATGAGTGCTATCGCTGTCGGAAGATTGCGTTGAACCTGGAGAGTTGGGACCCATGGAATGGGGAGCACGCAGGATTCCTTTCAAGGGTCTGCATTTGCTTTCCCAACCTCACCAATCGTCTCAGCCCCAAGAGTGTCCAGCCTTATGTCTTCTGCCGCTGGGGCTGTAGATGTGGTCAATCCTGGTTGCATGCCAGTCCCTGAACGCATTTTGGAAGAATTTCTCTCTGTTTTGCCCTGCTTGTTTCTTCTTTATGTTGGAAATGTATCCTCAGAATGGGTCTGAGCTGATTTTCCCTGCTGGTTTTAGGCCGCTTTACACACACTTGATGCACTTACACAGAGATATCAAGACTTAGCTTTTAAGATGCTTACTAGTCGGATAGATACTTGTGCGATGAACAGGGTCTGGTGAGTCCAGTTGATTGAGCAAGGAGTAGGTCGTGTCCATTCCACATTCGGTTTTCGGAAGGGTATCTGTGCTCATTTCAAACTCGAGTTTTATGCGTCACCCCACCTCACCTTTCCCCTGAAGCAGGCATAAGTGTGTTTTCTAAAAGCGTGACTCTGTTCTGTTTGGGGATTCAGTGCATGGGGAGCGATTTTTACATTCCCTCGATAAGTGATATCATAAGTTTCTTTTTTTGTGGGACTTATTTCACTGAGGATGATCGTACCTAAATCCACTCAGGATGCTGCTACCAGCCTCATGACGTGGATTTCATGGCTGAGTGACACTCCATTGGACCTACGTAGCACCACTTGTCCACTTGTCCACTTGTCTTTGTCCACTTGTCCACTCGTCTTTGTCCACTTGGCTCTTTCCTGGGATATGAAACGTGTACCGGAGTGGAGGTTCTTGTCAAGACAGCAGCCCTCAACTTTGGGGTCCCTGTGTCTGGTTGATTTTTTCATTTTCCGAAGGTCAACGCCCATGTGTGGAAGTGCCCTATGCTCTGTGGTTCTGTGTTTTCCATGGTTTGGGAAAGAGGATACACTTGTGAAGGTTGGCTGTTGGCCATTGACATCCCGCCCATCAGCTTAACAAGGCTCCCTTGACTCCGTGGCCTGTCCTGCCTTTCTGGTTTTTAGACTTTTTTCCCCTGGCCCTTTTGCCCCGGGGGGGGCGAGAGATTTCTTTGTAGTGCTGATTTGCTCTCCCAGGTTGCTTGGTTGGCCAAAAAGGGCGTATGCGTTTTTTCCTGAATATATTCAGGAAAAAACGCATACGCCCTTTTTGGCCAACCGCATCATTGTCCACGTTCTGGCGCTTTTCATGTGCTATCGGGGCCATTCCGATGTACCCATTGACATCCGTTTCCTGCAGTTCTGCCTTGCGTTCAGCGCCTCTTCGTAGCCTGACCTCAATATATTTTGGGGCGATAGTTATCGTTTAGAACTCTGCAGGATTGGGAAGTGCAGTGCCCCTGAGCTCCATTTCCCAAGTCGCTTTTTTGTGAGTGGGACGCAACACGGCTGGATGGCTTCACGCCCTATTGTCGATCCGGGGTGGCAGGCTGAACCTCTGGTGAATTCTTCTTCGTGATGGGAAATGAGAGTGACATGTGCCCGACCAAACACCTCCAGCGAGTCTCTCATTGGTTCCCCCTCTTGCAGTTCATCCTGCGGACAAATTGCAGACGGTACGAAAGAGGCATGGAAAGGCGCCGAGTCTCCAAGTGGGGAGATTGTTAGTAAGGGGGCCTGAATGGAGAACACGAGCACCAGGAGATGAAAACTGAGGTGAGTTTCAGAAAGCTTTCCCGATCCCACGGTGTAGCATCCGCTGGTTTTCCAATGAGTGCTTTCGCTGTCGGAAGATTGCGTTGAACCTGGAGAGTTGGGACCCATGGAATGGGGAGCACGCAGGATTCCTTTCAAGGGTCTGCATTTGCTTTCCCAACCTCACCAATCGTCTCAGCCCCAAGAGTGTCCAGCCTTATGTCTTCTGCCGCTGGGGCTGTAGATGTGGTCAATCCTGGTTGCATGCCAGTCCCTGAACGCATTTTGGAAGAATTTCTCTCTGTTTTGCCCTGCTTGTTTCTTCTTTATGTTGGAAATGTATCCTCAGAATGGGTCTGAGCTGATTTTCCCTGCTGGTTTTAGGCCGCTTTACACACACTTGATGCACTTACACAGAGATATCAAGACTTAGCTTTTAAGATGCTTACTAGTCGGATAGATACTTGTGCGATGAAGAAGGTCTGGTGAGTCCAGTTGATTGAGCAAGGAGTAGGTCGTGTCCATTCCATATTCGGTTTTCGGAAGGGTATCTGTGCTCATTTCAAACTCGAGTTTTATGCGTCACCCCACCTCACCTTTCCCCTGAAGCAGGCATAAGTGTGTTTTCTAAAAGCGTGACTCTGTTCTGTTTGGGGATTCAGTGCATGGGGAGCGATTTTTACATTCCCTCGATAAGTGATATCATAAGTTTCTTTTTTTGTGGGACTTATTTCACTGAGGATGATCGTACCTAAATCCACTCAGGATGCTGCTACCAGCCTCATGACGTGGATTTCATGGCTGAGTGACACTCCATTGGACCTACGTAGCACCACTTGTCCACTTGTCCACTTGTCTTTGTCCACTTGTCCACTTGGCTCTTTCCTGGGATATGAAACGTGTACCGGAGTGGAGGTTCTTGTCAAGACAGCAGCCCTCAACTTTGGGGTCCCCGTGTCTGGTTGATTTTTTCATTTTCCGAAGGTCAACGCCCATGTGTGGAAGTGCCCTATGCTCTGTGGTTCTGTGTTTTCCATGGTTTGGGAAAGAGGATACACTTGTGAAGGTTGGCTGTTGGCCATTGACATCCCGCCCATCAGCTTAACAAGGCTCCCTTGACTCCGTGGCCTGTCCTGCCTTTCTGGTTTTTAGACTTTTTTCGCCTGGCCCTTTTGCCCCGGGGGGGGGCGAGAGATTTCTTTGTAGTGCTGATTTGCTCTCCCAGGTTGCTTGGTTGGCCAAAAAGGGCGTATGCGTTTTTTCCTGAATAAAAACGCATACGCCCTTTTTGGCCAACCGCATCATTGTCCACGTTCTGGCGCTTTTCATGTGCTATCGGGGCCATTCCGATGTACCCATTGACATCCGTTTCCTGCAGTTCTGCCTTGCGTTCAGCGCCTCTTCGTAGCCTGACCTCAATATATTTTGGGGCGATAGTTATCGTTTAGAACTCTGCAGGTTTGGGAAGTGCAGTGCCCCTGAGCTCCATTTCCCAAGTCGCTTTTTTGTGAGTGGGACGCAACACGGCTGGATGGCTTCACGCCCTATAGTCGATCCGGGGTGGCAGGCTGAACCTCTGGTGAATTCTTCTTCTTGATGGGAAATGAGAGTGACATGTGCCCGACCAAACACCTCCAGCGAGTCTCTCATTGGTTCCCCCTCTTGCAGTTCATCCTGCGGACAAATTGCAGACGGTACGAAAGAGGCATGGAAAGGCGCCGAGTCTCCAAGTGGGGAGATTGTTAGTAAGGGGACCTGAATGGAGAACACGAGCACCAGGAGATGAAAACTGAGGTGAGTTTCAGAAAGCTTTCCCGATCCCACGGTGTAGCATCCGCTGGTTTTCCAATGAGTGCTTTCGCTGTCGGAAGATTGCGTTGAACCTGGAGAGTTGGGACCCATGGAATGGGGAGCACGCAGGATTCCTTTCAAGGGTCTGCATTTGCTTTCCCAACCTCACCAATCGTCTCAGCCCCACGAGTGTCCAGCCTTATGTCTTCTGCCGCTGGGGCTGTAGATGTGGTCAATCCTGGTTGCATGCCAGTCCCTGAACGCATTTTGGAAGAATTTCTCTCTGTTTTGCCCTGCTTGTTTCTTCTTTATGTTGGAAATGTATCCTCAGAATGGGTCTGAGCTGATTTTCCCTGCTGGTTTTAGGCCGCTTTACACACACTTGATGCACTTACACAGAGATATCAAGACTTAGCTTTTAAGATGCTTACTAGTCGGATAGATACTTGTGCGATGAACAGGGTCTGGTGAGTCCAGTTGATTGAGCAAGGAGTAGGTGGTGTCCATTCCATATTCGGTTTTCGGAAGGGTATCTGTGCTCATTTCAAACTCGAGTTTTATGCGTCACCCCACCTCACCTTTCCCCTGAAGCAGGCATAAGTGTGTTTTCTAAAAGCGTGACTCTGTTCTGTTTGGGGATTCAGTGCATGGGGAGCGATTTTTACATTCCCTCGATAAGTGATATCATAAGTTTCTTTTTCTGTGGGACTTATTTCACTAAGGATGATCGTACCTAAATCCACTCAGGATGCTGCTACCAGCCTCATGACGTGGATTTCATGGCTGAGTGACACTCCATTGGACCTACGTAGCACCACTTGTCCACTTGTCCACTTGTCTTTGTCCACTTGTCCACTCGTCTTTGTCCACTTGGCTCTTTCCTGGGATATGAAACGTGTACCGGAGTGGAGGTTCTTGTCAAGACAGCAGCCCTCAACTTTGGGGTCCCCGTGTCTGGTTGATTTTTTCATTTTCCGAAGGTCAACGCCCATGTGTGGAAGTGCCCTATGCTCTGTGGTTCTGTGTTTTCCATGGTTTGGGAAAGAGGATACACTTGTGAAGGTTGGCTGTTGGCCATTGACATCCCGCCCATCAGCTTAACAAGGCTCCCTTGACTCCGTGGCCTGTCCTGCCTTTCTGGTTTTTAGACTTTTTTCGCCTGGCCCTTTTGCCCCGGGGGTGGCGAGAGATTTCTTTGTAGTGCTGATTTGCTCTCCCAGGTTGCTTGGTTGGCCAAAAAGGGCGTATGCGTTTTTTCCTGAATATATTCAGGAAAAAACGCATACGCCCTTTTTGGCCAACTGCATCATTGTCCACGTTCTGGCGCTTTTCATGTGCTATCGGGGCCATTCCGATGTACCCATTGACATCCGTTTCCTGCAGTTCTGCCTTGCGTTCAGCGCCTCTTCGTAGCCTGACCTCAATATATTTTGGGGCGATAGTTATCGTTTAGAACTCTGCAGGTTTGGGAAGTGCAGTGCCCCTGAGCTCCATTTCCCAAGTCGCTTTTTTGTGAGTGGGACGCAACACGGCTGGATGGCTTCACGCCCTATAGTCGATCCGGGGTGGCAGGCTGAACCTCTGGTGAATTCTTCTTCTTGATGGGAAATGAGAGTGACATGTGCCCGACCAAACACCTCCAGCGAGTCTCTCATTGGTTCCCCCTCTTGCAGTTCATCCTGCGGACAAATTGCAGACGGTACGAAAGAGGCATGGAAAGGCGCCGAGTCTCCAAGTGGGGAGATTGTTAGTAAGGGGACCTGAATGGAGAACACGAGCACCAGGAGATGAAAACTGAGGTGAGTTTCAGAAAGCTTTCCCGATCCCACGGTGTAGCATCCGCTGGTTTTCCAATGAGTGCTTTCGCTGTCGGAAGATTGCGTTGAACCTGGAGAGTTGGGACCCATGGAATGGGGAGCACGCAGGATTCCTTTCAAGGGTCTGCATTTGCTTTCCCAACCTCACCAATCGTCTCAGCCCCACGAGTGTCCAGCCTTATGTCTTCTGCCGCTGGGGCTGTAGATGTGGTCAATCCTGGTTGCATGCCAGTCCCTGAACGCATTTTGGAAGAATTTCTCTCTGTTTTGCCCTGCTTGTTTCTTCTTTATGTTGGAAATGTATCCTCAGAATGGGTCTGAGCTGATTTTCCCTGCTGGTTTTAGGCCGCTTTACACACACTTGATGCACTTACACAGAGATATCAAGACTTAGCTTTTAAGATGCTTACTAGTCGGATAGATACTTGTGCGATGAACAGGGTCTGGTGAGTCCAGTTGATTGAGCAAGGAGTAGGTGGTGTCCATTCCATATTCGGTTTTCGGAAGGGTATCTGTGCTCATTTCAAACTCGAGTTTTATGCGTCACCCCACCTCACCTTTCCCCTGAAGCAGGCATAAGTGTGTTTTCTAAAAGCGTGACTCTGTTCTGTTTGGGGATTCAGTGCATGGGGAGCGATTTTTACATTCCCTCGATAAGTGATATCATAAGTTTCTTTTTCTGTGGGACTTATTTCACTAAGGATGATCGTACCTAAATCCACTCAGGATGCTGCTACCAGCCTCATGACGTGGATTTCATGGCTGAGTGACACTCCATTGGACCTACGTAGCACCACTTGTCCACTTGTCCACTTGTCTTTGTCCACTTGTCCACTCGTCTTTGTCCACTTGGCTCTTTCCTGGGATATGAAACGTGTACCGGAGTGGAGGTTCTTGTCAAGACAGCAGCCCTCAACTTTGGGGTCCCCGTGTCTGGTTGATTTTTTCATTTTCCGAAGGTCAACGCCCATGTGTGGAAGTGCCCTATGCTCTGTGGTTCTGTGTTTTCCATGGTTTGGGAAAGAGGATACACTTGTGAAGGTTGGCTGTTGGCCATTGACATCCCGCCCATCAGCTTAACAAGGCTCCCTTGACTCCGTGGCCTGTCCTGCCTTTCTGGTTTTTAGACTTTTTTCGCCTGGCCCTTTTGCCCCGGGGGTGGCGAGAGATTTCTTTGTAGTGCTGATTTGCTCTCCCAGGTTGCTTGGTTGGCCAAAAAGGGCGTATGCGTTTTTTCCTGAATATATTCAGGAAAAAACGCATACGCCCTTTTTGGCCAACTGCATCATTGTCCACGTTCTGGCGCTTTTCATGTGCTATCGGGGCCATTCCGATGTACCCATTGACATCCGTTTCCTGCAGTTCTGCCTTGCGTTCAGCGCCTCTTCGTAGCCTGACCTCAATATATTTTGGGGCGATAGTTATCGTTTAGAACTCTGCAGGTTTGGGAAGTGCAGTGCCCCTGAGCTCCATTTCCCAAGTCGCTTTTTTGTGAGTGGGACGCAACACGGCTGGATGGCTTCACGCCCTATTGTCCATCCGGGGTGGCAAGCTGAACCTCTGGTGAATTCTTCTTCGTGATGGGAAATGAGAGTGACATGTGCCCGACCAAACACCTCCAGCGAGTCTCTCATTGGTTCCCCCTCTTGCAGTTCATCCTGCGGACAAATTGCAGACGGTACGAAAGAGGCATGGAAAGGCGCCGAGTCTCCAAGTGGGGAGATTGTTAGTAAGGGGGCCTGAATGGAGAACACGAGCACCAGGAGATGAAAACTGAGGTGAGTTTCAGAAAGCTTTCCCGATCCCACGGTGTAGCATCCGCTGGGTTTCCAATGAGTGCTTTCGCTGTCGGAAGATTGCGTTGAACCTGGAGAGTTGGGACCCATGGAATGGGGAGCACGCAGGATTCCTTTCAAGGGTCTGCATTTGCTTTCCCAACCTCACCAATCGTCTCAGCCCCAAGAGTGTCCAGCCTTACGTCTTCTGCCGCTGGGGCTGTAGATGTGGTCAATCCTGGTTGCATGCCAGTCCCTGAACGCATTTTGGAAGAATTTCTCTCTGTTTTGCCCTGCTTGTTTCTTCTTTATGTTGGAAATGTATCCTCAGAATGGGTCTGAGCTGATTTTCCCTGCTGGTTTTAGGCCGGTTGACACACACTTGATGCACTTACACAGAGATATCAAGACTTAGCTTTTAAGATGCTTACTAGTCGGATAGATACTTGTGCGATGAACAGGGTCTGGTGAGTCCAGTTGATTGAGCAAGGAGTAGGTGGTGTCCATTCCATATTCGGTTTTCGGAAGGGTATCTGTGCTCATTTCAAACTCGAGTTTTATGCGTCACCCCACCTCACCTTTCCCCTGAAGCAGGCATAATTGTGTTTTCTAAAAGCGTGACTCTGTTCTGTTTGGGGATTCAGTGCATGGGGAGCGATTTTTACATTCCCTCGATAAGTGATATCATAAGTTTCTTTTTTTGTGGGACTTATTTCACTGAGGATGATCGTACCTAAATCCACTCAGGATGCTGCTACCAGCCTCATGACGTGGATTTCATGGCTGAGTGACACTCCATTGGACCTACGTAGCACCACTTGTCCACTTGTCCACTTGTCTTTGTCCACTTGTCCACTCGTCTTTGTCCACTTGGCTCTTTCCTGGGATATGAAACGTGTACCGGAGTGGAGGTTCTTGTCAAGACAGCAGCCCTCAACTTTGGGGTCCCCGTGTCTGATTGATTTTTTCATTTTCCGAAGGTCAACGCCCATGTGTGGAAGTGCCCTATGCTCTGTGGTTCTGTGTTTTCCATGGTTTGGGAAAGAGGATACACTTGTGAAGGTTGGCTTTTGGCCATTGACATCCCGCCCATCAGCTTAACAAGGCTCCCTTGACTCCGTGGGCTGTCCTGCCTTTCTGGTTTTTAGACTTTTTTCGCCTGGCCCTTTTGCCCCGGGGGGGGCGAGAGATTTCTTTGTAGTGCTGATTTGCTCTCCCAGGTTGCTTGGTTGGCCAAAAAGGGCGTATGCGTTTTTTCCTGAATATATTCAGGAAAAAACGCATACGCCCTTTTTGGCCAACCGCATCATTGTCCACGTTCTGGCGCTTTTCATGTGCTATCGGGGCCATTCCGATGTACCCATTGACATCCGTTTCCTGCAGTTCTGCCTTGCGTTCAGCGCCTCTTCGTAGCCTGACCTCAATATATTTTGGGGCGATAGTTATCGTTTAGAACTCTGCAGGTTTGGGAAGTGCAGTGCCCCTGAGCTCCATTTCCCAAGTCGCTTTTTTGTGAGTGGGACGCAACACGGCTGGATGGCTTCACGCCCTATTGTCGATCCGGGGTGGCAGGCTGACCCTCTGGTGAATTCTTCTTCGTGATGGGAAATGAGAGTGACATGTGCCCGACCAAACACCTCCAGCGAGTCTCTCATTGGTTCCCCCTCTTGCAGTTCATCCTGCGGACAAATTGCAGACGGTACGAAAGAGGCATGGAAAGGCGCCGAGTCTCCAAGTGGGGAGATTGTTAGTAAGGGGGCCTGAATGGAGAACACGAGCACCAGGAGATGAAAACTGAGGTGAGTTTCAGAAAGCTTTCCCGATCCCACGGTGTAGCATCCGCTGGGTTTCCAAAGAGTGCTTTCGCTGTCGGAAGATTGCGTTGAACCTGGAGAGTTGGGACCCATGGAATGGGGAGCACGCAGGATTCCTTTCAAGGGTCTGCATTTGCTTTCCCAACCTCACCAATCGTCTCAGCCCCAAGAGTGTCCAGCCTTATGTCTTCTGCCGCTGGGGCTGTAGATGTGGTCAATCCTGGTTGCATGCCAGTCCCTGAACGCATTTTGGAAGAATTTCTCTCTGTTTTGCCCTGCTTGTTTCTTCTTTATGTTGGAAATGTATCCTCAGAATGGGTCTGAGCTGATTTTCCCTGCTGGTTTTAGGCCGCTTTACACACACTTGATGCACTTACACAGAGATATCAAGACTTAGCTTTTAAGATGCTTACTAGTCGGATAGATACTTGTGCGATGAACAGGGTCTGGTGAGTCCAGTTGATTGAGCAAGGAGTAGGTCGTGTCCATTCCATATTCGGTTTTCGGAAGGGTATCTGTGCTCATTTCAAACTCGAGTTTTATGCGTCACCCCACCTCACCTTTCCCCTGAAGCAGGCATAAGTGTGTTTTCTAAAAGCGTGACTCTGTTCTGTTTGGGGATTCAGTGCATGGGGAGCGATTTTTACATTCCCTCGATAAGTGATATCATAAGTTTCTTTTTTTGTGGGACTTATTTCACTGAGGATGATCGTACCTAAATCCACTCAGGATGCTGCTACCAGCCTCATGACGTGGATTTCATGGCTGAGTGACACTCCATTGGACCTACGTAGCACCACTTGTCCACTTGTCCAATTGTCTTTGTCCACTTGTCCACTTGGCTCTTTCCTGGGATATGAAACGTGTACCGGAGTGGAGGTTCTTGTCAAGACAGCAGCCCTCAACTTTGGGGTCCCTGTGTCTGGTTGATTTTTTCATTTTCCCAAGGTCAACGCCCATGTGTGGAAGTGCCCTATGCTCTGTGGTTCTGTGTTTTCCATGGTTTGGGAAAGAGGATACACTTGTGAAGATTGGCTGTTGGCCATTGACATCCCGCCCATCAGCTTAACAAGGCTCCCTTGACTCCGTGGGCTGTCCTGCCTTTCTGGTTTTTAGACTTTTTTCGCCTGGCCCTTTTGCCCCGGGGGGGGGCGAGAGATTTCTTTGTAGTGCTGATTTGCTCTCCCAGGTTGCTTGGTTGGCCAAAAAGGGCGTATGCGTTTTTTCCTGAATATATTCAGGAAAAAACGCATACGCCCTTTTTGGCCAACCGCATCATTGTCCACGTTCTGGCGCTTTTCATGTGCTATCGGGGCCATTCCGATGTACCCGTTGACATCCGTTTCCTGCAGTTCTGCCTTGCGTTCAGCGCCTCTTCGTAGCCTGACCTCAATATATTTTGGGGCGATAGTTATCGTTTAGAACTCTGCAGGTTTGGGAAGTGCAGTGCCCCTGAGCTCCATTTCCCAAGTCGCTTTTTTGTGAGTGGGACGCAACACGGCTGGATGGCTTCACGCCCTATTGTCGATCCGGGGTGGCAGGCTGAACCGCTGGTGAATTCTTCTTCGTGATGGGAAATGAGAGTGACATGTGCCCGACCAAACACCTCCAGCGGGTCTCTCATTGGTTCCCCCTCTTGCAGTTCATCCTGCGGACAAATTGCAGACGGTATGAAAGAGGCATGGAAAGGCGCCGAGTCTCCAAGTGGGGAGATTGTTAGTAAGGGGGCCTGAATGGAGAACACGAGCACCAGGAGATGAAAACTGAGGTGAGTTTCAGAAAGCTTTCCCGATCCCACGGTGTAGCATCCGCTGGGTTTCCAATGAGTGCTTTCGCTGTCGGAAGATTGCGTTGAACCTGGAGAGTTGGGACCCATGGAATGGGGAGCACGCAGGATTCCTTTCAAGGGTCTGCATTTGCTTTCCCAACCTCACCAATCGTCTCAGCCCCAAGAGTGTCCAGCCTTATGTCTTCTGCCGCTGGGGCTGTAGATGTGGTCAATCCTGGTTGCATGCCAGTCCCTGAACGCATTTTGGAAGAATTTCTCTCTGTTTTGCCCTGCTTGTTTCTTCTTTATGTTGGAAATGTATCCTCAGAATGGGTCTGAGCTGATTTTCCCTGCTGGTTTTAGGCCGCTTTACACACACTTGATGCACTTACACAGAGATATCAAGACTTAGCTTTTAAGATGCTTACTAGTCGGATAGATACTTGTGCGATGAACAGGGTCTGGTGAGTCCAGTTGATTGAGCAAGGAGTAGGTCGTGTCCATTCCATATTCGGTTTTCGGAAGGGTATCTGTGCTCATTTCAAACTCGAGTTTTATGCGTCACCCCACCTCACCTTTCCCCTGAAGCAGGCATAAGTGTGTTTTCTAAAAGCGTGACTCTGTTCTGTTTGGGGATTCAGTGCATGGGGAGCGATTTTTACATTCCCTCGATAAGTGATATCATAAGTTTCTTTTTTTGTGGGACTTATTTCACTGAGGATGATCGTACCTAAATCCACTCAGGATGCTGCTACCAGCCTCATGACGTGGATTTCATGGCTGAGTGACACTCCATTGGACCTACGTAGCACCACTTGTCCACTTGTCCACTTGTCTTTGTCCACTTGTCCACTCGTCTTTGTCCACTTGGCTCTTTCCTGGGATATGAAACGTGTACCGGAGTGGAGGTTCTTGTCAAGACAGCAGCCCTCAACTTTGGGGTCCCTGTGTCTGGTTGATTTTTTCATTTTCCCAACGTCAACGCCCATGTGTGGAAGTGCCCTATGCTCTGTGGTTCTGTGTTTTACATGGTTTGGGAAAGAGGATACACTTGTGAAGATTGGCTGTTGGCCATTGACATCCCGCCCATCAGCTTAACAAGGCTCCCTTGACTCCGTGGGCTGTCCTGCCTTTCTGGTTTTTAGACTTTTTTCGCCTGGCCCTTTTGCCCCGGGGGGGGGCGAGAGATTTCTTTGTAGTGCTGATTTGCTCTCCCAGGTTGCTTGGTTGGCCAAAAAGGGCGTATGCGTTTTTTCCTGAATATATTCAGGAAAAAACGCATACGCCCTTTTTGGCCAACCGCATCATTGTCCACGTTCTGGCGCTTTTCATGTGCTATCGGGGCCATTCCGATGTACCCGTTGACATCCGTTTCCTGCAGTTCTGCCTTGCGTTCAGCGCCTCTTCGTAGCCTGACCTCAATATATTTTGGGGCGATAGTTATCGTTTAGAACTCTGCAGGTTTGGGAAGTGCAGTGCCCCTGAGCTCCATTTCCCAAGTCGCTTTTTTGTGAGTGGGACGCAACACGGCTGGATGGCTTCACGCCCTATTGTCGATCCGGGGTGGCAGGCTGAACCGCTGGTGAATTCTTCTTCGTGATGGGAAATGAGAGTGACATGTGCCCGACCAAACACCTCCAGCGAGTCTCTCATTGGTTCCCCCTCTTGCAGTTCATCCTGCGGACAAATTGCAGACGGTACGAAAGAGGCATGGAAAGGCGCCGAGTCTCCAAGTGGGGAGATTGTTAGTAAGGGGGCCTGAATGGAGAACACGAGCACCAGGAGATGAAAACTGAGGTGAGTTTCAGAAAGCTTTCCCGATCCCACGGTGTAGCATCCGCTGGGTTTCCAAAGAGTGCTTTCGCTGTCGGAAGATTGCGTTGAACCTGGAGAGTTGGGACCCATGGAATGGGGAGCACGCAGGATTCCTTTCAAGGGTCTGCATTTGCTTTCCCAACCTCACCAATCGTCTCAGCCCCAAGAGTGTCCAGCCTTATGTCTTCTGCCGCTGGGGCTGTAGATGTGGTCAATCCTGGTTGCATGCCAGTCCCTGAACGCATTTTGGAAGAATTTCTCTCTGTTTTGCCCTGCTTGTTTCTTCTTTATGTTGGAAATGTATCCTCAGAATGGGTCTGAGCTGATTTTCCCTGCTGGTTTTAGGCCGCTTTACACACACTTGATGCACTTACACAGAGATATCAAGACTTAGCTTTGAAGATGCTTACTAGTCGGATAGATACTTGTGCGATGAACAGGGTCTGGTGAGTCCAGTTGATTGAGCAAGGAGTAGGTCGTGTCCATTCCATATTCGGTTTTCGGAAGGGTATCTGTGCTCATTTCAAACTCGAGTTTTATGCGTCACCCCACCTCACCTTTCCCCTGAAGCAGGCATAAGTGTGTTTTCTAAAAGCGTGACTCTGTTCTGTTTGGGGATTCAGTGCATGGGGAGCGATTTTTACATTCCCTCGATAAGTGATATCATAAGTTTCTTTTTTTGTGGGACTTATTTCACTGAGGATGATCGTACCTAAATCCACTCAGGATGCTGCTACCAGCCTCATGACGTGGATTTCATGGCTGAGTGACACTCCATTGGACCTACGTAGCACCACTTGTCCACTTGTGCAATTGTCTTTGTCCACTTGTCCACTTGGCTCTTTCCTGGGATATGAAACGTGTACCGGAGTGGAGGTTCTTGTCAAGACAGCAGCCCTCAACTTTGGGGTCCCTGTGTCTGGTTGATTTTTTCATTTTCCCAAGGTCAACGCCCATGTGTGGAAGTGCCCTATGCTCTGTGGTTCTGTGTTTTACATGGTTTGGGAAAGAGGATACACTTGTGAAGATTGGCTGTTGGCCATTGACATCCCGCCCATCAGCTTAACAAGGCTCCCTTGACTCCGTGGGCTGTCCTGCCTTTCTGGTTTTTAGACTTTTTTCGCCTGGCCCTTTTGCCCCGGGGGGGGGCGAGAGATTTCTTTGTAGTGCTGATTTGCTCTCCCAGGTTGCTTGGTTGGCCAAAAAGGGCGTATGCGTTTTTTCCTGAATATATTCAGGAAAAAACGCATACGCCCTTTTTGGCCAACCGCATCATTGTCCACGTTCTGGCGCTTTTCATGTGCTATCGGGGCCATTCCGATGTACCCGTTGACATCCGTTTCCTGCAGTTCTGCCTTGCGTTCAGCGCCTCTTCGTAGCCTGACCTCAATATATTTTGGGGCGATAGTTATCGTTTAGAACTCTGCAGGTTTGGGAAGTGCAGTGCCCCTGAGCTCCATTTCCCAAGTCGCTTTTTTGTGAGTGGGACGCAACACGGCTGGATGGCTTCACGCCCTATTGTCGATCCGGGGTGGCAGGCTGAACCGCTGGTGAATTCTTCTTCGTGATGGGAAATGAGAGTGACATGTGCCCGACCAAACACCTCCAGCGGGTCTCTCATTGGTTCCCCCTCTTGCAGTTCATCCTGCGGACAAATTGCAGACGGTACGAAAGAGGCATGGAAAGGCGCCGAGTCTCCAAGTGGGGAGATTGTTAGTAAGGGGGCCTGAATGGAGAACACGAGCACCAGGAGATGAAAACTGAGGTGAGTTTCAGAAAGCTTTCCCGATCCCACGGTGTAGCATCCGCTGGGTTTCCAATGAGTGCTTTCGCTGTCGGAAGATTGCGTTGAACCTGGAGAGTTGGGACCCATGGAATGGGGAGCACGCAGGATTCCTTTCAAGGGTCTGCATTTGCTTTCCCAACCTCACCAATCGTCTCAGCCCCACGAGTGTCCAGCCTTACGTCTTCTGCCGCTGGGGCTGTAGATGTGGTCAATCCTGGTTGCATGCCAGTCCCTGAACGCATTTTGGAAGAATTTCTCTCTGTTTTGCCCTGCTTGTTTCTTCTTTATGTTGGAAATGTATCCTCAGAATGGGTCTGAGCTGATTTTCCCTGCTTTTTTTAGGCCGCTTTACACACACTTGATGCACTTACACAGAGATATCAAGACTTAGCTTTTAAGATGCTTACTAGTCGGATAGATACTTGTGCGATGAACAGGGTCTGGTGAGTCCAGTTGATTGAGCAAGGAGTAGGTCGTGTCCATTCCATATTCGGTTTTCGGAAGGGTATCTGTGCTCATTTCAAACTCGAGTTTTATGCGTCACCCCACCTCACCTTTCCCCTGAAGCAGGCATAAGTGTGTTTTCTAAAAGCGTGACTCTGTTCTGTTTGGGGATTCAGTGCATGGGGAGCGATTTTTACATTCCCTCGATAAGTGATATCATAAGTTTCTTTTTTTGTGGGACTTATTTCACTGAGGATGATCGTACCTAAATCCACTCAGGATGCTGCTACCAGCCTCATGACGTGGATTTCATGGCTGAGTGACACTCCATTGGACCTACGTAGCACCACTTGTCCACTTGTGCACTTGTCTTTGTCCACTTGTCCACTTGGCTCTTTCCTGGGATATGAAACGTGTACCGGAGTGGAGGTTCTTGTCAAGACAGCAGCCCTCAACATTGGGGTCCCTGTGTCTGGTTGATTTTTTCATTTTCCCAAGGTCAACGCCCATGTGTGGCAGTGCCCTATGCTCTGTGGTTCTGTGTTTTACATGGTTTGGGAAAGAGGATACACTTGTGAAGATTGGCTGTTGGCCATTGACATCCCGCCCATCAGCTTAACAAGGCTCCCTTGACTCCGTGGGCTGTCCTGCCTTTCTGGTTTTTAGACTTTTTTCGCCTGGCCCTTTTGCCCCGGGGGGGGGCGAGAGATTTCTTTGTAGTGCTGATTTGCTCTCCCAGGTTGCTTGGTTGGCCAAAAAGGGCGTATGCGTTTTTTCCTGAATATATTCAGGAAAAAACGCATACGCCCTTTTTGGCCAACCGCATCATTGTCCACGTTCTGGCGCTTTTCATGTGCTATCGGGGCCATTCCGATGTACCCGTTGACATCCGTTTCCTGCAGTTCTGCCTTGCGTTCAGCGCCTCTTCGTAGCCTGACCTCAATATATTTTGGGGCGATAGTTATCGTTTAGAACTCTGCAGGTTTGGGAAGTGCAGTGCCCCTGAGCTCCATTTCCCAAGTCGCTTTTTTGTGAGTGGGACGCAACACGGCTGGATGGCTTCACGCCCTATTGTCGATCCGGGGTGGCAGGCTGAACCGCTGGTGAATTCTTCTTCGTGATGGGAAATGAGAGTGACATGTGCCCGACCAAACACCTCCAGCGAGTCTCTCATTGGTTCCCCCTCTTGCAGTTCATCCTGCGGACAAATTGCAGACGGTACGAAAGAGGCATGGAAAGGCGCCGAGTCTCCAAGTGGGGAGATTGTTAGTAAGGGGGCCTGAATGGAGAACACGAGCACCAGGAGATGAAAACTGAGGTGAGTTTCAGAAAGCTTTCCCGATCCCACGGTGTAGCATCCGCTGGGTTTCCAATGAGTGCTTTCGCTGTCGGAAGATTGCGTTGAACCTGGAGAGTTGGGACCCATGGAATGGGGAGCACGCAGGATTCCTTTCAAGGGTCTGCATTTGCTTTCCCAACCTCACCAATCGTCTCAGCCCCAAGAGTGTCCAGCCTTATGTCTTCTGCCGCTGGGGCTGTAGATGTGGTCAATCCTGGTTGCATGCCAGTCCCTGAACGCATTTTGGAAGAATTTCTCTCTGTTTTGCCCTGCTTGTTTCTTCTTTATGTTGGAAATGTATCCTCAGAATGGGTCTGAGCTGATTTTCCCTGCTGGTTTTAGGCCGCTTTACACACACTTGATGCACTTACACAGAGATATCAAGACTTAGCTTTTAAGATGCTTACTAGTCGGATAGATACTTGTGCGATGAACAGGGTCTGGTGAGTCCAGTTGATTGAGCAAGGAGTAGGTCGTGTCCATTCCATATTCGGTTTTCGGAAGGGTATCTGTGCTCATTTCAAACTCGAGTTTTATGCGTCACCCCACCTCACCTTTCCCCTGAAGCAGGCATAAGTGTGTTTTCTAAAAGCGTGACTCTGTTCTGTTTGGGGATTCAGTGCATGGGGAGCGATTTTTACATTCCCTCGATAAGTGATATCATAAGTTTCTTTTTTTGTGGGACTTATTTCACTGAGGATGATCGTACCTAAATCCACTCAGGATGCTGCTACCAGCCTCATGACGTGGATTTCATGGCTGAGTGACACTCCATTGGACCTACGTAGCACCACTTGTCCACTTGTGCACTTGTCTTTGTCCACTTGTCCACTTGGCTCTTTCCTGGGATATGAAACGTGTACCGGAGTGGAGGTTCTTGTCAAGACAGCAGCCCTCAACATTGGGGTCCCTGTGTCTGGTTGATTTTTTCATTTTCCCAAGGTCAACGCCCATGTGTGGCAGTGCCCTATGCTCTGTGGTTCTGTGTTTTACATGGTTTGGGAAAGAGGATACACTTGTGAAGATTGGCTGTTGGCCATTGACATCCCGCCCATCAGCTTAACAAGGCTCCCTTGACTCCGTGGGCTGTCCTGCCTTTCTGGTTTTTAGACTTTTTTCGCCTGGCCCTTTTGCCCCGGGGGGGGGCGAGAGATTTCTTTGTAGTGCTGATTTGCTCTCCCAGGTTGCTTGGTTGGCCAAAAAGGGCGTATGCGTTTTTTCCTGAATATATTCAGGAAAAAACGCATACGCCCTTTTTGGCCAACCGCATCATTGTCCACGTTCTGGCGCTTTTCATGTGCTATCGGGGCCATTCCGATGTACCCGTTGACATCCGTTTCCTGCAGTTCTGCCTTGCGTTCAGCGCCTCTTCGTAGCCTGACCTCAATATATTTTGGGGCGATAGTTATCGTTTAGAACTCTGCAGGTTTGGGAAGTGCAGTGCCCCTGAGCTCCATTTCCCAAGTCGCTTTTTTGTGAGTGGGACGCAACACGGCTGGATGGCTTCACGCCCTATTGTCGATCCGGGGTGGCAGGCTGAACCGCTGGTGAATTCTTCTTCGTGATGGGAAATGAGAGTGACATGTGCCCGACCAAACACCTCCAGCGAGTCTCTCATTGGTTCCCCCTCTTGCAGTTCATCCTGCGGACAAATTGCAGACGGTACGAAAGAGGCATGGAAAGGCGCCGAGTCTCCAAGTGGGGAGATTGTTAGTAAGGGGGCCTGAATGGAGAACACGAGCACCAGGAGATGAAAACTGAGGTGAGTTTCAGAAAGCTTTCCCGATCCCACGGTGTAGCATCCGCTGGGTTTCCAATGAGTGCTTTCGCTGTCGGAAGATTGCGTTGAACCTGGAGAGTTGGGACCCATGGAATGGGGAGCACGCAGGATTCCTTTCAAGGGTCTGCATTTGCTTTCCCAACCTCACCAATCGTCTCAGCCCCAAGAGTGTCCAGCCTTATGTCTTCTGCCGCTGGGGCTGTAGATGTGGTCAATCCTGGTTGCATGCCAGTCCCTGAACGCATTTTGGAAGAATTTCTCTCTGTTTTGCCCTGCTTGTTTCTTCTTTATGTTGGAAATGTATCCTCAGAATGGGTCTGAGCTGATTTTCCCTGCTGGTTTTAGGCCGCTTGACACACACTTGATGCACTTACACAGAGATATCAAGACTTAGCTTTTAAGATGCTTACTAGTCGGATAGATACTTGTGCGATGAACAGGGTCTGGTGAGTCCAGTTGATTGAGCAAGGAGTAGGTCGTGTCCATTCCATATTCGGTTTTCGGAAGGGTATCTGTGCTCATTTCAAACTCGAGTTTTATGCGTCACCCCACCTCACCTTTCCCCTGAAGCAGGCATAAGTGTGTTTTCTAAAAGCGTGACTCTGTTCTGTTTGGGGATTCAGTGCATGGGGAGCGATTTTTACATTCCCTCGATAAGTGATATCATAAGTTTCTTTTTTTGTGGGACTTATTTCACTGAGGATGATCGTACCTAAATCCACTCAGGATGCTGCTACCAGCCTCATGACGTGGATTTCATGGCTGAGTGACACTCCATTGGACCTACGTAGCACCACTTGTCCACTTGTCCACTTGTCTTTGTCCACTTGTCCACTCGTCTTTGTCCACTTGGCTCTTTCCTGGGATATGAAACGTGTACCGGAGTGGAGGTTCTTGTCAAGACAGCAGCCCTCAACTTTGGGGTCCCTGTGTCTGGTTGATTTTTTCATTTTCCCAAGGTCAACGCCCATGTGTGGCAGTGCCCTATGCTCTGTGGTTCTGTGTTTTACATGGTATGGGAAAGAGGATACACTTGTGAAGATTGGCTGTTGGCCATTGACATCCCGCCCATCAGCTTAACAAGGCTCCCTTGACTCCGTGGGCTGTCCTGCCTTTCTGGTTTTTAGACTTTTTTCGCCTGGCCCTTTTGCCCCGGGGGGGGGGGGGGGCGAGAGATTTCTTTGTAGTGCTGATTTGCTCTCCCAGGTTGCTTGGTTGGCCAAAAAGGGCGTATGCGTTTTTTCCTGAATATATTCAGGAAAAAACGCATACGCCCTTTTTGGCCAACCGCATCATTGTCCACGTTCTGGCGCTTTTCATGTGCTATCGGGGCCATTCCGATGTACCCGTTGACATCCGTTTCCTGCAGTTCTGCCTTGCGTTCAGCGCCTCTTCGTAGCCTGACCTCAATATATTTTGGGGCGATAGTTATCGTTTAGAACTCTGCAGGTTTGGGAAGTGCAGTGCCCCTGAGCTCCATTTCCCAAGTCGCTTTTTTGTGAGTGGGACGCAACACGGCTGGATGGCTTCACGCCCTATTGTCGATCCGGGGTGGCAGGCTGAACCGCTGGTGAATTCTTCTTCGTGATGGGAAATGAGAGTGACATGTGCCCGACCAAACACCTCCAGCGAGTCTCTCATTGGTTCCCCCTCTTGCAGTTCATCCTGCGGACAAATTGCAGACGGTACGAAAGAGGCATGGAAAGGCGCCGAGTCTCCAAGTGGGGAGATTGTTAGTAAGGGGGCCTGAATGGAGAACACGAGCACCAGGAGATGAAAACTGAGGTGAGTTTCAGAAAGCTTTCCCGATCCCACGGTGTAGCATCCGCTGGGTTTCCAATGAGTGCTTTCGCTGTCGGAAGATTGCGTTGAACCTGGAGAGTTGGGACCCATGGAATGGGGAGCACGCAGGATTCCTTTCAAGGGTCTGCATTTGCTTTCCCAACCTCACCAATCGTCTCAGCCCCAAGAGTGTCCAGCCTTATGTCTTCTGCCGCTGGGGCTGTAGATGTGGTCAATCCTGGTTGCATGCCAGTCCCTGAACGCATTTTGGAAGAATTTCTCTCTGTTTTGCCCTGCTTGTTTCTTCTTTATGTTGGAAATGTATCCTCAGAATGGGTCTGAGCTGATTTTCCCTGCTGGTTTTAGGCCGCTTTACACACACTTGATGCACTTACACAGAGATATCAAGACTTAGCTTTTAAGATGCTTACTAGTCGGATAGATACTTGTGCGATGAACAGGGTCTGGTGAGTCCAGTTGATTGAGCAAGGAGTAGGTCGTGTCCATTCCATATTCGGTTTTCGGAAGGGTATCTGTGCTCATTTCAAACTCGAGTTTTATGCGTCACCCCACCTCACCTTTCCCCTGAAGCAGGCATAAGTGTGTTTTCTAAAAGCGTGACTCTGTTCTGTTTGGGGATTCAGTGCATGGGGAGCGATTTTTACATTCCCTCGATAAGTGATATCATAAGTTTCTTTTTTTGTGGGACTTATTTCACTGAGGATGATCGTACCTAAATCCACTCAGGATGCTGCTACCAGCCTCATGACGTGGATTTCATGGCTGAGTGACACTCCATTGGACCTACGTAGCACCACTTGTCCACTTGTCCACTTGTCTTTGTCCACTTGTCCACTCGTCTTTGTCCACTTGGCTCTTTCCTGGGATATGAAACGTGTACCGGAGTGGAGGTTCTTGTCAAGACAGCAGCCCTCAACATTGGGGTCCCTGTGTCTGGTTGATTTTTTCATTTTCCCAAGGTCAACGCCCATGTGTGGCAGTGCCCTATGCTCTGTGGTTCTGTGTTTTACATGGTTTGGGAAAGAGGATACACTTGTGAAGATTGGCTGTTGGCCATTGACATCCCGCCCATCAGCTTAACAAGGCTCCCTTGACTCCGTGGGCTGTCCTGCCTTTCTGGTTTTTAGACTTTTTTCGCCTGGCCCTTTTGCCCCGGGGGGGGGCGAGAGATTTCTTTGTAGTGCTGATTTGCTCTCCCAGGTTGCTTGGTTGGCCAAAAAGGGCGTATGCGTTTTTTCCTGAATATATTCAGGAAAAAACGCATACGCCCTTTTTGGCCAACCGCATCATTGTCCACGTTCTGGCGCTTTTCATGTGCTATCGGGGCCATTCCGATGTACCCGTTGACATCCGTTTCCTGCAGTTCTGCCTTGCGTTCAGCGCCTCTTCGTAGCCTGACCTCAATATATTTTGGGGCGATAGTTATCGTTTAGAACTCTGCAGGTTTGGGAAGTGCAGTGCCCCTGAGCTCCATTTCCCAAGTCGCTTTTTTGTGAGTGGGACGCAACACGGCTGGATGGCTTCACGCCCTATTGTCGATCCGGGGTGGCAGGCTGAACCGCTGGTGAATTCTTCTTCGTGATGGGAAATGAGAGTGACATGTGCCCGACCAAACACCTCCAGCGAGTCTCTCATTGGTTCCCCCTCTTGCAGTTCATCCTGCGGACAAATTGCAGACGGTACGAAAGAGGCATGGAAAGGCGCCGAGTCTCCAAGTGGGGAGATTGTTAGTAAGGGGGCCTGAATGGAGAACACGAGCACCAGGAGATGAAAACTGAGGTGAGTTTCAGAAAGCTTTCCCGATCCCACGGTGTAGCATCCGCTGGGTTTCCAATGAGTGCTTTCGCTGTCGGAAGATTGCGTTGAACCTGGAGAGTTGGGACCCATGGAATGGGGAGCACGCAGGATTCCTTTCAAGGGTCTGCATTTGCTTTCCCAACCTCACCAATCGTCTCAGCCCCAAGAGTGTCCAGCCTTATGTCTTCTGCCGCTGGGGCTGTAGATGTGGTCAATCCTGGTTGCATGCCAGTCCCTGAACGCATTTTGGAAGAATTTCTCTCTGTTTTGCCCTGCTTGTTTCTTCTTTATGTTGGAAATGTATCCTCAGAATGGGTCTGAGCTGATTTTCCCTGCTGGTTTTAGGCCGCTTGACACACACTTGATGCACTTACACAGAGATATCAAGACTTAGCTTTTAAGATGCTTACTAGTCGGATAGATACTTGTGCGATGAACAGGGTCTGGTGAGTCCAGTTGATTGAGCAAGGAGTAGGTCGTGTCCATTCCATATTCGGTTTTCGGAAGGGTATCTGTGCTCATTTCAAACTCGAGTTTTATGCGTCACCCCACCTCACCTTTCCCCTGAAGCAGGCATAAGTGTGTTTTCTAAAAGCGTGACTCTGTTCTGTTTGGGGATTCAGTGCATGGGGAGCGATTTTTACATTCCCTCGATAAGTGATATCATAAGTTTCTTTTTTTGTGGGACTTATTTCACTGAGGATGATCGTACCTAAATCCACTCAGGATGCTGCTACCAGCCTCATGACGTGGATTTCATGGCTGAGTGACACTCCATTGGACCTACGTAGCACCACTTGTCCACTTGTCCACTTGTCTTTGTCCACTTGTCCACTTGGCTCTTTCCTGGGATATGAAACGTGTACCGGAGTGGAGGTTCTTGTCAAGACAGCAGCCCTCAACTTTGGGGTCCCTGTGTCTGGTTGATTTTTTCATTTTCCCAAGGTCAACGCCCATGTGTGGCAGTGCCCTATGCTCTGTGGTTCTGTGTTTTACATGGTTTGGGAAAGAGGATACACTTGTGAAGATTGGCTGTTGGCCATTGACATCCCGCCCATCAGCTTAACAAGGCTCCCTTGACTCCGTGGGCTGTCCTGCCTTTCTGGTTTTTAGACTTTTTTCGCCTGGCCCTTTTGCCCCGGGGGGGGGGGCGAGAGATTTCTTTGTAGTGCTGATTTGCTCTCCCAGGTTGCTTGGTTGGCCAAAAAGGGCGTATGCGTTTTTTCCTGAATATATTCAGGAAAAAACGCATACGCCCTTTTTGGCCAACCGCATCATTGTCCACGTTCTGGCGCTTTTCATGTGCTATCGGGGCCATTCCGATGTACCCGTTGACATCCGTTTCCTGCAGTTCTGCCTTGCGTTCAGCGCCTCTTCGTAGCCTGACCTCAATATATTTTGGGGCGATAGTTATCGTTTAGAACTCTGCAGGTTTGGGAAGTGCAGTGCCCCTGAGCTCCATTTCCCAAGTCGCTTTTTTGTGAGTGGGACGCAACACGGCTGGATGGCTTCACGCCCTATTGTCGATCCGGGGTGGCAGGCTGAACCGCTGGTGAATTCTTCTTCGTGATGGGAAATGAGAGTGACATGTGCCCGACCAAACACCTCCAGCGAGTCTCTCATTGGTTCCCCCTCTTGCAGTTCATCGTGCGGACAAATTGCAGACGGTACGAAAGAGGCATGGAAAGGCGCCGAGTCTCCAAGTGGGGAGATTGTTAGTAAGGGGGCCTGAATGGAGAACACGAGCACCAGGAGATGAAAACTGAGGTGAGTTTCAGAAAGCTTTCCCGATCCCACGGTGTAGCATCCGCTGGGTTTCCAATGAGTGCTTTCGCTGTCGGAAGATTGCGTTGAACCTGGAGAGTTGGGACCCATGGAATGGGGAGCACGCAGGATTCCTTTCAAGGGTCTGCATTTGCTTTCCCAACCTCACCAATCGTCTCAGCCCCAAGAGTGTCCAGCCTTATGTCTTCTGCCGCTGGGGCTGTAGATGTGGTCAATCCTGGTTGCATGCCAGTCCCTGAACGCATTTTGGAAGAATTTCTCTCTGTTTTGCCCTGCTTGTTTCTTCTTTATGTTGGAAATGTATCCTCAGAATGGGTCTGAGCTGATTTTCCCTGCTGGTTTTAGGCCGCTTGACACACACTTGATGCACTTACACAGAGATATCAAGACTTAGCTTTGAAGATGCTTACTAGTCGGATAGATACTTGTGCGATGAACAGGGTCTGGTGAGTCCAGTTGATTGAGCAAGGAGTAGGTCGTGTCCATTCCATATTCGGTTTTCGGAAGGGTATCTGTGCTCATTTCAAACTCGAGTTTTATGCGTCACCCCACCTCACCTTTCCCCTGAAGCAGGCATAAGTGTGTTTTCTAAAAGCGTGACTCTGTTCTGTTTGGGGATTCAGTGCATGGGGAGCGATTTTTACATTCCCTCGATAAGTGATATCATAAGTTTCTTTTTTTGTGGGACTTATTTCACTGAGGATGATCGTACCTAAATCCACTCAGGATGCTGCTACCAGCCTCATGACGTGGATTTCATGGCTGAGTGACACTCCATTGGACCTACGTAGCACCACTTGTCCACTTGTCTTTGTCCACTTGTCCACTCGTCTTTGTCCACTTGGCTCTTTCCTGGGATATGAAACGTGTACCGGAGTGGAGGTTCTTGTCAAGACAGCAGCCCTCAACTTTGGGGTCCCTGTGTCTGGTTGATTTTTTCATTTTCCCAAGGTCAACGCCCATGTGTGGAAGTGCCCTATGCTCTGTGGTTCTGTGTTTTACATGGTTTGGGAAAGAGGATACACTTGTGAAGATTGGCTGTTGGCCATTGACATCCCGCCCATCAGCTTAACAAGGCTTCCTTGACTCCGTGGGCTGTCCTGCCTTTCTGGTTTTTAGACTTTTTTCGCCTGGCCCTTTTGCCCCGGGGGGGGGGCGAGAGATTTCTTTGTAGTGCTGATTTGCTCTCCCAGGTTGCTTGGTTGGCCAAAAAGGGCGTATGCGTTTTTTCCTGAATATATTCAGGAAAAAACGCATACGCCCTTTTTGGCCAACCGCATCATTGTCCACGTTCTGGCGCTTTTCATGTGCTATCGGGGCCATTCCGATGTACCCGTTGACATCCGTTTCCTGCAGTTCTGCCTTGCGTTCAGCGCCTCTTCGTAGCCTGACCTCAATATATTTTGGGGCGATAGTTATCGTTTAGAACTCTGCAGGTTTGGGAAGTGCAGTGCCCCTGAGCTCCATTTCCCAAGTCGCTTTTTTGTGAGTGGGACGCAACACGGCTGGATGGCTTCACGCCCTATTGTCGATCCGGGGTGGCAGGCTGAACCGCTGGTGAATTCTTCTTCGTGATGGGAAATGAGAGTGACATGTGCCCGACCAAACACCTCCAGCGAGTCTCTCATTGGTTCCCCCTCTTGCAGTTCATCCTGCGGACAAATTGCAGACGGTACGAAAGAGGCATGGAAAGGCGCCGAGTCTCCAAGTGGGGAGATTGTTAGTAAGGGGGCCTGAATGGAGAACACGAGCACCAGGAGATGAAAACTGAGGTGAGTTTCAGAAAGCTTTCCCGATCCCACGGTGTAGCATCCGCTGGGTTTCCAATGAGTGCTTTCGCTGTCGGAAGATTGCGTTGAACCTGGAGAGTTGGGACCCATGGAATGGGGAGCACGCAGGATTCCTTTCAAGGGTCTGCATTTGCTTTCCCAACCTCACCAATCGTCTCAGCCCCAAGAGTGTCCAGCCTTATGTCTTCTGCCGCTGGGGCTGTAGATGTGGTCAATCCTGGTTGCATGCCAGTCCCTGAACGCATTTTGGAAGAATTTCTCTCTGTTTTGCCCTGCTTGTTTCTTCTTTATGTTGGAAATGTATCCTCAGAATGGGTCTGAGCTGATTTTCCCTGCTGGTTTTAGGCCGCTTGACACACACTTGATGCACTTACACAGAGATATCAAGACTTAGCTTTGAAGATGCTTACTAGTCGGATAGATACTTGTGCGATGAACAGGGTCTGGTGAGTCCAGTTGATTGAGCAAGGAGTAGGTCGTGTCCATTCCATATTCGGTTTTCGGAAGGGTATCTGTGCTCATTTCAAACTCGAGTTTTATGCGTCACCCCACCTCACCTTTCCCCTGAAGCAGGCATAAGTGTGTTTTCTAAAAGCGTGACTCTGTTCTGTTTGGGGATTCAGTGCATGGGGAGCGATTTTTACATTCCCTCGATAAGTGATATCATAAGTTTCTTTTTTTGTGGGACTTATTTCACTGAGGATGATCGTACCTAAATCCACTCAGGATGCTGCTACCAGCCTCATGACGTGGATTTCATGGCTGAGTGACACTCCATTGGACCTACGTAGCACCACTTGTCCACTTGTCCACTTGTCTTTGTCCACTTGTCCACTCGTCTTTGTCCACTTGGCTCTTTCCTGGGATATGAAACGTGTACCGGAGTGGAGTTTCTTGTCAAGACAGCAGCCCTCAACTTTGGGGTCCCTGTGTCTGGTTGATTTTTTCATTTTCCCAAGGTCAACGCCCATGTGTGGAAGTGCCCTATGCTCTGTGGTTCTGTGTTTTCCATGGTTTGGGAAAGAGGATACACTTGTGAAGATTGGCTGTTGGCCATTGACATCCCGCCCATCAGCTTAACAAGGCTCCCTTGACTCCGTGGGCTGTCCTGCCTTTCTGGTTTTTAGACTTTTTTCGCCTGGCCCTTTTGCCCCGGGGGGGGGGCGAGAGATTTCTTTGTAGTGCTGATTTGCTCTCCCAGGATGCTTGGTTGGCCAAAAAGGGCGTATGCGTTTTTTCCTGAATATATTCAGGAAAAAACGCATACGCCCTTTTTGGCCAACCGCATCATTGTCCACGTTCTGGCGCTTTTCATGTGCTATCGGGGCCATTCCGATGTACCCGTTGACATCCGTTTCCTGCAGTTCTGCCTTGCGTTCAGCGCCTCTTCGTAGCCTGACCTCAATATATTTTAGGGCGATAGTTATCGTTTAGAACTCTGCAGGTTTGGGAAGTGCAGTGCCCCTGAGCTCCATTTCCCAAGTCGCTTTTTTGTGAGTGGGACGCAACACGGCTGGATGGCTTCACGCCCTATTGTCGATCCGGGGTGGCAGGCTGAACCGCTGGTGAATTCTTCTTCGTGATGGGAAATGAGAGTGACATGTGCCCGACCAAACACCTCCAGCGAGTCTCTCATTGGTTCCCCCTCTTGCAGTTCATCCTGCGGACAAATTGCAGACGGTACGAAAGAGGCATGGAAAGGCGCCGAGTCTCCAAGTGGGGAGATTGTTAGTAAGGGGGCCTGAATGGAGAACACGAGCACCAGGAGATGAAAACTGAGGTGAGTTTCAGAAAGCTTTCCCGATCCCACGGTGTAGCATCCGCTGGTTTTCCAATGAGTGCTTTCGCTGTCGGAAGATTGCGTTGAACCTGGAGAGTTGGGACCCATGGAATGGGGAGCACGCAGGATTCCTTTCAAGGGTCTGCATTTGCTTTCCCAACCTCACCAATCGTCTCAGCCCCAAGAGTGTCCAGCCTTATGTCTTCTGCCGCTGGGGCTGTAGATGTGGTCAATCCTGGTTGCATGCCAGTCCCTGAACGCATTTTGGAAGAATTTCTCTCTGTTTTGCCCTGCTTGTTTCTTCTTTATGTTGGAAATGTATCCTCAGAATGGGTCTGAGCTGATTTTCCCTGCTGGTTTTAGGCCGCTTTACACACACTTGATGCACTTACACAGAGATATCAAGACTTAGCTTTTAAGATGCTTACTAGTCGGATAGATACTTGTGCGATGAACAGGGTCTGGTGAGTCCAGTTGATTGAGCAAGGAGTAGGTCGTGTCCATTCCATATTCGGTTTTCGGAAGGGTATCTGTGCTCATTTCAAACTCGAGTTTTATGCGTCACCCCACCTCACCTTTCCCCTGAAGCAGGCATAAGTGTGTTTTCTAAAAGCGTGACTCTGTTCTGTTTGGGGATTCAGTGCATGGGGAGCGATTTTTACATTCCCTCGATAAGTGATATCATAAGTTTCTTTTTTTGTGGGACTTATTTCACTGAGGATGATCGTACCTAAATCCACTCAGGATGCTGCTACCAGCCTCATGACGTGGATTTCATGGCTGAGTGACACTCCATTGGACCTACGTAGCACCACTTGTCCACTTGTCCACTTGTCTTTGTCCACTTGTCCACTCGTCTTTGTCCACTTGGCTCTTTCCTGGGATATGAAACGTGTACCGGAGTGGAGGTTCTTGTCAAGACAGCAGCCCTCAACTTTGGGGTCCCTGTGTCTGGTTGATTTTTTCATTTTCCCAAGGTCAACGCCCATGTGTGGCAGTGCCCTATGCTCTGTGGTTCTGTGTTTTACATGGTTTGGGAAAGAGGATACACTTGTGAAGATTGGCTGTTGGCCATTGACATCCCGCCCATCAGCTTAACAAGGCTCCCTTGACTCCGTGGGCTGTCCTGCCTTTCTGGTTTTTAGACTTTTTTCGCCTGGCCCTTTTGCCCCGGGGGGGGGGGGCGAGAGATTTCTTTGTAGTGCTGATTTGCTCTCCCAGGTTGCTTGGTTGGCCAAAAAGGGCGTATGCGTTTTTTCCTGAATATATTCAGGAAAAAACGCATACGCCCTTTTTGGCCAACCGCATCATTGTCCACGTTCTGGCGCTTTTCATGTGCTATCGGGGCCATTCCGATGTACCCGTTGACATCCGTTTCCTGCAGTTCTGCCTTGCGTTCAGCGCCTCTTCGTAGCCTGACCTCAATATATTTTGGGGCGATAGTTATCGTTTAGAACTCTGCAGGTTTGGGAAGTGCAGTGCCCCTGAGCTCCATTTCCCAAGTCGCTTTTTTGTGAGTGGGACGCAACACGGCTGGATGGCTTCACGCCCTATAGTCGATCCGGGGTGGCAGGCTGAACCTCTGGTGAATTCTTCTTCGTGATGGGAAATGAGAGTGACATGTGCCCGACCAAACACCTCCAGCGAGTCTCTCATTGGTTCCCCCTCTTGCAGTTCATCCTGCGGACAAATTGCAGACGGTACGAAAGAGGCATGGAAAGGCGCCGAGTCTCCAAGTGGGGAGATTGTTAGTAAGGGGGCCTGAATGGAGAACACGAGCACCAGGAGATGAAAACTGAGGTGAGTTTCAGAAAGCTTTCCCGATCCCACGGTGTAGCATCCGCTGGTTTTCCAATGAGTGCTTTCGCTGTCGGAAGATTGCGTTGAACCTGGAGAGTTGGGACCCATGGAATGGGGAGCACGCAGGATTCCTTTCAAGGGTCTGCATTTGCTTTCCCAACCTCACCAATCGTCTCAGCCCCAAGAGTGTCCAGCCTTATGTCTTCTGCCGCTGGGGCTGTAGATGTGGTCAATCCTGGTTGCATGCCAGTCCCTGAACGCATTTTGGAAGAATTTCTCTCTGTTTTGCCCTGCTTGTTTCTTCTTTATGTTGGAAATGTATCCTCAGAATGGGTCTGAGCTGATTTTCCCTGCTGGTTTTAGGCCGCTTGACACACACTTGATGCACTTACACAGAGATATCAAGACTTAGCTTTGAAGATGCTTACTAGTCGGATAGATACTTGTGCGATGAACAGGGTCTGGTGAGTCCAGTTGATTGAGCAAGGAGTAGGTCGTGTCCATTCCATATTCGGTTTTCGGAAGGGTATCTGTGCTCATTTCAAACTCGAGTTTTATGCGTCACCCCACCTCACCTTTCCCCTGAAGCAGGCATAAGTGTGTTTTCTAAAAGCGTGACTCTGTTCTGTTTGGGGATTCAGTGCATGGGGAGCGATTTTTACATTCCCTCGATAAGTGATATCATAAGTTTCTTTTTCTGTGGGACTTATTTCACTGAGGATGATCGTACCTAAATCCACTCAGGATGCTGCTACCAGCCTCATGACGTGGATTTCATGGCTGAGTGACACTCCATTGGACCTACGTAGCACCACTTGTCCACTTGTCCACTTGTCTTTGTCCACTTGTCCACTCGTCTTTGTCCACTTGGCTCTTTCCTGGGATATGAAACGTGTACCGGAGTGGAGGTTCTTGTCAAGACAGCAGCCCTCAACTTTGGGGTCCCCGTGTCTGGTTGATTTTTTCATTTTCCCAAGGTCAACGCCCATGTGTGGAAGTGCCCTATGCTCTGTGGTTCTGTGTTTTCCATGGTTTGGGAAAGAGGATACACTTGTGAAGATTGGCTGTTGGCCATTGACATCCCGCCCATCAGCTTAACAAGGCTCCCTTGACTCCGTGGGCTGTCCTGCCTTTCTGGTTTTTAGACTTTTTTCGCCTGGCCCTTTTGCCCCGGGGGGGGGCGAGAGATTTCTTTGTAGTGCTGATTTGCTCTCCCACGTTGCTTGGTTGGCCAAAAAGGGCGTATGCGTTTTTTCCTGAATATATTCAGGAAAAAACGCATACGCCCTTTTTGGCCAACCGCATCATTGTCCACGTTCTGGCGCTTTTCATGTGCTATCGGGGCCATTCCGATGTACCCGTTGACATCCGTTTCCTGCAGTTCTGCCTTGCGTTCAGCGCCTCTTCGTAGCCTGACCTCAATATATTTTGGGGCGATAGTTATCGTTTAGAACTCTGCAGGTTTGGGAAGTGCAGTGCCCCTGAGCTCCATTTCCCAAGTCGCTTTTTTGTGAGTGGGACGCAACACGGCTGGATGGCTTCACGCCCTATTGTCGATCCGGGGTGGCAGGCTGAACCTCTGGTGAATTCTTCTTCGTGATGGGAAATGAGAGTGACATGTGCCCGACCAAACACCTCCAGCGAGTCTCTCATTGGTTCCCCCTCTTGCAGTTCATCCTGCGGACAAATTGCAGACGGTACGAAAGAGGCATGGAAAGGCGCCGAGTCTCCAAGTGGGGAGATTGTTAGTAAGGGGGCCTGAATGGAGAACACGAGCACCAGGAGATGAAAACTGAGGTGAGTTTCAGAAAGCTTTCCCGATCCTACGGTGTAGCATCCGCTGGGTTTCCAATGAGTGCTTTCGCTGTCGGAAGATTGCGTTGAACCTGGAGAGTTGGGACCCATGGAATGGGGAGCACGCAGGATTCCTTTCAAGGGTCTGCATTTGCTTTCCCAACCTCACCAATCGTCTCAGCCCCACGAGTGTCCAGCCTTATGTCTTCTGCCGCTGGGGCTGTAGATGTGGTCAATCCTGGTTGCATGCCAGTCCCTGAACGCATTTTGGAAGAATTTCTCTCTGTTTTGCCCTGCTTGTTTCTTCTTTATGTTGGAAATGTATCCTCAGAATGGGTCTGAGCTGATTTTCCCTGCTGGTTTTAGGCCGCTTGACACACACTTGATGCACTTACACAGAGATATCAAGACTTAGCTTTGAAGATGCTTACTAGTCGGATAGATACTTGTGCGATGAACAGGGTCTGGTGAGTCCAGTTGATTGAGCAAGGAGTAGGTCGTGTCCATTCCATATTCGGTTTTCGGAAGGGTATCTGTGCTCATTTCAAACTCGAGTTTTATGCGTCACCCCACCTCACCTTTCCCCTGAAGCAGGCATAAGTGTGTTTTCTAAAAGCGTGACTCTGTTCTGTTTGGGGATTCAGTGCATGGGGAGCGATTTTTACATTCCCTCGATAAGTGATATCATAAGTTTCTTTTTTTGTGGGACTTATTTCACTGAGGATGATCGTACCTAAATCCACTCAGGATGCTGCTACCAGCCTCATGACGTGGATTTCATGGCTGAGTGACACTCCATTGGACCTACGTAGCACCACTTGTCCACTTGTCCACTTGTCTTTGTCCACTTGTCCACTTGGCTCTTTCCTGGGATATGAAACGTGTACCGGAGTGGAGGTTCTTGTCAAGACAGCAGCCCTCAACTTTGGGGTCCCTGTGTCTGGTTGATTTTTTCATTTTCCCAAGGTCAACGCCCATGTGTGGCAGTGCCCTATGCTCTGTGGTTCTGTGTTTTACATGGTTTGGGAAAGAGGATACACTTGTGAAGATTGGCTGTTGGCCATTGACATCCCGCCCATCAGCTTAACAAGGCTCCCTTGACTCCGTGGGCTGTCCTGCCTTTCTGGTTTTTAGACTTTTTTCGCCTGGCCCTTTTGCCCCGGGGGGGGGGGGGTGAGAGATTTCTTTGTAGTGCTGATTTGCTCTCCCAGGTTGCTTGGTTGGCCAAAAAGGGCGTATGCGTTTTTTCCTGAATATATTCAGGAAAAAACGCATACGCCCTTTTTGGCCAACCGCATCATTGTCCACGTTCTGGCGCTTTTCATGTGCTATCGGGGCCATTCCGATGTACCCGTTGACATCCGTTTCCTGCAGTTCTGCCTTGCGTTCAGCGCCTCTTCGTAGCCTGACCTCAATATATTTTGGGGCGATAGTTATCGTTTAGAACTCTGCAGGTTTGGGAAGTGCAGTGCCCCTGAGCTCCATTTCCCAAGTCGCTTTTTTGTGAGTGGGACGCAACACGGCTGGATGGCTTCACGCCCTATTGTCGATCCGGGGTGGCAGGCTGAACCGCTGGTGAATTCTTCTTCGTGATGGGAAATGAGAGTGACATGTGCCCGACCAAACACCTCCAGCGAGTCTCTCATTGGTTCCCCCTCTTGCAGTTCATCCTGCGGACAAATTGCAGACGGTACGAAAGAGGCATGGAAAGGCGCCGAGTCTCCAAGTGGGGAGATTGTTAGTAAGGGGGCCTGAATGGAGAACACGAGCACCAGGAGATGAAAACTGAGGTGAGTTTCAGAAAGCTTTCCCGATCCCACGGTGTAGCATCCGCTGGTTTTCCAATGAGTGCTTTCGCTGTCGGAAGATTGCGTTGAACCTGGAGAGTTGGGACCCATGGAATGGGGAGCACGCAGGATTCCTTTCAAGGGTCTGCATTTGCTTTCCCAACCTCACCAATCGTCTCAGCCCCAAGAGTGTCCAGCCTTATGTCTTCTGCCGCTGGGGCTGTAGATGTGGTCAATCCTGGTTGCATGCCAGTCCCTGAACGCATTTTGGAAGAATTTCTCTCTGTTTTGCCCTGCTTGTTTCTTCTTTATGTTGGAAATGTATCCTCAGAATGGGTCTGAGCTGATTTTCCCTGCTGGTTTTAGGCCGCTTTACACACACTTGATGCACTTACACAGAGATATCAAGACTTAGCTTTTAAGATGCTTACTAGTCGGATAGATACTTGTGCGATGAACAGGGTCTGGTGAGTCCAGTTGATTGAGCAAGGAGTAGGTCGTGTCCATTCCATATTCGGTTTTCGGAAGGGTATCTGTGCTCATTTCAAACTCGAGTTTTATGCGTCACCCCACCTCACCTTTCCCCTGAAGCAGGCATAAGTGTGTTTTCTAAAAGCGTGACTCTGTTCTGTTTGGGGATTCAGTGCATGGGGAGCGATTTTTACATTCCCTCGATAAGTGATATCATAAGTTTCTTTTTTTGTGGGACTTATTTCACTGAGGATGATCGTACCTAAATCCACTCAGGATGCTGCTACCAGCCTCATGACGTGGATTTCATGGCTGAGTGACACTCCATTGGACCTACGTAGCACCACTTGTCCACTTGTCCACTTGTCTTTGTCCACTTGTCCACTCGTCTTTGTCCACTTGGCTCTTTCCTGGGATATGAAACGTGTACCGGAGTGGAGGTTCTTGTCAAGACAGCAGCCCTCAACTTTGGGGTCCCTGTGTCTGGTTGATTTTTTCATTTTCCCAAGGTCAACGCCCATGTGTGGCAGTGCCCTATGCTCTGTGGTTCTGTGTTTTACATGGTTTGGGAAAGAGGATACACTTGTGAAGATTGGCTGTTGGCCATTGACATCCCGCCCATCAGCTTAACAAGGCTCCCTTGACTCCGTGGGCTGTCCTGCCTTTCTGGTTTTTAGACTTTTTTCGCCTGGCCCTTTTGCCCCGGGGGGGGGGGGGCGAGAGATTTCTTTGTAGTGCTGATTTGCTCTCCCAGGTTGCTTGGTTGGCCAAAAAGGGCGTATGCGTTTTTTCCTGAATATATTCAGGAAAAAACGCATACGCCCTTTTTGGCCAACCGCATCATTGTCCACGTTCTGGCGCTTTTCATGTGCTATCGGGGCCATTCCGATGTACCCGTTGACATCCGTTTCCTGCAGTTCTGCCTTGCGTTCAGCGCCTCTTCGTAGCCTGACCTCAATATATTTTGGGGCGATAGTTATCGTTTAGAACTCTGCAGGTTTGGGAAGTGCAGTGCCCCTGAGCTCCATTTCCCAAGTCGCTTTTTTGTGAGTGGGACGCAACACGGCTGGATGGCTTCACGCCCTATAGTCGATCCGGGGTGGCAGGCTGAACCTCTGGTGAATTCTTCTTCGTGATGGGAAATGAGAGTGACATGTGCCCGACCAAACACCTCCAGCGAGTCTCTCATTGGTTCCCCCTCTTGCAGTTCATCCTGCGGACAAATTGCAGACGGTACGAAAGAGGCATGGAAAGGCGCCGAGTCTCCAAGTGGGGAGATTGTTAGTAAGGGGGCCTGAATGGAGAACACGAGCACCAGGAGATGAAAACTGAGGTGAGTTTCAGAAAGCTTTCCCGATCCCACGGTGTAGCATCCGCTGGTTTTCCAATGAGTGCTTTCGCTGTCGGAAGATTGCGTTGAACCTGGAGAGTTGGGACCCATGGAATGGGGAGCACGCAGGATTCCTTTCAAGGGTCTGCATTTGCTTTCCCAACCTCACCAATCGTCTCAGCCCCAAGAGTGTCCAGCCTTATGTCTTCTGCCGCTGGGGCTGTAGATGTGGTCAATCCTGGTTGCATGCCAGTCCCTGAACGCATTTTGGAAGAATTTCTCTCTGTTTTGCCCTGCTTGTTTCTTCTTTATGTTGGAAATGTATCCTCAGAATGGGTCTGAGCTGATTTTCCCTGCTGGTTTTAGGCCGCTTTACACACACTTGATGCACTTACACAGAGATATCAAGACTTAGCTTTGAAGATGCTTACTAGTCGGATAGATACTTGTGCGATGAACAGGGTCTGGTGAGTCCAGTTGATTGAGCAAGGAGTAGGTCGTGTCCATTCCATATTCGGTTTTCGGAAGGGTATCTGTGCTCATTTCAAACTCGAGTTTTATGCGTCACCCCACCTCACCTTTCCCCTGAAGCAGGCATAAGTGTGTTTTCTAAAAGCGTGACTCTGTTCTGTTTGGGGATTCAGTGCATGGGGAGCGATTTTTACATTCCCTCGATAAGTGATATCATAAGTTTCTTTTTCTGTGGGACTTATTTCACTGAGGATGATCGTACCTAAATCCACTCAGGATGCTGCTACCAGCCTCATGACGTGGATTTCATGGCTGAGTGACACTCCATTGGACCTACGTAGCACCACTTGTCCACTTGTCCACTTGTCTTTGTCCACTTGTCCACTCGTCTTTGTCCACTTGGCTCTTTCCTGGGATATGAAACGTGTACCGGAGTGGAGGTTCTTGTCAAGACAGCAGCCCTCAACTTTGGGGTCCCCGTGTCTGGTTGATTTTTTCATTTTCCCAAGGTCAACGCCCATGTGTGGAAGTGCCCTATGCTCTGTGGTTCTGTGTTTTCCATGGTTTGGGAAAGAGGATACACTTGTGAAGATTGGCTGTTGGCCATTGACATCCCGCCCATCAGCTTAACAAGGCTCCCTTGACTCCGTGGGCTGTCCTGCCTTTCTGGTTTTTACACTTTTTTCGCCTGGCCCTTTTGCCCCGGGGGGGGGGCGAGAGATTTCTTTGTAGTGCTGATTTGCTCTCCCAGGTTGCTTGGTTGGCCAAAAAGGGCGTATGCGTTTTTTCCTGAATATATTCAGGAAAAAACGCATACGCCCTTTTTGGCCAACCGCATCATTGTCCACGTTCTGGCGCTTTTCATGTGCTATCGGGGCCATTCCGATGTACCCGTTGACATCCGTTTCCTGCAGTTCTGCCTTGCGTTCAGCGCCTCTTCGTAGCCTGACCTCAATATATTTTGGGGCGATAGTTATCGTTTAGAACTCTGCAGGTTTGGGAAGTGCAGTGCCCCTGAGCTCCATTTCCCAAGTCGCTTTTTTGTGAGTGGGACGCAACACGGCTGGATGGCTTCACGCCCTATTGTCGATCCGGGGTGGCAGGCTGAACCTCTGGTGAATTCTTCTTCGTGATGGGAAATGAGAGTGACATGTGCCCGACCAAACACCTCCAGCGAGTCTCTCATTGGTTCCCCCTCTTGCAGTTCATCCTGCGGACAAATTGCAGACGGTACGAAAGAGGCATGGAAAGGCGCCGAGTCTCCAAGTGGGGAGATTGTTAGTAAGGGGGCCTGAATGGAGAACACGAGCACCAGGAGATGAAAACTGAGGTGAGTTTCAGAAAGCTTTCCCGATCCCACGGTGTAGCATCCGCTGGGTTTCCAATGAGTGCTTTCGCTGTCGGAAGATTGCGTTGAACCTGGAGAGTTGGGACCCATGGAATGGGGAGCACGCAGGATTCCTTTCAAGGGTCTGCATTTGCTTTCCCAACCTCACCAATCGTCTCAGCCCCACGAGTGTCCAGCCTTATGTCTTCTGCCGCTCGGGCTGTAGATGTGGTCAATCCTGGTTGCATGCCAGTCCCTGAACGCATTTTGGAAGAATTTCTCTCTGTTTTGCCCTGCTTGTTTCTTCTTTATGTTGGAAATGTATCCTCAGAATGGGTCTGAGCTGATTTTCCCTGCTGGTTTTAGGCCGCTTGACACACACTTGATGCACTTACACAGAGATATCAAGACTTAGCTTTTAAGATGCTTACTAGTCGGAATCGTCTCAGCCCCACGAGTGTCCAGCCTTATGTCTTCTGCCGCTGGGGCTGTAGATGTGGTCAATCCTGGTTGCATGCCAGTCCCTGAACGCATTTTGCAAGAATTTCTCTCTGTTTTGCCCTGCTTGTTTCTTCTTTATGTTGGAAATGTATCCTCAGAATGGGTCTGAGCTGATTTTCCCTGCTGGTTTTAGGCCGCTTGACACACACTTGATGCACTTACACAGAGATATCAAGACTTAGCTTTGAAGATGCTTACTAGTCGGATAGATACTTGTGCGATGAAGAGGGTCTGGTGAGTCCAGTTGATTGAGCAAGGAGTAGGTCGTGTCCATTCCATATTCGGTTTTCGGAAGGGTATCTGTGCTCATTTCAAACTCGAGTTTTATGCGTCACCCCACCTCACCTTTCCCCTGAAGCAGGCATAAGTGTGTTTTCTAAAAGCGTGACTCTGTTCCGTTTGGGGATTCAGTGCATGGGGAGCGATTTTTACATTCCCTCGATAAGTGATATCATAAGTTTCTTTTTTTGTGGGACTTATTTCACTGAGGATGATCGTACCTAAATCCACTCAGGATGCTGCTACCAGCCTCATGACGTGGATTTCATGGCTGAGTGACACTCCATTGGACCTACGTAGCACCACTTGTCCACTTGTCCACTTGTCTTTGTCCACTTGTCCACTCGTCTTTGTCCACTTGGCTCTTTCCTGGGATATGAAACGTGTACCGGAGTGGAGTTTCTTGTCAAGACAGCAGCCCTCAACTTTGGGGTCCCCGTGTCTGGTTGATTTTTTCATTTTCCGAAGGTCAACGCCCATGTGTGGAAGTGCCCTATGCTCTGTGGTTCTGTGTTTTCCATGGTTTGGGAAAGAGGATACACTTGTGAAGGTTGGCTGTTGGCCATTGACATCCCGCCCATCAGCTTAACAAGGCTCCCTTGACTCCGTGGCCTGTCCTGCCTTTCTGGTTTTTAGACTTTTTTCGCCTGGCCCTTTTGCCCCGGGGGGGGCGAGAGATTTCTTTGTAGTGCTGATTTGCTCTCCCAGGTTGCTTGGTTGGCCTAAAAGGGCGTATGCGTTTTTTCCTGAATATATTCAGGAAAAAACGCATACGCCCTTTTTGGCCAACCGCATCATTGTCCACGTTCTGGCGCTTTTCATGTGCTATCGGGGCCATTCCGATGTACCCATTGACATCCGTTTCCTGCAGTTCTGCCTTGCGTTCAGCGCCTCTTCGTAGCCTGACCTCAATATATTTTGGGGCGATAGTTATCGTTTAGAACTCTGCAGGTTTGGGAAGTGCAGTGCCCCTGAGCTCCATTTCCCAAGTCGCTTTTTTGTGAGTGGGACGCAACACGGCTGGATGGCTTCACGCCCTATAGTCGATCCGGGGTGGCAGGCTGAACCTCTGGTGAATTCTTCTCCGTGATGGGAAATGAGAGTGACATGTGCCCGACCAAACACCTCCAGCGAGTCTCTCATTGGTTCCCCCTCTTGCAGTTCATCCTGCGGACAAATTGCAGACGGTACGAAAGAGGCATGGAAAGGCGCCGAGTCTCCAAGTGGGGAGATTGTTAGTAAGGGGGCCTGAATGGAGAACACGAGCACCAGGAGATGAAAACTGAGGTGAGTTTCAGAAAGCTTTCCCGATCCCACGGTGTAGCATCCGCTGGTTTTCCAATGAGTGCTTTCGCTGTCGGAAGATTGCGTTGAACCTGGAGAGTTGGGACCCATGGAATGGGGAGCACGCAGGATTCCTTTCAAGGGTCTGCATTTGCTTTCCCAACCTCACCAATCGTCTCAGCCCCACGAGTGTCCAGCCTTATGTCTTCTGCCGCTGGGGCTGTAGATGTGGTCAATCCTGGTTGCATGCCAGTCCCTGAACGCATTTTGGAAGAATTTCTCTCTGTTTTGCCCTGCTTGTTTCTTCTTTATGTTGGAAATGTATCCTCAGAATGGGTCTGAGCTGATTTTCCCTGCTGGTTTTAGGCCGCTTTACACACACTTGATGCACTTACACAGAGATATCAAGACTTAGCTTTGAAGATGCTTACTAGTCGGATAGATACTTGTGCGATGAACAGGGTCTGGTGAGTCCAGTTGATTGAGCAAGGAGTAGGTCGTGTCCATTCCATATTCGGTTTTCGGAAGGGTATCTGTGCTCATTTCAAACTCGAGTTTTATGCGTCACCCCACCTCACCTTTCCCCTGAAGCAGGCATAAGTGTGTTTTCTAAAAGCGTGACTCTGTTCTGTTTGGGGATTCAGTGCATGGGGAGCGATTTTTACATTCCCTCGATAAGTGATATCATAAGTTTCTTTTTTTGTGGGACTTATTTCACTGAGGATGATCGTACCTAAATCCACTCAGGATGCTGCTACCAGCCTCATGACGTGGATTTCATGGCTGAGTGACACTCCATTGGACCTACGTAGCACCACTTGTCCACTTGTCCACTTGTCTTTGTCCACTTGTCCACTCGTCTTTGTCCACTTGGCTCTTTCCTGGGATATGAAACGTGTACCGGAGTGGAGGTTCTTGTCAAGACAGCAGCCCTCAACTTTGGGGTCCCTGTGTCTGGTTGATTTTTTCATTTTCCCAAGGTCAACGCCCATGTGTGGCAGTGCCCTATGCTCTGTGGTTCTGTGTTTTACATGGTATGGGAAAGAGGATACACTTGTGAAGATTGGCTGTTGGCCATTGACATCCCGCCCATCAGCTTAACAAGGCTCCCTTGACTCCGTGGGCTGTCCTGCCTTTCTGGTTTTTAGACTTTTTTCGCCTGGCCCTTTTGCCCCGGGGGGGGGGGGCGAAAGATTTCTTTGTAGTGCTGATTTGCTCTCCCAGGTTGCTTGGTTGGCCAAAAAGGGCGTATGCGTTTTTTCCTGAATATATTCAGGAAAAAACGCATACGCCCTTTTTGGCCAACCGCATCATTGTCCACGTTCTGGCGCTTTTCATGTGCTATCGGGGCCATTCCGATGTACCCATTGACATCCGTTTCCTGCAGTTCTGCCTTGCGTTCAGCGCCTCTTCGTAGCCTGACCTCAATATATTTTGGGGCGATAGTTATCGTTTAGAACTCTGCAGGTTTGGGAAGTGCAGTGCCCCTGAGCTCCATTTCCCAAGTCGCTTTTTTGTGAGTGGGACGCAACACGGCTGGATGGCTTCACGCCCTATTGTCGATCCGGGGTGGCAGGCTGAACCGCTGGTGAATTCTTCTTCGTGATGGGAAATGAGAGTGACATGTGCCCGACCAAACACCTCCAGCGAGTCTCTCATTGGTTCCCCCTCTTGCAGTTCATCCTGCGGACAAATTGCAGACGGTACGAAAGAGGCATGGAAAGGCGCCGAGTCTCCAAGTGGGGAGATTGTTAGTAAGGGGGCCTGAATGGAGAACACGAGCACCAGGAGATGAAAACTGAGGTGAGTTTCAGAAAGCTTTCCCGATCCCACGGTGTAGCATCCGCTGGGTTTCCAATGAGTGCTTTCGCTGTCGGAAGATTGCGTTGAACCTGGAGAGTTGGGACCCATGGAATGGGGAGCACGCAGGATTCCTTTCAAGGGTCTGCATTTGCTTTCCCAACCTCACCAATCGTCTCAGCCCCACGAGTGTCCAGCCTTATGTCTTCTGCCGCTGGGGCTGTAGATGTGGTCAATCCTGGTTGCATGCCAGTCCCTGAACGCATTTTGGAAGAATTTCTCTCTGTTTTGCCCTGCTTGTTTCTTCTTTATGTTGGAAATGTATCCTCAGAATGGGTCTGAGCTGATTTTCCCTGCTGGTTTTAGGCCGCTTTACACACACTTGATGCACTTACACAGAGATATCAAGACTTAGCTTTTAAGATGCTTACTAGTCGGATAGATACTTGTGCGATGAACAGGGTCTGGTGAGTCCAGTTGATTGAGCAAGGAGTAGGTCGTGTCCATTCCATATTCGGTTTTCGGAAGGGTATCTGTGCTCATTTCAAACTCGAGTTTTATGCGTCACCCCACCTCACCTTTCCCCTGAAGCAGGCATAAGTGTGTTTTCTAAAAGCGTGACTCTGTTCTGTTTGGGGATTCAGTGCATGGGGAGCGATTTTTACATTCCCTCGATAAGTGATATCATAAGTTTCTTTTTTTGTGGGACTTATTTCACTGAGGATGATCGTACCTAAATCCACTCAGGATGCTGCTACCAGCCTCATGACGTGGATTTCATGGCTGAGTGACACTCCATTGGACCTACGTAGCACCACTTGTCCACTTGTCCACTTGTCTTTGTCCACTTGTCCACTCGTCTTTGTCCACTTGGCTCTTTCCTGGGATATGAAACGTGTACCGGAGTGGAGGTTCTTGTCAAGACAGCAGCCCTCAACTTTGGGGTCCCTGTGTCTGGTTGATTTTTTCATTTTCCCAAGGTCAACGCCCATGTGTGGCAGTGCCCTATGCTCTGTGGTTCTGTGTTTTACATGGTATGGGAAAGAGGATACACTTGTGAAGATTGGCTGTTGGCCATTGACATCCCGCCCATCAGCTTAACAAGGCTCCCTTGACTCCGTGGGCTGTCCTGCCTTTCTGGTTTTTAGACTTTTTTCGCCTGGCCCTTTTGCCCCGGGGGGGGGGGGCGAGAGATTTCTTTGTAGTGCTGATTTGCTCTCCCAGGTTGCTTGGTTGGCCAAAAAGGGCGTATGCGTTTTTTCCTGAATATATTCAGGAAAAAACGCATACGCCCTTTTTGGCCAACCGCATCATTGTCCACGTTCTGGCGCTTTTCATGTGCTATCGGGGCCATTCCGATGTACCCGTTGACATCCGTTTCCTGCAGTTCTGCCTTGCGTTCAGCGCCTCTTCGTAGCCTGACCTCAATATATTTTGGGGCGATAGTTATCGTTTAGAACTCTGCAGGTTTGGGAAGTGCAGTGCCCCTGAGCTCCATTTCCCAAGTCGCTTTTTTGTGAGTGGGACGCAACACGGCTGGATGGCTTCACGCCCTATTGTCGATCCGGGGTGGCAGGCTGAACCGCTGGTGAATTCTTCTTCGTGATGGGAAATGAGAGTGACATGTGCCCGACCAAACACCTCCAGCGAGTCTCTCATTGGTTCCCCCTCTTGCAGTTCATCCTGCGGACAAATTGCAGACGGTACGAAAGAGGCATGGAAAGGCGCCGAGTCTCCAAGTGGGGAGATTGTTAGTAAGGGGGCCTGAATGGAGAACACGAGCACCAGGAGATGAAAACTGAGGTGAGTTTCAGAAAGCTTTCCCGATCCCACGGTGTAGCATCCGCTGGGTTTCCAATGAGTGCTTTCGCTGTCGGAAGATTGCGTTGAACCTGGAGAGTTGGGACCCATGGAATGGGGAGCACGCAGGATTCCTTTCAAGGGTCTGCATTTGCTTTCCCAACCTCACCAATCGTCTCAGCCCCAAGAGTGTCCAGCCTTATGTCTTCTGCCGCTGGGGCTGTAGATGTGGTCAATCCTGGTTGCATGCCAGTCCCTGAACGCATTTTGGAAGAATTTCTCTCTGTTTTGCCCTGCTTGTTTCTTCTTTATGTTGGAAATGTATCCTCAGAATGGGTCTGAGCTGATTTTCCCTGCTGGTTTTAGGCCGCTTTACACACACTTGATGCACTTACACAGAGATATCAAGACTTAGCTTTGAAGATGCTTACTAGTCGGATAGATACTTGTGCGATGAACAGGGTCTGGTGAGTCCAGTTGATTGAGCAAGGAGTAGGTCGTGTCCATTCCATATTCGGTTTTCGGAAGGGTATCTGTGCTCATTTCAAACTCGAGTTTTATGCGTCACCCCACCTCACCTTTCCCCTGAAGCAGGCATAAGTGTGTTTTCTAAAAGCGTGACTCTGTTCTGTTTGGGGATTCAGTGCATGGGGAGCGATTTTTACATTCCCTCGATAAGTGATATCATAAGTTTCTTTTTTTGTGGGACTTATTTCACTGAGGATGATCGTACCTAAATCCACTCAGGATGCTGCTACCAGCCTCATGACGTGGATTTCATGGCTGAGTGACACTCCATTGGACCTACGTAGCACCACTTGTCCACTTGTCCACTTGTCTTTGTCCACTTGTCCCCTTGGCTCTTTCCTGGGATATGAAACGTGTACCGGAGTGGAGGTTCTTGTCAAGACAGCAGCCCTCAACATTGGGGTCCCTGTGTCTGGTTGATTTTTTCATTTTCCCAAGGTCAACGCCCATGTGTGGCAGTGCCCTATGCTCTGTGGTTCTGTGTTTTACATGGTTTGGGAAAGAGGATACACTTGTGAAGATTGGCTGTTGGCCATTGACATCCCGCCCATCAGCTTAACAAGGCTCCCTTGACTCCGTGGGCTGTCCTGCCTTTCTGGTTTTTAGACTTTTTTCGCCTGGCCCTTTTGCCCCGGGGGGGGGGGGGCGAGAGATTTCTTTGTAGTGCTGATTTGCTCTCCCAGGTTGCTTGGTTGGCCAAAAAGGGCGTATGCGTTTTTTCCTGAATATATTCAGGAAAAAACGCATACGCCCTTTTTGGCCAACCGCATCATTGTCCACGTTCTGGCGCTTTTCATGTGCTATCGGGGCCATTCCGATGTACCCGTTGACATCCGTTTCCTGCAGTTCTGCCTTGCGTTCAGCGCCTCTTCGTAGCCTGACCTCAATATATTTTGGGGCGATAGTTATCGTTTAGAACTCTGCAGGTTTGGGAAGTGCAGTGCCCCTGAGCTCCATTTCCCAAGTCGCTTTTTTGTGAGTGGGACGCAACACGGCTGGATGGCTTCACGCCCTATTGTCGATCCGGGGTGGCAGGCTGAACCGCTGGTGAATTCTTCTTCGTGATGGGAAATGAGAGTGACATGTGCCCGACCAAACACCTCCAGCGGGTCTCTCATTGGTTCCCCCTCTTGCAGTTCATCCTGCGGACAAATTGCAGACGGTACGAAAGAGGCATGGAAAGGCGCCGAGTCTCCAAGTGGGGAGATTGTTAGTAAGGGGGCCTGAATGGAGAACACGAGCACCAGGAGATGAAAACTGAGGTGAGTTTCAGAAAGCTTTCCCGATCCCACGGTGTAGCATCCGCTGGGTTTCCAATGAGTGCTTTCGCTGTCGGAAGATTGCGTTGAACCTGGAGAGTTGGGACCCATGGAATGGGGAGCACGCAGGATTCCTTTCAAGGGTCTGCATTTGCTTTCCCAACCTCACCAATCGTCTCAGCCCCAAGAGTGTCCAGCCTTATGTCTTCTGCCGCTGGGGCTGTAGATGTGGTCAATCCTGGTTGCATGCCAGTCCCTGAACGCATTTTGGAAGAATTTCTCTCTGTTTTGCCCTGCTTGTTTCTTCTTTATGTTGGAAATGTATCCTCAGAATGGGTCTGAGCTGATTTTCCCTGCTGGTTTTAGGCCGCTTTACACACACTTGATGCACTTACACAGAGATATCAAGACTTAGCTTTTAAGATGCTTACTAGTCGGATAGATACTTGTGCGATGAACAGGGTCTGGTGAGTCCAGTTGATTGAGCAAGGAGTAGGTCGTGTCCATTCCATATTCGGTTTTCGGAAGGGTATCTGTGCTCATTTCAAACTCGAGTTTTATGCGTCACCCCACCTCACCTTTCCCCTGAAGCAGGCATAAGTGTGTTTTCTAAAAGCGTGACTCTGTTCTGTTTGGGGATTCAGTGCATGGGGAGCGATTTTTACATTCCCTCGATAAGTGATATCATAAGTTTCTTTTTCTGTGGGACTTATTTCACTGAGGATGATCGTACCTAAATCCACTCAGGATGCTGCTACCAGCCTCATGACGTGGATTTCATGGCTCAGTGACACTCCATTGGACCTACGTAGCACCACTTGTCCACTTGTCCACTTGTCTTTGTCCACTTGTCCACTTGGCTCTTTCCTGGGATATGAAACGTGTACCGGAGTGGAGGTTCTTGTCAAGACAGCAGCCCTCAACTTTGGGGTCCCTGTGTCTGGTTGATTTTTTCATTTTCCCAAGGTCAACGCCCATGTGTGGCAGTGCCCTATGCCCTGTGGTTCTGTGTTTTACATGGTTTGGGAAAGAGGATACACTTGTGAAGATTGGCTGTTGGCCATTGACATCCCGCCCATCAGCTTAACAAGGCTCCCTTGACTCCGTGGGCTGTCCTGCCTTTCTGGTTTTTAGACTTTTTTCGCCTGGCCCTTTTGCCCCGGGGTGGGGGGGGGCGAGAGATTTCTTTGTAGTGCTGATTTGCTCTCCCAGGTTGCTTGGTTGGCCAAAAAGGGCGTATGCGTTTTTTCCTGAATATATTCAGGAAAAAACGCATACGCCCTTTTTGGCCAACTGCATCATTGTCCACGTTCTGGCGCTTTTCATGTGCTATCGGGGCCATTCCGATGTACCCGTTGACATCCGTTTCCTGCAGTTCTGCCTTGCGTTCAGCGCCTCTTCGTAGCCTGACCTCAATATATTTTGGGGCGATAGTTATCGTTTAGAACTCTGCAGGTTTGGGAAGTGCAGTGCCCCTGAGCTCCATTTCCCAAGTCGCTTTTTTGTGAGTGGGACGCAACACGGCTGGATGGCTTCACGCCCTATTGTCGATCCGGGGTGGCAGGCTGAACCGCTGGTGAATTCTTCTTCGTGATGGGAAATGAGAGTGACATGTGCCCGACCAAACACCTCCAGCGAGTCTCTCATTGGTTCCCCCTCTTGCAGTTCATCCTGCGGACAAATTGCAGACGGTACGAAAGAGGCATGGAAAGGCGCCGAGTCTCCAAGTGGGGAGATTGTTAGTAAGGGGGCCTGAATGGAGAACACGAGCACCAGGAGATGAAAACTGAGGTGAGTTTCAGAAAGCTTTCCCGATCCCACGGTGTAGCATCCGCTGGGTTTCCAATGAGTGCTTTCGCTGTCGGAAGATTGCGTTGAACCTGGAGAGTTGGGACCCATGGAATGGGGAGCACGCAGGATTCCTTTCAAGGGTCTGCATTTGCTTTCCCAACCTCACCAATCGTCTCAGCCCCAAGAGTGTCCAGCCTTATGTCTTCTGCCGCTGGGGCTGTAGATGTGGTCAATCCTGGTTGCATGCCAGTCCCTGAACGCATTTTGGAAGAATTTCTCTCTGTTTTGCCCTGCTTGTTTCTTCTTTATGTTGGAAATGTATCCTCAGAATGGGTCTGAGCTGATTTTCCCTGCTGGTTTTAGGCCGCTTGACACACACTTGATGCACTTACACAGAGATATCAAGACTTAGCTTTTAAGATGCTTACTAGTCGGATAGATACTTGTGCGATGAACAGGGTCTGGTGAGTCCAGTTGATTGAGCAAGGAGTAGGTCGTGTCCATTCCATATTCGGTTTTCGGAAGGGTATCTGTGCTCATTTCAAACTCGAGTTTTATGCGTCACCCCACCTCACCTTTCCCCTGAAGCAGGCATAAGTGTGTTTTCTAAAAGCGTGACTCTGTTCTGTTTGGGGATTCAGTGCATGGGGAGCGATTTTTACATTCCCTCGATAAGTGATATCATAAGTTTCTTTTTTTGTGGGACTTATTTCACTGAGGATGATCGTACCTAAATCCACTCAGGATGCTGCTACCAGCCTCATGACGTGGATTTCATGGCTGAGTGACACTCCATTGGACCTACGTAGCACCACTTGTCCACTTGTCCACTTGTCTTTGTCCACTTGTCCACTCGTCTTTGTCCACTTGGCTCTTTCCTGGGATATGAAACGTGTACCGGAGTGGAGGTTCTTGTCAAGACAGCAGCCCTCAACTTTGGGGTCCCTGTGTCTGGTTGATTTTTTCATTTTCCCAAGGTCAACGCCCATGTGTGGCAGTGCCCTATGCTCTGTGGTTCTGTGTTTTACATGGTATGGGAAAGAGGATACACTTGTGAAGATTGGCTGTTGGCCATTGACATCCCGCCCATCAGCTTAACAAGGCTCCCTTGACTCCGTGGGCTGTCCTGCCTTTCTGGTTTTTAGACTTTTTTCGCCTGGCCCTTTTGCCCCGGGGGGGGGGGGGCGAGAGATTTCTTTGTAGTGCTGATTTGCTCTCCCAGGTTGCTTGGTTGGCCAAAAAGGGCGTATGCGTTTTTTCCTGAATATATTCAGGAAAAAACGCATACGCCCTTTTTGGCCAACCGCATCATTGTCCACGTTCTGGCGCTTTTCATGTGCTATCGGGGCCATTCCGATGTACCCGTTGACATCCGTTTCCTGCAGTTCTGCCTTGCGTTCAGCGCCTCTTCGTAGCCTGACCTCAATATATTTTGGGGCGATAGTTATCGTTTAGAACTCTGCAGGTTTGGGAAGTGCAGTGCCCCTGAGCTCCATTTCCCAAGTCGCTTTTTTGTGAGTGGGACGCAACACGGCTGGATGGCTTCACGCCCTATTGTCGATCCGGGGTGGCAGGCTGAACCGCTGGTGAATTCTTCTTCGTGATGGGAAATGAGAGTGACATGTGCCCGACCAAACACCTCCAGCGAGTCTCTCATTGGTTCCCCCTCTTGCAGTTCATCCTGCGGACAAATTGCAGACGGTACGAAAGAGGCATGGAAAGGCGCCGAGTCTCCAAGTGGGGAGATTGTTAGTAAGGGGGCCTGAATGGAGAACACGAGCACCAGGAGATGAAAACTGAGGTGAGTTTCAGAAAGCTTTCCCGATCCCACGGTGTAGCATCCGCTGGGTTTCCAATGAGTGCTTTCGCTGTCGGAAGATTGCGTTGAACCTGGAGAGTTGGGACCCATGGAATGGGGAGCACGCAGGATTCCTTTCAAGGGTCTGCATTTGCTTTCCCAACCTCACCAATCGTCTCAGCCCCAAGAGTGTCCAGCCTTATGTCTTCTGCCGCTGGGGCTGTAGATGTGGTCAATCCTGGTTGCATGCCAGTCCCTGAACGCATTTTGGAAGAATTTCTCTCTGTTTTGCCCTGCTTGTTTCTTCTTTATGTTGGAAATGTATCCTCAGAATGGGTCTGAGCTGATTTTCCCTGCTGGTTTTAGGCCGCTTTACACACACTTGATGCACTTACACAGAGATATCAAGACTTAGCTTTGAAGATGCTTACTAGTCGGATAGATACTTGTGCGATGAACAGGGTCTGGTGAGTCCAGTTGATTGAGCAAGGAGTAGGTCGTGTCCATTCCATATTCGGTTTTCGGAAGGGTATCTGTGCTCATTTCAAACTCGAGTTTTATGCGTCACCCCACCTCACCTTTCCCCTGAAGCAGGCATAAGTGTGTTTTCTAAAAGCGTGACTCTGTTCTGTTTGGGGATTCAGTGCATGGGGAGCGATTTTTACATTCCCTCGATAAGTGATATCATAAGTTTCTTTTTTTGTGGGACTTATTTCACTGAGGATGATCGTACCTAAATCCACTCAGGATGCTGCTACCAGCCTCATGACGTGGATTTCATGGCTGAGTGACACTCCATTGGACCTACGTAGCACCACTTGTCCACTTGTCCACTTGTCTTTGTCCACTTGTCCCCTTGGCTCTTTCCTGGGATATGAAACGTGTACCGGAGTGGAGGTTCTTGTCAAGACAGCAGCCCTCAACATTGGGGTCCCTGTGTCTGGTTGATTTTTTCATTTTCCCAAGGTCAACGCCCATGTGTGGCAGTGCCCTATGCTCTGTGGTTCTGTGTTTTACATGGTTTGGGAAAGAGGATACACTTGTGAAGATTGGCTGTTGGCCATTGACATCCCGCCCATCAGCTTAACAAGGCTCCCTTGACTCCGTGGGCTGTCCTGCCTTTCTGGTTTTTAGACTTTTTTCGCCTGGCCCTTTTGCCCCGGGGGGGGGGGGCGAGAGATTTCTTTGTAGTGCTGATTTGCTCTCCCAGGTTGCTTGGTTGGCCAAAAAGGGCGTATGCGTTTTTTCCTGAATATATTCAGGAAAAAACGCATACGCCCTTTTTGGCCAACCGCATCATTGTCCACGTTCTGGCGCTTTTCATGTGCTATCGGGGCCATTCCGATGTACCCGTTGACATCCGTTTCCTGCAGTTCTGCCTTGCGTTCAGCGCCTCTTCGTAGCCTGACCTCAATATATTTTGGGGCGATAGTTATCGTTTAGAACTCTGCAGGTTTGGGAAGTGCAGTGCCCCTGAGCTCCATTTCCCAAGTCGCTTTTTTGTGAGTGGGACGCAACACGGCTGGATGGCTTCACGCCCTATTGTCGATCCGGGGTGGCAGGCTGAACCGCTGGTGAATTCTTCTTCGTGATGGGAAATGAGAGTGACATGTGCCCGACCAAACACCTCCAGCGGGTCTCTCATTGGTTCCCCCTCTTGCAGTTCATCCTGCGGACAAATTGCAGACGGTACGAAAGAGGCATGGAAAGGCGCCGAGTCTCCAAGTGGGGAGATTGTTAGTAAGGGGGCCTGAATGGAGAACACGAGCACCAGGAGATGAAAACTGAGGTGAGTTTCAGAAAGCTTTCCCGATCCCACGGTGTAGCATCCGCTGGGTTTCCAATGAGTGCTTTCGCTGTCGGAAGATTGCGTTGAACCTGGAGAGTTGGGACCCATGGAATGGGGAGCACGCAGGATTCCTTTCAAGGGTCTGCATTTGCTTTCCCAACCTCACCAATCGTCTCAGCCCCAAGAGTGTCCAGCCTTATGTCTTCTGCCGCTGGGGCTGTAGATGTGGTCAATCCTGGTTGCATGCCAGTCCCTGAACGCATTTTGGAAGAATTTCTCTCTGTTTTGCCCTGCTTGTTTCTTCTTTATGTTGGAAATGTATCCTCAGAATGGGTCTGAGCTGATTTTCCCTGCTGGTTTTAGGCCGCTTTACACACACTTGATGCACTTACACAGAGATATCAAGACTTAGCTTTTAAGATGCTTACTAGTCGGATAGATACTTGTGCGATGAACAGGGTCTGGTGAGTCCAGTTGATTGAGCAAGGAGTAGGTCGTGTCCATTCCATATTCGGTTTTCGGAAGGGTATCTGTGCTCATTTCAAACTCGAGTTTTATGCGTCACCCCACCTCACCTTTCCCCTGAAGCAGGCATAAGTGTGTTTTCTAAAAGCGTGACTCTGTTCTGTTTGGGGATTCAGTGCATGGGGAGCGATTTTTACATTCCCTCGATAAGTGATATCATAAGTTTCTTTTTCTGTGGGACTTATTTCACTGAGGATGATCGTACCTAAATCCACTCAGGATGCTGCTACCAGCCTCATGACGTGGATTTCATGGCTCAGTGACACTCCATTGGACCTACGTAGCACCACTTGTCCACTTGTCCACTTGTCTTTGTCCACTTGTCCACTTGGCTCTTTCCTGGGATATGAAACGTGTACCGGAGTGGAGGTTCTTGTCAAGACAGCAGCCCTCAACTTTGGGGTCCCTGTGTCTGGTTGATTTTTTCATTTTCCCAAGGTCAACGCCCATGTGTGGCAGTGCCCTATGCCCTGTGGTTCTGTGTTTTACATGGTTTGGGAAAGAGGATACACTTGTGAAGATTGGCTGTTGGCCATTGACATCCCGCCCATCAGCTTAACAAGGCTCCCTTGACTCCGTGGGCTGTCCTGCCTTTCTGGTTTTTAGACTTTTTTCGCCTGGCCCTTTTGCCCCGGGGTGGGGGGGGGCGAGAGATTTCTTTGTAGTGCTGATTTGCTCTCCCAGGTTGCTTGGTTGGCCAAAAAGGGCGTATGCGTTTTTTCCTGAATATATTCAGGAAAAAACGCATACGCCCTTTTTGGCCAACTGCATCATTGTCCACGTTCTGGCGCTTTTCATGTGCTATCGGGGCCATTCCGATGTACCCGTTGACATCCGTTTCCTGCAGTTCTGCCTTGCGTTCAGCGCCTCTTCGTAGCCTGACCTCAATATATTTTGGGGCGATAGTTATCGTTTAGAACTCTGCAGGTTTGGGAAGTGCAGTGCCCCTGAGCTCCATTTCCCAAGTCGCTTTTTTGTGAGTGGGACGCAACACGGCTGGATGGCTTCACGCCCTATTGTCGATCCGGGGTGGCAGGCTGAACCGCTGGTGAATTCTTCTTCGTGATGGGAAATGAGAGTGACATGTGCCCGACCAAACACCTCCAGCGAGTCTCTCATTGGTTCCCCCTCTTGCAGTTCATCCTGCGGACAAATTGCAGACGGTACGAAAGAGGCATGGAAAGGCGCCGAGTCTCCAAGTGGGGAGATTGTTAGTAAGGGGGCCTGAATGGAGAACACGAGCACCAGGAGATGAAAACTGAGGTGAGTTTCAGAAAGCTTTCCCGATCCCACGGTGTAGCATCCGCTGGGTTTCCAATGAGTGCTTTCGCTGTCGGAAGATTGCGTTGAACCTGGAGAGTTGGGACCCATGGAATGGGGAGCACGCAGGATTCCTTTCAAGGGTCTGCATTTGCTTTCCCAACCTCACCAATCGTCTCAGCCCCAAGAGTGTCCAGCCTTATGTCTTCTGCCGCTGGGGCTGTAGATGTGGTCAATCCTGGTTGCATGCCAGTCCCTGAACGCATTTTGGAAGAATTTCTCTCTGTTTTGCCCTGCTTGTTTCTTCTTTATGTTGGAAATGTATCCTCAGAATGGGTCTGAGCTGATTTTCCCTGCTGGTTTTAGGCCGCTTGACACACACTTGATGCACTTACACAGAGATATCAAGACTTAGCTTTTAAGATGCTTACTAGTCGGATAGATACTTGTGCGATGAACAGGGTCTGGTGAGTCCAGTTGATTGAGCAAGGAGTAGGTCGTGTCCATTCCATATTCGGTTTTCGGAAGGGTATCTGTGCTCATTTCAAACTCGAGTTTTATGCGTCACCCCACCTCACCTTTCCCCTGAAGCAGGCATAAGTGTGTTTTCTAAAAGCGTGACTCTGTTCTGTTTGGGGATTCAGTGCATGGGGAGCGATTTTTACATTCCCTCGATAAGTGATATCATAAGTTTCTTTTTTTGTGGGACTTATTTCACTGAGGATGATCGTACCTAAATCCACTCAGGATGCTGCTACCAGCCTCATGACGTGGATTTCATGGCTGAGTGACACTCCATTGGACCTACGTAGCACCACTTGTCCACTTGTCCACTTGTCTTTGTCCACTTGTCCACTCGTCTTTGTCCACTTGGCTCTTTCCTGGGATATGAAACGTGTACCGGAGTGGAGGTTCTTGTCAAGACAGCAGCCCTCAACTTTGGGGTCCCTGTGTCTGGTTGATTTTTTCATTTTCCCAAGGTCAACGCCCATGTGTGGAAGTGCCCTATGCTCTGTGGTTCTGTGTTTTACATGGTTTGGGAAAGAGGATACACTTGTGAAGATTGGCTGTTGGCCATTGACATCCCGCCCATCAGCTTAACAAGGCTTCCTTGACTCCGTGGGCTGTCCTGCCTTTCTGGTTTTTAGACTTTTTTCGCCTGGCCCTTTTGCCCCGGGGGGGGGCGAGAGATTTCTTTGTAGTGCTGATTTGCTCTCCCAGGTTGCTTGGTTGGCCAAAAAGGGCGTATGCGTTTTTTCCTGAATATATTCAGGAAAAAACGCATACGCCCTTTTTGGCCAACCGCATCATTGTCCACGTTCTGGCGCTTTTCATGTGCTATCGGGGCCATTCCGATGTACCAGTTGACATCCGTTTCCTGCAGTTCTGCCTTGCGTTCAGCGCCTCTTCGTAGCCTGACCTCAATATATTTTGGGGCGATAGTTATCGTTTAGAACTCTGCAGGTTTGGGAAGTGCAGTGCCCCTGAGCTCCATTTCCCAAGTCGCTTTTTTGTGAGTGGGACGCAACACGGCTGGATGGCTTCACGCCCTATTGTCGATCCGGGGTGGCAGGCTGAACCGCTGGTGAATTCTTCTTCGTGATGGGAAATGAGAGTGACATGTGCCCGACCAAACACCTCCAGCGAGTCTCTCATTGGTTCCCCCTCTTGCAGTTCATCCTGCGGACAAATTGCAGACGGTACGAAAGAGGCATGGAAAGGCGCCGAGTCTCCAAGTGGGGAGATTGTTAGTAAGGGGGCCTGAATGGAGAACACGAGCACCAGGAGATGAAAACTGAGGTGAGTTTCAGAAAGCTTTCCCGATCCCACGGTGTAGCATCCGCTGGGTTTCCAATGAGTGCTTTCGCTGTCGGAAGATTGCGTTGAACCTGGAGAGTTGGGACCCATGGAATGGGGAGCACGCAGGATTCCTTTCAAGGGTCTGCATTTGCTTTCCCAACCTCACCAATCGTCTCAGCCCCAAGAGTGTCCAGCCTTATGTCTTCTGCCGCTGGGGCTGTAGATGTGGTCAATCCTGGTTGCATGCCAGTCCCTGAACGCATTTTGGAAGAATTTCTCTCTGTTTTGCCCTGCTTGTTTCTTCTTTATGTTGGAAATGTATCCTCAGAATGGGTCTGAGCTGATTTTCCCTGCTGGTTTTAGGCCGCTTTACACACACTTGATGCACTTACACAGAGATATCAAGACTTAGCTTTTAAGATGCTTACTAGTCGGATAGATACTTGTGCGATGAACAGGGTCTGGTGAGTCCAGTTGATTGAGCAAGGAGTAGGTCGTGTCCATTCCATATTCGGTTTTCGGAAGGGTATCTGTGCTCATTTCAAACTCGAGTTTTATGCGTCACCCCACCTCACCTTTCCCCTGAAGCAGGCATAAGTGTGTTTTCTAAAAGCGTGACTCTGTTCTGTTTGGGGATTCAGTGCATGGGGAGCGATTTTTACATTCCCTCGATAAGTGATATCATAAGTTTCTTTTTTTGTGGGACTTATTTCACTGAGGATGATCGTACCTAAATCCACTCAGGATGCTGCTACCAGCCTCATGACGTGGATTTCATGGCTGAGTGACACTCCATTGGACCTACGTAGCACCACTTGTCCACTTGTCCACTTGTCTTTGTCCACTTGTCCACTCGTCTTTGTCCACTTGGCTCTTTCCTGGGATATGAAACGTGTACCGGAGTGGAGGTTCTTGTCAAGACAGCAGCCCTCAACTTTGGGGTCCCTGTGTCTGGTTGATTTTTTCATTTTCCCAAGGTCAACGCCCATGTGTGGCAGTGCCCTATGCCCTGTGGTTCTGTGTTTTACATGGTTTGGGAAAGAGGATACACTTGTGAAGATTGGCTGTTGGCCATTGACATCCCGCCCATCAGCTTAACAAGGCTCCCTTGACTCCGTGGGCTGTCCTGCCTTTCTGGTTTTTAGACTTTTTTCGCCTGGCCCTTTTGCCCCGGGGTGGGGGGGGGCGAGAGATTTCTTTGTAGTGCTGATTTGCTCTCCCAGGTTGCTTGGTTGGCCAAAAAGGGCGTATGCGTTTTTTCCTGAATATATTCAGGAAAAAACGCATACGCCCTTTTTGGCCAACTGCATCATTGTCCACGTTCTGGCGCTTTTCATGTGCTATCGGGGCCATTCCGATGTACCCGTTGACATCCGTTTCCTGCAGTTCTGCCTTGCGTTCAGCGCCTCTTCGTAGCCTGACCTCAATATATTTTGGGGCGATAGTTATCGTTTAGAACTCTGCAGGTTTGGGAAGTGCAGTGCCCCTGAGCTCCATTTCCCAAGTCGCTTTTTTGTGAGTGGGACGCAACACGGCTGGATGGCTTCACGCCCTATTGTCGATCCGGGGTGGCAGGCTGAACCGCTGGTGAATTCTTCTTCGTGATGGGAAATGAGAGTGACATGTGCCCGACCAAACACCTCCAGCGAGTCTCTCATTGGTTCCCCCTCTTGCAGTTCATCCTGCGGACAAATTGCAGACGGTACGAAAGAGGCATGGAAAGGCGCCGAGTCTCCAAGTGGGGAGATTGTTAGTAAGGGGGCCTGAATGGAGAACACGAGCACCAGGAGATGAAAACTGAGGTGAGTTTCAGAAAGCTTTCCCGATCCCACGGTGTAGCATCCGCTGGGTTTCCAATGAGTGCTTTCGCTGTCGGAAGATTGCGTTGAACCTGGAGAGTTGGGACCCATGGAATGGGGAGCACGCAGGATTCCTTTCAAGGGTCTGCATTTGCTTTCCCAACCTCACCAATCGTCTCAGCCCCAAGAGTGTCCAGCCTTATGTCTTCTGCCGCTGGGGCTGTAGATGTGGTCAATCCTGGTTGCATGCCAGTCCCTGAACGCATTTTGGAAGAATTTCTCTCTGTTTTGCCCTGCTTGTTTCTTCTTTATGTTGGAAATGTATCCTCAGAATGGGTCTGAGCTGATTTTCCCTGCTGGTTTTAGGCCGCTTTACACACACTTGATGCACTTACACAGAGATATCAAGACTTAGCTTTTAAGATGCTTACTAGTCGGATAGATACTTGTGCGATGAAGAGGGTCTGGTGAGTCCAGTTGATTGAGCAAGGAGTAGGTCGTGTCCATTCCATATTCGGTTTTCGGAAGGGTATCTGTGCTCATTTCAAACTCGAGTTTTATGCGTCACCCCACCTCACCTTTCCCCTGAAGCAGGCATAAGTGTGTTTTCTAAAAGCGTGACTCTGTTCTGTTTGGGGATTCAGTGCATGGGGAGCGATTTTTACATTCCCTCGATAAGTGATATCATAAGTTTCTTTTTTTGTGGGACTTATTTCACTGAGGATGATCGTACCTAAATCCACTCAGGATGCTGCTACCAGCCTCATGACGTGGATTTCATGGCTGAGTGACACTCCATTGGACCTACGTAGCACCACTTGTCCACTTGTCCACTTGTCTTTGTCCACTTGTCCACTCGTCTTTGTCCACTTGGCTCTTTCCTGGGATATGAAACGTGTACCGGAGTGGAGGTTCTTGTCAAGACAGCAGCCCTCAACTTTGGGGTCCCTGTGTCTGGTTGATTTTTTCATTTTCCCAAGGTCAACGCCCATGTGTGGAAGTGCCCTATGCTCTGTGGTTCTGTGTTTTACATGGTTTGGGAAAGAGGATACACTTGTGAAGATTGGCTGTTGGCCATTGACATCCCGCCCATCAGCTTAACAAGGCTTCCTTGACTCCGTGGGCTGTCCTGCCTTTCTGGTTTTTAGACTTTTTTCGCCTGGCCCTTTTGCCCCGGGGGGGGGCGAGAGATTTCTTTGTAGTGCTGATTTGCTCTCCCAGGTTGCTTGGTTGGCCAAAAAGGGCGTATGCGTTTTTTCCTGAATATATTCAGGAAAAAACGCATACGCCCTTTTTGGCCAACCGCATCATTGTCCACGTTCTGGCGCTTTTCATGTGCTATCGGGGCCATTCCGATGTACCAGTTGACATCCGTTTCCTGCAGTTCTGCCTTGCGTTCAGCGCCTCTTCGTAGCCTGACCTCAATATATTTTGGGGCGATAGTTATCGTTTAGAACTCTGCAGGTTTGGGAAGTGCAGTGCCCCTGAGCTCCATTTCCCAAGTCGCTTTTTTGTGAGTGGGACGCAACACGGCTGGATGGCTTCACGCCCTATTGTCGATCCGGGGTGGCAGGCTGAACCGCTGGTGAATTCTTCTTCGTGATGGGAAATGAGAGTGACATGTGCCCGACCAAACACCTCCAGCGAGTCTCTCATTGGTTCCCCCTCTTGCAGTTCATCCTGCGGACAAATTGCAGACGGTACGAAAGAGGCATGGAAAGGCGCCGAGTCTCCAAGTGGGGAGATTGTTAGTAAGGGGGCCTGAATGGAGAACACGAGCACCAGGAGATGAAAACTGAGGTGAGTTTCAGAAAGCTTTCCCGATCCCACGGTGTAGCATCCGCTGGGTTTCCAATGAGTGCTTTCGCTGTCGGAAGATTGCGTTGAACCTGGAGAGTTGGGACCCATGGAATGGGGAGCACGCAGGATTCCTTTCAAGGGTCTGCATTTGCTTTCCCAACCTCACCAATCGTCTCAGCCCCAAGAGTGTCCAGCCTTATGTCTTCTGCCGCTGGGGCTGTAGATGTGGTCAATCCTGGTTGCATGCCAGTCCCTGAACGCATTTTGGAAGAATTTCTCTCTGTTTTGCCCTGCTTGTTTCTTCTTTATGTTGGAAATGTATCCTCAGAATGGGTCTGAGCTGATTTTCCCTGCTGGTTTTAGGCCGCTTTACACACACTTGATGCACTTACACAGAGATATCAAGACTTAGCTTTTAAGATGCTTACTAGTCGGATAGATACTTGTGCGATGAACAGGGTCTGGTGAGTCCAGTTGATTGAGCAAGGAGTAGGTCGTGTCCATTCCATATTCGGTTTTCGGAAGGGTATCTGTGCTCATTTCAAACTCGAGTTTTATGCGTCACCCCACCTCACCTTTCCCCTGAAGCAGGCATAAGTGTGTTTTCTAAAAGCGTGACTCTGTTCTGTTTGGGGATTCAGTGCATGGGGAGCGATTTTTACATTCCCTCGATAAGTGATATCATAAGTTTCTTTTTTTGTGGGACTTATTTCACTGAGGATGATCGTACCTAAATCCACTCAGGATGCTGCTACCAGCCTCATGACGTGGATTTCATGGCTGAGTGACACTCCATTGGACCTACGTAGCACCACTTGTCCACTTGTCCACTTGTCTTTGTCCACTTGTCCACTGGTCTTTGTCCACTTGGCTCTTTCCTGGGATATGAAACGTGTACCGGAGTGGAGGTTCTTGTCAAGACAGCAGCCCTCAACTTTGGGGTCCCTGTGTCTGGTTGATTTTTTCATTTTCCCAAGGTCAACGCCCATGTGTGGAAGTGCCCTATGCTCTGTGGTTCTGTGTTTTCCATGGTTTGGGAAAGAGGATACACTTGTGAAGATTGGCTGTTGGCCATTGACATCCCGCCCATCAGCTTAACAAGGCTCCCTTGACTCCGTGGGCTGTCCTGCCTTTCTGGTTTTTAGACTTTTTTCGCCTGGCCCTTTTGCCCCGGGGGGGGGCGAGAGATTTCTTTGTAGTGCTGATTTGCTCTCCCAGGTTGCTTGGTTGGCCAAAAAGGGCGTATGCGTTTTTTCCTGAATATATTCAGGAAAAAACGCATACGCCCTTTTTGGCCAACCGCATCATTGTCCACGTTCTGGCGCTTTTCATGTGCTATCGGGGCCATTCCGATGTACCCGTTGACATCCGTTTCCTGCAGTTCTGCCTTGCGTTCAGCGCCTCTTCGTAGCCTGACCTCAATGTATTTTGGGGCGATAGTTATCGTTTAGAACTCTGCAGGTTTGGGAAGTGCAGTGCCCCTGAGCTCCATTTCCCAAGTCGCTTTTTTGTGAGTGGGACGCAACACGGCTGGATGGCTTCACGCCCTATAGTCGATCCGGGGTGGCAGGCTGAACCTCTGGTGAATTCTTCTTCGTGATGGGAAATGAGAGTGACATGTGCCCGACCAAACACCTCCAGCGAGTCTCTCATTGGTTCCCCCTCTTGCAGTTCATCCTGCGGACAAATTGCAGACGGTACGAAAGAGGCATGGAAAGGCGCCGAGTCTCCAAGTGGGGAGATTGTTAGTAAGGGGGCCTGAATGGAGAACACGAGCACCAGGAGATGAAAACTGAGGTGAGTTTCAGAAAGCTTTCCCGATCCCACGGTGTAGCATCCGCTGGTTTTCCAATGAGTGCTTTCGCTGTCGGAAGATTGCGTTGAACCTGGAGAGTTGGGACCCATGGAATGGGGAGCACGCAGGATTCCTTTCAAGGGTGTGCATTTGCTTGCCCAACCTCACCAATCGTCTCAGCCCCAAGAGTGTCCAGCCTTATGTCTTCTGCCGCTGGGGCTGTAGATGTGGTCAATCCTGGTTGCATGCCAGTCCCTGAACGCATTTTGGAAGAATTTCTCTCTGTTTTGCCCTGCTTGTTTCTTCTTTATGTTGGAAATGTATCCTCAGAATGGGTCTGAGCTGATTTTCCCTGCTGGTTTTAGGCCGCTTTACACACACTTGATGCACTTACACAGAGATATCAAGACTTAGCTTTGAAGATGCTTACTAGTCGGATAGATACTTGTGCGATGAACAGGGTCTGGTGAGTCCAGTTGATTGAGCAAGGAGTAGGTCGTGTCCATTCCATATTCGGTTTTCGGAAGGGTATCTGTGCTCATTTCAAACTCGAGTTTTATGCGTCACCCCACCTCACCTTTCCCCTGAAGCAGGCATAAGTGTGTTTTCTAAAAGCGTGACTCTGTTCTGTTTGGGGATTCAGTGCATGGGGAGCGATTTTTACATTCCCTCGATAAGTGATATCATAAGTTTCTTTTTTTGTGGGACTTATTTCACTGAGGATGATCGTACCTAAATCCACTCAGGATGCTGCTACCAGCCTCATGACGTGGATTTCATGGCTGAGTGACACTCCATTGGACCTACGTAGCACCACTTGTCCACTTGTCCACTTGTCTTTGTCCACTTGTCCACTCGTCTTTGTCCACGTGGCTCTTTCCTGGGATATGAAACGTGTACCGGAGTGGAGGTTCTTGTCAAGACAGCAGCCCTCAACTTTGGGGTCCCTGTGTCTGGTTGATTTTTTCATTTTCCCAAGGTCAACGCCCATGTGTGGCAGTGCCCTATGCTCTGTGGTTCTGTGTTTTACATGGTTTGGGAAAGAGGATACACTTGTGAAGATTGGCTGTTGGCCATTGACATCCCGCCCATCAGCTTAACAAGGCTCCCTTGACTCCGTGGGCTGTCCTGCCTTTCTGGTTTTTAGACTTTTTTCGCCTGGCCCTTTTGCCCCGGGGTGGGGGGGGGCGAGAGATTTCTTTGTAGTGCTGATTTGCTCTCCCAGGTTGCTTGGTTGGCCAAAAAGGGCGTATGCGTTTTTTCCTGAATATATTCAGGAAAAAACGCATACGCCCTTTTTGGCCAACCGCATCATTGTCCACGTTCTGGCGCTTTTCATGTGCTATCGGGGCCATTCCGATGTACCCGTTGACATCCGTTTCCTGCAGTTCTGCCTTGCGTTCAGCGCCTCTTCGTAGCCTGACCTCAATATATTTTGGGGCGATAGTTATCGTTTAGAACTCTGCAGGTTTGGGAAGTGCAGTGCCCCTGAGCTCCATTTCCCAAGTCGCTTTTTTGTGAGTGGGACGCAACACGGCTGGATGGCTTCACGCCCTATAGTCGATCCGGGGTGGCAGGCTGAACCTCTGGTGAATTCTTCTTCGTGATGGGAAATGAGAGTGACATGTGCCCGACCAAACACCTCCAGCGAGTCTCTCATTGGTTCCCCCTCTTGCAGTTCATCCTGCGGACAAATTGCAGACGGTACGAAAGAGGCATGGAAAGGCGCCGAGTCTCCAAGTGGGGAGATTGTTAGTAAGGGGGCCTGAATGGAGAACACGAGCACCAGGAGATGAAAACTGAGGTGAGTTTCAGAAAGCTTTCCCGATCCCACGGTGTAGCATCCGCTGGTTTTCCAATGAGTGCTTTCGCTGTCGGAAGATTGCGTTGAACCTGGAGAGTTGGGACCCATGGAATGGGGAGCACGCAGGATTCCTTTCAAGGGTCTGCATTTGCTTTCCCAACCTCACCAATCGTCTCAGCCCCAAGAGTGTCCAGCCTTATGTCTTCTGCCGCTGGGGCTGTAGATGTGGTCAATCCTGGTTGCATGCCAGTCCCTGAACGCATTTTGGAAGAATTTCTCTCTGTTTTGCCCTGCTTGTTTCTTCTTTATGTTGGAAATGTATCCTCAGAATGGGTCTGAGCTGATTTTCCCTGCTGGTTTTAGGCCGCTTGACACACACTTGATGCACTTACACAGAGATATCAAGACTTAGCTTTGAAGATGCTTACTAGTCGGATAGATACTTGTGCGATGAACAGGGTCTGGTGAGTCCAGTTGATTGAGCAAGGAGTAGGTCGTGTCCATTCCATATTCGGTTTTCGGAAGGGTATCTGTGCTCATTTCAAACTCGAGTTTTATGCGTCACCCCACCTCACCTTTCCCCTGAAGCAGGCATAAGTGTGTTTTCTAAAAGCGTGACTCTGTTCTGTTTGGGGATTCAGTGCATGGGGAGCGATTTTTACATTCCCTCGATAAGTGATATCATAAGTTTCTTTTTCTGTGGGACTTATTTCACTGAGGATGATCGTACCTAAATCCACTCAGGATGCTGCTACCAGCCTCATGACGTGGATTTCATGGCTGAGTGACACTCCATTGGACCTACGTAGCACCACTTGTCCACTTGTCCACTTGTCTTTGTCCACTTGTCCACTCGTCTTTGTCCACTTGGCTCTTTCCTGGGATATGAAACGTGTACCGGAGTGGAGGTTCTTGTCAAGACAGCAGCCCTCAACTTTGGGGTCCCCGTGTCTGGTTGATTTTTTCATTTTCCCAAGGTCAACGCCCATGTGTGGAAGTGCCCTATGCTCTGTGGTTCTGTGTTTTCCATGGTTTGGGAAAGAGGATACACTTGTGAAGATTGGCTGTTGGCCATTGACATCCCGCCCATCAGCTTAACAAGGCTCCCTTGACTCCGTGGGCTGTCCTGCCTTTCTGGTTTTTAGACTTTTTTCGCCTGGCCCTTTTGCCCCGGGGGGGGGGCGAGAGATTTCTTTGTAGTGCTGATTTGCTCTCCCAGGTTGCTTGGTTGGCCAAAAAGGGCGTATGCGTTTTTTCCTGAATATATTCAGGAAAAAACGCATACGCCCTTTTTGGCCAACCGCATCATTGTCCACGTTCTGGCGCTTTTCATGTGCTATCGGGGCCATTCCGATGTACCCGTTGACATCCGTTTCCTGCAGTTCTGCCTTGCGTTCAGCGCCTCTTCGTAGCCTGACCTCAATATATTTTGGGGCGATAGTTATCGTTTAGAACTCTGCAGGTTTGGGAAGTGCAGTGCCCCTGAGCTCCATTTCCCAAGTCGCTTTTTTGTGAGTGGGACGCAACACGGCTGGATGGCTTCACGCCCTATTGTCGATCCGGGGTGGCAGGCTGAACCTCTGGTGAATTCTTCTTCGTGATGGGAAATGAGAGTGACATGTGCCCGACCAAACACCTCCAGCGAGTCTCTCATTGGTTCCCCCTCTTGCAGTTCATCCTGCGGACAAATTGCAGACGGTACGAAAGAGGCATGGAAAGGCGCCGAGTCTCCAAGTGGGGAGATTGTTAGTAAGGGGGCCTGAATGGAGAACACGAGCACCAGGAGATGAAAACTGAGGTGAGTTTCAGAAAGCTTTCCCGATCCCACGGTGTAGCATCCGCTGGGTTTCCAATGAGTGCTTTCGCTGTCGGAAGATTGCGTTGAACCTGGAGAGTTGGGACCCATGGAATGGGGAGCACGCAGGATTCCTTTCAAGGGTCTGCATTTGCTTTCCCAACCTCACCAATCGTCTCAGCCCCACGAGTGTCCAGCCTTATGTCTTCTGCCGCTGGGGCTGTAGATGTGGTCAATCCTGGTTGCATGCCAGTCCCTGAACGCATTTTGGAAGAATTTCTCTCTGTTTTGCCCTGCTTGTTTCTTCTTTATGTTGGAAATGTATCCTCAGAATGGGTCTGAGCTGATTTTCCCTGCTGGTTTTAGGCCGCTTTACACACACTTGATGCACTTACACAGAGATATCAAGACTTAGCTTTTAAGATGCTTACTAGTCGGATAGATACTTGTGCGATGAAGAGGGTCTGGTGAGTCCAGTTGATTGAGCAAGGAGTAGGTCGTGTCCATTCCATATTCGGTTTTCGGAAGGGTATCTGTGCTCATTTCAAACTCGAGTTTTATGCGTCACCCCACCTCACCTTTCCCCTGAAGCAGGCATAAGTGTGTTTTCTAAAAGCGTGACTCTGTTCTGTTTGGGGATTCAGTGCATGGGGAGCGATTTTTACATTCCCTCGATAAGTGATATCATAAGTTTCTTTTTCTGTGGGACTTATTTCACTGAGGATGATCGTACCTAAATCCACTCAGGATGCTGCTACCAGCCTCATGACGTGGATTTCATGGCTGAGTGACACTCCATTGGACCTACGTAGCACCACTTGTCCACTTGTCCACTTGTCTTTGTCCACTTGTCCACTCGTCTTTGTCCACTTGGCTCTTTCCTGGGATATGAAACGTGTACCGGAGTGGAGTTTCTTGTCAAGACAGCAGCCCTCAACTTTGGGGTCCCCGTGTCTGGTTGATTTTTTCATTTTCCGAAGGTCAACGCCCATGTGTGGAAGTGCCCTATGCTCTGTGGTTCTGTGTTTTCCATGGTTTGGGAAAGAGGATACACTTGTGAAGGTTGGCTGTTGGCCATTGACATCCCGCCCATCAGCTTAACAAGGCTCCCTTGACTCCGTGGCCTGTCCTGCCTTTCTGGTTTTTAGACTTTTTTCGCCTGGCCCTTTTGCCCCGGGGGGGGCGAGAGATTTCTTTGTAGTGCTGATTTGCTCTCCCAGGTTGCTTGGTTGGCCTAAAAGGGCGTATGCGTTTTTTCCTGAATATATTCAGGAAAAAACGCATACGCCCTTTTTGGCCAACCGCATCATTGTCCACGTTCTGGCGCTTTTCATGTGCTATCGGGGCCATTCCGATGTACCCATTGACATCCGTTTCCTGCAGTTCTGCCTTGCGTTCAGCGCCTCTTCGTAGCCTGACCTCAATATATTTTGGGGCGATAGTTATCGTTTAGAACTCTGCAGGTTTGGGAAGTGCAGTGCCCCTGAGCTCCATTTCCCAAGTCGCTTTTTTGTGAGTGGGACGCAACACGGCTGGATGGCTTCACGCCCTATTGTCGATCCGGGGTGGCAGGCTGAACCTCTGGTGAATTCTTCTTCGTGATGGGAAATGAGAGTGACATGTGCCCGACCAAACACCTCCAGCGAGTCTCTCATTGGTTCCCCCTCTTGCAGTTCATCCTGCGGACAAATTGCAGACGGTACGAAAGAGGCATGGAAAGGCGCCGAGTCTCCAAGTGGGGAGATTGTTAGTAAGGGGGCCTGAATGGAGAACACGAGCACCAGGAGATGAAAACTGAGGTGAGTTTCAGAAAGCTTTCCCGATCCCACGGTGTAGCATCCGCTGGTTTTCCAATGAGTGCTTTCGCTGTCGGAAGATTGCGTTGAACCTGGAGAGTTGGGACCCATGGAATGGGGAGCACGCAGGATTCCTTTCAAGGGTCTGCATTTGCTTTCCCAACCTCACCAATCGTCTCAGCCCCAAGAGTGTCCAGCCTTATGTCTTCTGCCGCTGGGGCTGTAGATGTGGCCAATCCTGGTTGCATGCCAGTCCCTGAACGCATTTTGGAAGAATTTCTCTCTGTTTTGCCCTGCTTGTTTCTTCTTTATGTTGGAAATGTATCCTCAGAATGGGTCTGAGCTGATTTTCCCTGCTGGTTTTAGGCCGCTTTACACACACTTGATGCACTTACACAGAGATATCAAGACTTAGCTTTGAAGATGCTTACTAGTCGGATAGATACTTGTGCGATGAAGAGGGTCTGGTGAGTCCAGTTGATTGAGCAAGGAGTAGGTCGTGTCCATTCCATATTCGGTTTTCGGAAGGGTATCTGTGCTCATTTCAAACTCGAGTTTTATGCGTCACCCCACCTCACCTTTCCCCTGAAGCAGGCATAAGTGTGTTTTCTAAAAGCGTGACTCTGTTCTGTTTGGGGATTCAGTGCATGGGGAGCGATTTTTACATTCCCTCGATAAGTGATATCATAAGTTTCTTTTTTTGTGGGACTTATTTCACTGAGGATGATCGTACCTAAATCCACTCAGGATGCTGCTACCAGCCTCATGACGTGGATTTCATGGCTGAGTGACACTCCATTGGACCTACGTAGCACCACTTGTCCACTTGTCCACTTGTCTTTGTCCACGTGTCCACTCGTCTTTGTCCACTTGGCTCTTTCCTGGGATATGAAACGTGTACCGGAGTGGAGGTTCTTGTCAAGACAGCAGCCCTCAACTTTGGGGTCCCCGTGTCTGGTTGATTTTTTCATTTTCCGAAGGTCAACGCCCATGTGTGGAAGTGCCCTATGCTCTGTGGTTCTGTGTTTTCCATGGTTTGGGAAAGAGGATACACTTGTGAAGGTTGGCTGTTGGCCATTGACATCCCGCCCATCAGCTTAACAAGGCTCCCTTGACTCCGTGGCCTGTCCTGCCTTTCTGGTTTTTAGACTTTTTTCGCCTGGCCCTTTTGCCCCGGGGGGGGCGAGAGATTTCTTTGTAGTGCTGATTTGCTCTCCCAGGTTGCTTGGTTGGCCAAAAAGGGCGTATGCGTTTTTTCCTGAATATATTCAGGAAAAAACGCATACGCCCTTTTTGGCCAACCGCATCATTGTCCACGTTCTGGCGCTTTTCATGTGCTATCGGGGCCATTCCGATGTACCCATTGACATCCGTTTCCTGCAGTTCTGCCTTGCGTTCAGCGCCTCTTCGTAGCCTGACCTCAATATATTTGGGGGCGATAGTTATCGTTTAGAACTCTGCAGGTTTGGGAAGTGCAGTGCCCCTGAGCTCCATTTCCCAAGTCGCTTTTTTGTGAGTGGGACGCAACACGGCTGGATGGCTTCACGCCCTATAGTCGATCCGGGGTGGCAGGCTGAACCTCTGGTGAATTCTTCTCCGTGATGGGAAATGAGAGTGACATGTGCCCGACCAAACACCTCCAGCGAGTCTCTCATTGGTTCCCCCTCTTGCAGTTCATCCTGCGGACAAATTGCAGACGGTACGAAAGAGGCATGGAAAGGCGCCGAGTCTCCAAGTGGGGAGATTGTTAGTAAGGGGGCCTGAATGGAGAACACGAGCACCAGGAGATGAAAACTGAGGTGAGTTTCAGAAAGCTTTCCCGATCCCACGGTGTAGCATCCGCTGGTTTTCCAATGAGTGCTTTCGCTGTCGGAAGATTGCGTTGAACCTGGAGAGTTGGGACCCATGGAATGGGGAGCACGCAGGATTCCTTTCAAGGGTCTGCATTTGCTTTCCCAACCTCACCAATCGTCTCAGCCCCACGAGTGTCCAGCCTTATGTCTTCTGCCGCTGGGGCTGTAGATGTGGTCAATCCTGGTTGCATGCCAGTCCCTGAACGCATTTTGGAAGAATTTCTCTCTGTTTTGCCCTGCTTGTTTCTTCTTTATGTTGGAAATGTATCCTCAGAATGGGTCTGAGCTGATTTTCCCTGCTGGTTTTAGGCCGCTTTACACACACTTGATGCACTTACACAGAGATATCAAGACTTAGCTTTTAAGATGCTTACTAGTCGGATAGATACTTGTGCGATGAACAGGGTCTGGTGAGTCCAGTTGATTGAGCAAGGAGTAGGTGGTGTCCATTCCATATTCGGTTTTCGGAAGGGTATCTGTGCTCATTTCAAACTCGAGTTTTATGCGTCACCCCACCTCACCTTTCCCCTGAAGCAGGCATAATTGTGTTTTCTAAAAGCGTGACTCTGTTCTGTTTGGGGATTCAGTGCATGGGGAGCGATTTTTACATTCCCTCGATAAGTGATATCATAAGTTTCTTTTTCTGTGGGACTTATTTCACTGAGGATGATCGTACCTAAATCCACTCAGGATGCTGCTACCAGCCTCATGACGTGGATTTCATGGCTGAGTGACACTCCATTGGACCTACGTAGCACCACTTGTCCACTTGTCCACTTGTCTTTGTCCACTTGTCCACTCGTCTTTGTCCACTTGGCTCTTTCCTGGGATATGAAACGTGTACCGGAGTGGAGGTTCTTGTCAAGACAGCAGCCCTCAACTTTGGGGTCCCCGTGTCTGGTTGATTTTTTCATTTTCCGAAGGTCAACGCCCATGTGTGTAAGTGCCCTATGCTCTGTGGTTCTGTGTTTTCCATGGTTTGGGAAAGAGGATACACTTGTGAAGGTTGGCTGTTGGCCATTGACATCCCGCCCATCAGCTTAACAAGGCTCCCTTGACTCCGTGGGCTGTCCTGCCTTTCTGGTTTTTAGACTTTTTTCGCCTGGCCCTTTTGCCCCGGGGGGGGCGAGAGATTTCTTTGTAGTGCTGATTTGCTCTCCCAGGTTGCTTGGTTGGCCAAAAAGGGCGTATGCGTTTTTTCCTGAATATATTCAGGAAAAAACGCATACGCCCTTTTTGGCCAACCGCATCATTGTCCACGTTCTGGCGCTTTTCATGTGCTATCGGGGCCATTCCGATGTACCCATTGACATCCGTTTCCTGCAGTTCTGCCTTGCGTTCAGCGCCTCTTCGTAGCCTGACCTCAATATATTTTGGGGCGATAGTTATCGTTTAGAACTCTGCAGGTTTGGGAAGTGCAGTGCCCCTGAGCTCCATTTCCCAAGTCGCTTTTTTGTGAGTGGGACGCAACACGGCTGGATGGCTTCACGCCCTATAGTCGATCCGGGGTGGCAGGCTGAACCTCTGGTGAATTCTTCTCCGTGATGGGAAATGAGAGTGACATGTGCCCGACCAAACACCTCCAGCGAGTCTCTCATTGGTTCCCCCTCTTGCAGTTCATCCTGCGGACAAATTGCAGACGGTACGAAAGAGGCATGGAAAGGCGCCGAGTCTCCAAGTGGGGAGATTGTTAGTAAGGGGGCCTGAATGGAGAACACGAGCACCAGGAGATGAAAACTGAGGTGAGTTTCAGAAAGCTTTCCCGATCCCACGGTGTAGCATCCGCTGGGTTTCCAATGAGTGCTTTCGCTGTCGGAAGATTGCGTTGAACCTGGAGAGTTGGGACCCATGGAATGGGGAGCACGCAGGATTCCTTTCAAGGGTCTGCATTTGCTTTCCCAACCTCACCAATCGTCTCAGCCCCACGAGTGTCCAGCCTTATGTCTTCTCCCGCTGGGGCTGTAGATGTGGTCAATCCTGGTTGCATGCCAGTCCCTGAACGCATTTTGGAAGAATTTCTCTCTGTTTTGCCCTGCTTGTTTCTTCTTTATGTTGGAAATGTATCCTCAGAATGGGTCTGAGCTGATTTTCCCTGCTGGTTTTAGGCCGCTTGACACACACTTGATGCACTTACACAGAGATATCAAGACTTAGCTTTTAAGATGCTTACTAGTCGGATAGATACTTGTGCGATGAACAGGGTCTGGTGAGTCCAGTTGATTGAGCAAGGAGTAGGTGGTGTCCATTCCATATTCGGTTTTCGGAAGGGTATCTGTGCTCATTTCAAACTCGAGTTTTATGCGTCACCCCACCTCACCTTTCCCCTGAAGCAGGCATAAGTGTGTTTTCTAAAAGCGTGACTCTGTTCTGTTTGGGGATTCAGTGCATGGGGAGCGATTTTTACATTCCCACGATAAGTGATATCACAAGTTTCTTTTTTTTGTGGGACTTATTTCACTGAGGATGATCGTACCTAAATCCACTCAGGATGCTGCTACCAGCCTCATGACGTGGATTTCATGGCTGAGTGACACTCCATTGGACCTACGTAGCACCACTTGTCCACTTGTCCACTTGTCTTTGTCCACTTGTCCACTCGTCTTTGTCCACTTGGCTCTTTCCTGGGATATGAAACGTGTACCGGAGTGGAGGTTCTTGTCAAGACAGCAGCCCTCAACTTTGGGGTCCCCGTGTCTGGTTGATTTTTTCATTTTCCCAAGGTCAACGCCCATGTGTGGAAGTGCCCTATGCTCTGTGGTTCTGTGTTTTCCATGGTTTGGGAAAGAGGATACACTTGTGAAGATTGGCTGTTGGCCATTGACATCCCGCCCATCAGCTTAACAAGGCTCCCTTGACTCCGTGGGCTGTCCTGCCTTTCTGGTTTTTAGACTTTTTTCGCCTGGCCCTTTTGCCCCGGGGGGGGGGCGAGAGATTTCTTTGTAGTGCTGATTTGCTCTCCCAGGTTGCTTGGTTGGCCAAAAAGGGCGTATGCGTTTTTTCCTGAATATATTCAGGAAAAAACGCATACGCCCTTTTTGGCCAACCGCATCATTGTCCACGTTCTGGCGCTTTTCATGTGCTATCGGGGCCATTCCGATGTACCCGTTGACATCCGTTTCCTGCAGTTCTGCCTTGCGTTCAGCGCCTCTTCGTAGCCTGACCTCAATATATTTTGGGGCGATAGTTATCGTTTAGAACTCTGCAGGTTTGGGAAGTGCAGTGCCCCTGAGCTCCATTTCCCAAGTCGCTTTTTTGTGAGTGGGACGCAACACGGCTGGATGGCTTCACGCCCTATTGTCGATCCGGGGTGGCAGGCTGAACCTCTGGTGAATTCTTCTTCGTGATGGGAAATGAGAGTGACATGTGCCCGACCAAACACCTCCAGCGAGTCTCTCATTGGTTCCCCCTCTTGCAGTTCATCCTGCGGACAAATTGCAGACGGTACGAAAGAGGCATGGAAAGGCGCCGAGTCTCCAAGTGGGGAGATTGTTAGTAAGGGGGCCTGAATGGAGAACACGAGCACCAGGAGATGAAAACTGAGGTGAGTTTCAGAAAGCTTTCCCGATCCCACGGTGTAGCATCCGCTGGGTTTCCAATGAGTGCTTTCGCTGTCGGAAGATTGCGTTGAACCTGGAGAGTTGGGACCCATGGAATGGGGAGCACGCAGGATTCCTTTCAAGGGTCTGCATTTGCTTTCCCAACCTCACCAATCGTCTCAGCCCCACGAGTGTCCAGCCTTATGTCTTCTGCCGCTGGGGCTGTAGATGTGGTCAATCCTGGTTGCATGCCAGTCCCTGAACGCATTTTGGAAGAATTTCTCTCTGTTTTGCCCTGCTTGTTTCTTCTTTATGTTGGAAATGTATCCTCAGAATGGGTCTGAGCTGATTTTCCCTGCTGGTTTTAGGCCGCTTTACACACACTTGATGCACTTACACAGAGATATCAAGACTTAGCTTTTAAGATGCTTACTAGTCGGATAGATACTTGTGCGATGAAGAGGGTCTGGTGAGTCCAGTTGATTGAGCAAGGAGTAGGTCGTGTCCATTCCATATTCGGTTTTCGGAAGGGTATCTGTGCTCATTTCAAACTCGAGTTTTATGCGTCACCCCACCTCACCTTTCCCCTGAAGCAGGCATAAGTGTGTTTTCTAAAAGCGTGACTCTGTTCTGTTTGGGGATTCAGTGCATGGGGAGCGATTTTTACATTCCCTCGATAAGTGATATCATAAGTTTCTTTTTCTGTGGGACTTATTTCACTGAGGATGATCGTACCTAAATCCACTCAGGATGCTGCTACCAGCCTCATGACGTGGATTTCATGGCTGAGTGACACTCCATTGGACCTACGTAGCACCACTTGTCCACTTGTCCACTTGTCTTTGTCCACTTGTCCACTCGTCTTTGTCCACTTGGCTCTTTCCTGGGATATGAAACGTGTACCGGAGTGGAGTTTCTTGTCAAGACAGCAGCCCTCAACTTTGGGGTCCCCGTGTCTGGTTGATTTTTTCATTTTCCGAAGGTCAACGCCCATGTGTGGAAGTGCCCTATGCTCTGTGGTTCTGTGTTTTCCATGGTTTGGGAAAGAGGATACACTTGTGAAGGTTGGCTGTTGGCCATTGACATCCCGCCCATCAGCTTAACAAGGCTCCCTTGACTCCGTGGCCTGTCCTGCCTTTCTGGTTTTTAGACTTTTTTCGCCTGGCCCTTTTGCCCCGGGGGGGGCGAGAGATTTCTTTGTAGTGCTGATTTGCTCTCCCAGGTTGCTTGGTTGGCCTAAAAGGGCGTATGCGTTTTTTCCTGAATATATTCAGGAAAAAACGCATACGCCCTTTTTGGCCAACCGCATCATTGTCCACGTTCTGGCGCTTTTCATGTGCTATCGGGGCCATTCCGATGTACCCATTGACATCCGTTTCCTGCAGTTCTGCCTTGCGTTCAGCGCCTCTTCGTAGCCTGACCTCAATATATTTTGGGGCGATAGTTATCGTTTAGAACTCTGCAGGTTTGGGAAGTGCAGTGCCCCTGAGCTCCATTTCCCAAGTCGCTTTTTTGTGAGTGGGACGCAACACGGCTGGATGGCTTCACGCCCTATTGTCGATCCGGGGTGGCAGGCTGAACCTCTGGTGAATTCTTCTTCGTGATGGGAAATGAGAGTGACATGTGCCCGACCAAACACCTCCAGCGAGTCTCTCATTGGTTCCCCCTCTTGCAGTTCATCCTGCGGACAAATTGCAGACGGTACGAAAGAGGCATGGAAAGGCGCCGAGTCTCCAAGTGGGGAGATTGTTAGTAAGGGGGCCTGAATGGAGAACACGAGCACCAGGAGATGAAAACTGAGGTGAGTTTCAGAAAGCTTTCCCGATCCCACGGTGTAGCATCCGCTGGTTTTCCAATGAGTGCTTTCGCTGTCGGAAGATTGCGTTGAACCTGGAGAGTTGGGACCCATGGAATGGGGAGCACGCAGGATTCCTTTCAAGGGTCTGCATTTGCTTTCCCAACCTCACCAATCGTCTCAGCCCCAAGAGTGTCCAGCCTTATGTCTTCTGCCGCTGGGGCTGTAGATGTGGCCAATCCTGGTTGCATGCCAGTCCCTGAACGCATTTTGGAAGAATTTCTCTCTGTTTTGCCCTGCTTGTTTCTTCTTTATGTTGGAAATGTATCCTCAGAATGGGTCTGAGCTGATTTTCCCTGCTGGTTTTAGGCCGCTTTACACACACTTGATGCACTTACACAGAGATATCAAGACTTAGCTTTGAAGATGCTTACTAGTCGGATAGATACTTGTGCGATGAAGAGGGTCTGGTGAGTCCAGTTGATTGAGCAAGGAGTAGGTCGTGTCCATTCCATATTCGGTTTTCGGAAGGGTATCTGTGCTCATTTCAAACTCGAGTTTTATGCGTCACCCCACCTCACCTTTCCCCTGAAGCAGGCATAAGTGTGTTTTCTAAAAGCGTGACTCTGTTCTGTTTGGGGATTCAGTGCATGGGGAGCGATTTTTACATTCCCTCGATAAGTGATATCATAAGTTTCTTTTTTTGTGGGACTTATTTCACTGAGGATGATCGTACCTAAATCCACTCAGGATGCTGCTACCAGCCTCATGACGTGGATTTCATGGCTGAGTGACACTCCATTGGACCTACGTAGCACCACTTGTCCACTTGTCCACTTGTCTTTGTCCACGTGTCCACTCGTCTTTGTCCACTTGGCTCTTTCCTGGGATATGAAACGTGTACCGGAGTGGAGGTTCTTGTCAAGACAGCAGCCCTCAACTTTGGGGTCCCCGTGTCTGGTTGATTTTTTCATTTTCCGAAGGTCAACGCCCATGTGTGGAAGTGCCCTATGCTCTGTGGTTCTGTGTTTTCCATGGTTTGGGAAAGAGGATACACTTGTGAAGGTTGGCTGTTGGCCATTGACATCCCGCCCATCAGCTTAACAAGGCTCCCTTGACTCCGTGGCCTGTCCTGCCTTTCTGGTTTTTAGACTTTTTTCGCCTGGCCCTTTTGCCCCGGGGGGGGCGAGAGATTTCTTTGTAGTGCTGATTTGCTCTCCCAGGTTGCTTGGTTGGCCAAAAAGGGCGTATGCGTTTTTTCCTGAATATATTCAGGAAAAAACGCATACGCCCTTTTTGGCCAACCGCATCATTGTCCACGTTCTGGCGCTTTTCATGTGCTATCGGGGCCATTCCGATGTACCCATTGACATCCGTTTCCTGCAGTTCTGCCTTGCGTTCAGCGCCTCTTCGTAGCCTGACCTCAATATATTTGGGGGCGATAGTTATCGTTTAGAACTCTGCAGGTTTGGGAAGTGCAGTGCCCCTGAGCTCCATTTCCCAAGTCGCTTTTTTGTGAGTGGGACGCAACACGGCTGGATGGCTTCACGCCCTATAGTCGATCCGGGGTGGCAGGCTGAACCTCTGGTGAATTCTTCTCCGTGATGGGAAATGAGAGTGACATGTGCCCGACCAAACACCTCCAGCGAGTCTCTCATTGGTTCCCCCTCTTGCAGTTCATCCTGCGGACAAATTGCAGACGGTACGAAAGAGGCATGGAAAGGCGCCGAGTCTCCAAGTGGGGAGATTGTTAGTAAGGGGGCCTGAATGGAGAACACGAGCACCAGGAGATGAAAACTGAGGTGAGTTTCAGAAAGCTTTCCCGATCCCACGGTGTAGCATCCGCTGGGTTTCCAATGAGTGCTTTCGCTGTCGGAAGATTGCGTTGAACCTGGAGAGTTGGGACCCATGGAATGGGGAGCACGCAGGATTCCTTTCAAGGGTCTGCATTTGCTTTCCCAACCTCACCAATCGTCTCAGCCCCACGAGTGTCCAGCCTTATGTCTTCTCCCGCTGGGGCTGTAGATGTGGTCAATCCTGGTTGCATGCCAGTCCCTGAACGCATTTTGGAAGAATTTCTCTCTGTTTTGCCCTGCTTGTTTCTTCTTTATGTTGGAAATGTATCCTCAGAATGGGTCTGAGCTGATTTTCCCTGCTGGTTTTAGGCCGCTTGACACACACTTGATGCACTTACACAGAGATATCAAGACTTAGCTTTTAAGATGCTTACTAGTCGGATAGATACTTGTGCGATGAACAGGGTCTGGTGAGTCCAGTTGATTGAGCAAGGAGTAGGTGGTGTCCATTCCATATTCGGTTTTCGGAAGGGTATCTGTGCTCATTTCAAACTCGAGTTTTATGCGTCACCCCACCTCACCTTTCCCCTGAAGCAGGCATAAGTGTGTTTTCTAAAAGCGTGACTCTGTTCTGTTTGGGGATTCAGTGCATGGGGAGCGATTTTTACATTCCCACGATAAGTGATATCACAAGTTTCTTTTTTTTGTGGGACTTATTTCACTGAGGATGATCGTACCTAAATCCACTCAGGATGCTGCTACCAGCCTCATGACGTGGATTTCATGGCTGAGTGACACTCCATTGGACCTACGTAGCACCACTTGTCCACTTGTCCACTTGTCTTTGTCCACTTGTCCACTCGTCTTTGTCCACTTGGCTCTTTCCTGGGATATGAAACGTGTACCGGAGTGGAGGTTCTTGTCAAGACAGCAGCCCTCAACTTTGGGGTCCCCGTGTCTGGTTGATTTTTTCATTTTCCCAAGGTCAACGCCCATGTGTGGAAGTGCCCTATGCTCTGTGGTTCTGTGTTTTCCATGGTTTGGGAAAGAGGATACACTTGTGAAGATTGGCTGTTGGCCATTGACATCCCGCCCATCAGCTTAACAAGGCTCCCTTGACTCCGTGGGCTGTCCTGCCTTTCTGGTTTTTAGACTTTTTTCGCCTGGCCCTTTTGCCCCGGGGGGGGGGCGAGAGATTTCTTTGTAGTGCTGATTTGCTCTCCCAGGTTGCTTGGTTGGCCAAAAAGGGCGTATGCGTTTTTTCCTGAATATATTCAGGAAAAAACGCATACGCCCTTTTTGGCCAACCGCATCATTGTCCACGTTCTGGCGCTTTTCATGTGCTATCGGGGCCATTCCGATGTACCCGTTGACATCCGTTTCCTGCAGTTCTGCCTTGCGTTCAGCGCCTCTTCGTAGCCTGACCTCAATATATTTTGGGGCGATAGTTATCGTTTAGAACTCTGCAGGTTTGGGAAGTGCAGTGCCCCTGAGCTCCATTTCCCAAGTCGCTTTTTTGTGAGTGGGACGCAACACGGCTGGATGGCTTCACGCCCTATTGTCGATCCGGGGTGGCAGGCTGAACCTCTGGTGAATTCTTCTTCGTGATGGGAAATGAGAGTGACATGTGCCCGACCAAACACCTCCAGCGAGTCTCTCATTGGTTCCCCCTCTTGCAGTTCATCCTGCGGACAAATTGCAGACGGTACGAAAGAGGCATGGAAAGGCGCCGAGTCTCCAAGTGGGGAGATTGTTAGTAAGGGGGCCTGAATGGAGAACACGAGCACCAGGAGATGAAAACTGAGGTGAGTTTCAGAAAGCTTTCCCGATCCCACGGTGTAGCATCCGCTGGGTTTCCAATGAGTGCTTTCGCTGTCGGAAGATTGCGTTGAACCTGGAGAGTTGGGACCCATGGAATGGGGAGCACGCAGGATTCCTTTCAAGGGTCTGCATTTGCTTTCCCAACCTCACCAATCGTCTCAGCCCCACGAGTGTCCAGCCTTATGTCTTCTGCCGCTGGGGCTGTAGATGTGGTCAATCCTGGTTGCATGCCAGTCCCTGAACGCATTTTGGAAGAATTTCTCTCTGTTTTGCCCTGCTTGTTTCTTCTTTATGTTGGAAATGTATCCTCAGAATGGGTCTGAGCTGATTTTCCCTGCTGGTTTTAGGCCGCTTTACACACACTTGATGCACTTACACAGAGATATCAAGACTTAGCTTTTAAGATGCTTACTAGTCGGATAGATACTTGTGCGATGAAGAGGGTCTGGTGAGTCCAGTTGATTGAGCAAGGAGTAGGTCGTGTCCATTCCATATTCGGTTTTCGGAAGGGTATCTGTGCTCATTTCAAACTCGAGTTTTATGCGTCACCCCACCTCACCTTTCCCCTGAAGCAGGCATAAGTGTGTTTTCTAAAAGCGTGACTCTGTTCTGTTTGGGGATTCAGTGCATGGGGAGCGATTTTTACATTCCCTCGATAAGTGATATCATAAGTTTCTTTTTCTGTGGGACTTATTTCACTGAGGATGATCGTACCTAAATCCACTCAGGATGCTGCTACCAGCCTCATGACGTGGATTTCATGGCTGAGTGACACTCCATTGGACCTACGTAGCACCACTTGTCCACTTGTCCACTTGTCTTTGTCCACTTGTCCACTCGTCTTTGTCCACTTGGCTCTTTCCTGGGATATGAAACGTGTACCGGAGTGGAGTTTCTTGTCAAGACAGCAGCCCTCAACTTTGGGGTCCCCGTGTCTGGTTGATTTTTTCATTTTCCGAAGGTCAACGCCCATGTGTGGAAGTGCCCTATGCTCTGTGGTTCTGTGTTTTCCATGGTTTGGGAAAGAGGATACACTTGTGAAGGTTGGCTGTTGGCCATTGACATCCCGCCCATCAGCTTAACAAGGCTCCCTTGACTCCGTGGCCTGTCCTGCCTTTCTGGTTTTTAGACTTTTTTCGCCTGGCCCTTTTGCCCCGGGGGGGGCGAGAGATTTCTTTGTAGTGCTGATTTGCTCTCCCAGGTTGCTTGGTTGGCCTAAAAGGGCGTATGCGTTTTTTCCTGAATATATTCAGGAAAAAACGCATACGCCCTTTTTGGCCAACCGCATCATTGTCCACGTTCTGGCGCTTTTCATGTGCTATCGGGGCCATTCCGATGTACCCATTGACATCCGTTTCCTGCAGTTCTGCCTTGCGTTCAGCGCCTCTTCGTAGCCTGACCTCAATATATTTTGGGGCGATAGTTATCGTTTAGAACTCTGCAGGTTTTTTGAAGTGCAGTGCCCCTGAGCTCCATTTCCCAAGTCGCTTTTTTGTGAGTGGGACGCAACACGGCTGGATGGCTTCACGCCCTATTGTCGATCCGGGGTGGCAGGCTGAACCTCTGGTGAATTCTTCTTCGTGATGGGAAATGAGAGTGACATGTGCCCGACCAAACACCTCCAGCGAGTCTCTCATTGGTTCCCCCTCTTGCAGTTCATCCTGCGGACAAATTGCAGACGGTACGAAAGAGGCATGGAAAGGCGCCGAGTCTCCAAGTGGGGAGATTGTTAGTAAGGGGGCCTGAATGGAGAACACGAGCACCAGGAGATGAAAACTGAGGTGAGTTTCAGAAAGCTTTCCCGATCCCACGGTGTAGCATCCGCTGGTTTTCCAATGAGTGCTTTCGCTGTCGGAAGATTGCGTTGAACCTGGAGAGTTGGGACCCATGGAATGGGGAGCACGCAGGATTCCTTTCAAGGGTCTGCATTTGCTTTCCCAACCTCACCAATCGTCTCAGCCCCAAGAGTGTCCAGCCTTATGTCTTCTGCCGCTGGGGCTGTAGATGTGGCCAATCCTGGTTGCATGCCAGTCCCTGAACGCATTTTGGAAGAATTTCTCTCTGTTTTGCCCTGCTTGTTTCTTCTTTATGTTGGAAATGTATCCTCAGAATGGGTCTGAGCTGATTTTCCCTGCTGGTTTTAGGCCGCTTTACACACACTTGATGCACTTACACAGAGATATCAAGACTTAGCTTTGAAGATGCTTACTAGTCGGATAGATACTTGTGCGATGAAGAGGGTCTGGTGAGTCCAGTTGATTGAGCAAGGAGTAGGTCGTGTCCATTCCATATTCGGTTTTCGGAAGGGTATCTGTGCTCATTTCAAACTCGAGTTTTATGCGTCACCCCACCTCACCTTTCCCCTGAAGCAGGCATAAGTGTGTTTTCTAAAAGCGTGACTCTGTTCTGTTTGGGGATTCAGTGCATGGGGAGCGATTTTTACATTCCCTCGATAAGTGATATCATAAGTTTCTTTTTTTGTGGGACTTATTTCACTGAGGATGATCGTACCTAAATCCACTCAGGATGCTGCTACCAGCCTCATGACGTGGATTTCATGGCTGAGTGACACTCCATTGGACCTACGTAGCACCACTTGTCCACTTGTCCACTTGTCTTTGTCCACGTGTCCACTCGTCTTTGTCCACTTGGCTCTTTCCTGGGATATGAAACGTGTACCGGAGTGGAGGTTCTTGTCAAGACAGCAGCCCTCAACTTTGGGGTCCCCGTGTCTGGTTGATTTTTTCATTTTCCGAAGGTCAACGCCCATGTGTGGAAGTGCCCTATGCTCTGTGGTTCTGTGTTTTCCATGGTTTGGGAAAGAGGATACACTTGTGAAGGTTGGCTGTTGGCCATTGACATCCCGCCCATCAGCTTAACAAGGCTCCCTTGACTCCGTGGCCTGTCCTGCCTTTCTGGTTTTTAGACTTTTTTCGCCTGGCCCTTTTGCCCCGGGGGGGGCGAGAGATTTCTTTGTAGTGCTGATTTGCTCTCCCAGGTTGCTTGGTTGGCCAAAAAGGGCGTATGCGTTTTTTCCTGAATATATTCAGGAAAAAACGCATACGCCCTTTTTGGCCAACCGCATCATTGTCCACGTTCTGGCGCTTTTCATGTGCTATCGGGGCCATTCCGATGTACCCATTGACATCCGTTTCCTGCAGTTCTGCCTTGCGTTCAGCGCCTCTTCGTAGCCTGACCTCAATATATTTGGGGGCGATAGTTATCGTTTAGAACTCTGCAGGTTTGGGAAGTGCAGTGCCCCTGAGCTCCATTTCCCAAGTCGCTTTTTTGTGAGTGGGACGCAACACGGCTGGATGGCTTCACGCCCTATAGTCGATCCGGGGTGGCAGGCTGAACCTCTGGTGAATTCTTCTCCGTGATGGGAAATGAGAGTGACATGTGCCCGACCAAACACCTCCAGCGAGTCTCTCATTGGTTCCCCCTCTTGCAGTTCATCCTGCGGACAAATTGCAGACGGTACGAAAGAGGCATGGAAAGGCGCCGAGTCTCCAAGTGGGGAGATTGTTAGTAAGGGGGCCTGAATGGAGAACACGAGCACCAGGAGATGAAAACTGAGGTGAGTTTCAGAAAGCTTTCCCGATCCCACGGTGTAGCATCCGCTGGGTTTCCAATGAGTGCTTTCGCTGTCGGAAGATTGCGTTGAACCTGGAGAGTTGGGACCCATGGAATGGGGAGCACGCAGGATTCCTTTCAAGGGTCTGCATTTGCTTTCCCAACCTCACCAATCGTCTCAGCCCCACGAGTGTCCAGCCTTATGTCTTCTCCCGCTGGGGCTGTAGATGTGGTCAATCCTGGTTGCATGCCAGTCCCTGAACGCATTTTGGAAGAATTTCTCTCTGTTTTGCCCTGCTTGTTTCTTCTTTATGTTGGAAATGTATCCTCAGAATGGGTCTGAGCTGATTTTCCCTGCTGGTTTTAGGCCGCTTGACACACACTTGATGCACTTACACAGAGATATCAAGACTTAGCTTTTAAGATGCTTACTAGTCGGATAGATACTTGTGCGATGAACAGGGTCTGGTGAGTCCAGTTGATTGAGCAAGGAGTAGGTGGTGTCCATTCCATATTCGGTTTTCGGAAGGGTATCTGTGCTCATTTCAAACTCGAGTTTTATGCGTCACCCCACCTCACCTTTCCCCTGAAGCAGGCATAAGTGTGTTTTCTAAAAGCGTGACTCTGTTCTGTTTGGGGATTCAGTGCATGGGGAGCGATTTTTACATTCCCACGATAAGTGATATCACAAGTTTCTTTTTTTTGTGGGACTTATTTCACTGAGGATGATCGTACCTAAATCCACTCAGGATGCTGCTACCAGCCTCATGACGTGGATTTCATGGCTGAGTGACACTCCATTGGACCTACGTAGCACCACTTGTCCACTTGTCCACTTGTCTTTGTCCACTTGTCCACTCGTCTTTGTCCACTTGGCTCTTTCCTGGGATATGAAACGTGTACCGGAGTGGAGGTTCTTGTCAAGACAGCAGCCCTCAACTTTGGGGTCCCCGTGTCTGGTTGATTTTTTCATTTTCCCAAGGTCAACGCCCATGTGTGGAAGTGCCCTATGCTCTGTGGTTCTGTGTTTTCCATGGTTTGGGAAAGAGGATACACTTGTGAAGATTGGCTGTTGGCCATTGACATCCCGCCCATCAGCTTAACAAGGCTCCCTTGACTCCGTGGGCTGTCCTGCCTTTCTGGTTTTTAGACTTTTTTCGCCTGGCCCTTTTGCCCCGGGGGGGGGGCGAGAGATTTCTTTGTAGTGCTGATTTGCTCTCCCAGGTTGCTTGGTTGGCCAAAAAGGGCGTATGCGTTTTTTCCTGAATATATTCAGGAAAAAACGCATACGCCCTTTTTGGCCAACCGCATCATTGTCCACGTTCTGGCGCTTTTCATGTGCTATCGGGGCCATTCCGATGTACCCGTTGACATCCGTTTCCTGCAGTTCTGCCTTGCGTTCAGCGCCTCTTCGTAGCCTGACCTCAATATATTTTGGGGCGATAGTTATCGTTTAGAACTCTGCAGGTTTGGGAAGTGCAGTGCCCCTGAGCTCCATTTCCCAAGTCGCTTTTTTGTGAGTGGGACGCAACACGGCTGGATGGCTTCACGCCCTATTGTCGATCCGGGGTGGCAGGCTGAACCTCTGGTGAATTCTTCTTCGTGATGGGAAATGAGAGTGACATGTGCCCGACCAAACACCTCCAGCGAGTCTCTCATTGGTTCCCCCTCTTGCAGTTCATCCTGCGGACAAATTGCAGACGGTACGAAAGAGGCATGGAAAGGCGCCGAGTCTCCAAGTGGGGAGATTGTTAGTAAGGGGGCCTGAATGGAGAACACGAGCACCAGGAGATGAAAACTGAGGTGAGTTTCAGAAAGCTTTCCCGATCCCACGGTGTAGCATCCGCTGGGTTTCCAATGAGTGCTTTCGCTGTCGGAAGATTGCGTTGAACCTGGAGAGTTGGGACCCATGGAATGGGGAGCACGCAGGATTCCTTTCAAGGGTCTGCATTTGCTTTCCCAACCTCACCAATCGTCTCAGCCCCACGAGTGTCCAGCCTTATGTCTTCTGCCGCTGGGGCTGTAGATGTGGTCAATCCTGGTTGCATGCCAGTCCCTGAACGCATTTTGGAAGAATTTCTCTCTGTTTTGCCCTGCTTGTTTCTTCTTTATGTTGGAAATGTATCCTCAGAATGGGTCTGAGCTGATTTTCCCTGCTGGTTTTAGGCCGCTTTACACACACTTGATGCACTTACACAGAGATATCAAGACTTAGCTTTTAAGATGCTTACTAGTCGGATAGATACTTGTGCGATGAAGAGGGTCTGGTGAGTCCAGTTGATTGAGCAAGGAGTAGGTCGTGTCCATTCCATATTCGGTTTTCGGAAGGGTATCTGTGCTCATTTCAAACTCGAGTTTTATGCGTCACCCCACCTCACCTTTCCCCTGAAGCAGGCATAAGTGTGTTTTCTAAAAGCGTGACTCTGTTCTGTTTGGGGATTCAGTGCATGGGGAGCGATTTTTACATTCCCTCGATAAGTGATATCATAAGTTTCTTTTTCTGTGGGACTTATTTCACTGAGGATGATCGTACCTAAATCCACTCAGGATGCTGCTACCAGCCTCATGACGTGGATTTCATGGCTGAGTGACACTCCATTGGACCTACGTAGCACCACTTGTCCACTTGTCCACTTGTCTTTGTCCACTTGTCCACTCGTCTTTGTCCACTTGGCTCTTTCCTGGGATATGAAACGTGTACCGGAGTGGAGTTTCTTGTCAAGACAGCAGCCCTCAACTTTGGGGTCCCCGTGTCTGGTTGATTTTTTCATTTTCCGAAGGTCAACGCCCATGTGTGGAAGTGCCCTATGCTCTGTGGTTCTGTGTTTTCCATGGTTTGGGAAAGAGGATACACTTGTGAAGGTTGGCTGTTGGCCATTGACATCCCGCCCATCAGCTTAACAAGGCTCCCTTGACTCCGTGGCCTGTCCTGCCTTTCTGGTTTTTAGACTTTTTTCGCCTGGCCCTTTTGCCCCGGGGGGGGCGAGAGATTTCTTTGTAGTGCTGATTTGCTCTCCCAGGTTGCTTGGTTGGCCTAAAAGGGCGTATGCGTTTTTTCCTGAATATATTCAGGAAAAAACGCATACGCCCTTTTTGGCCAACCGCATCATTGTCCACGTTCTGGCGCTTTTCATGTGCTATCGGGGCCATTCCGATGTACCCATTGACATCCGTTTCCTGCAGTTCTGCCTTGCGTTCAGCGCCTCTTCGTAGCCTGACCTCAATATATTTTGGGGCGATAGTTATCGTTTAGAACTCTGCAGGTTTGGGAAGTGCAGTGCCCCTGAGCTCCATTTCCCAAGTCGCTTTTTTGTGAGTGGGACGCAACACGGCTGGATGGCTTCACGCCCTATTGTCGATCCGGGGTGGCAGGCTGAACCTCTGGTGAATTCTTCTTCGTGATGGGAAATGAGAGTGACATGTGCCCGACCAAACACCTCCAGCGAGTCTCTCATTGGTTCCCCCTCTTGCAGTTCATCCTGCGGACAAATTGCAGACGGTACGAAAGAGGCATGGAAAGGCGCCGAGTCTCCAAGTGGGGAGATTGTTAGTAAGGGGGCCTGAATGGAGAACACGAGCACCAGGAGATGAAAACTGAGGTGAGTTTCAGAAAGCTTTCCCGATCCCACGGTGTAGCATCCGCTGGTTTTCCAATGAGTGCTTTCGCTGTCGGAAGATTGCGTTGAACCTGGAGAGTTGGGACCCATGGAATGGGGAGCACGCAGGATTCCTTTCAAGGGTCTGCATTTGCTTTCCCAACCTCACCAATCGTCTCAGCCCCAAGAGTGTCCAGCCTTATGTCTTCTGCCGCTGGGGCTGTAGATGTGGCCAATCCTGGTTGCATGCCAGTCCCTGAACGCATTTTGGAAGAATTTCTCTCTGTTTTGCCCTGCTTGTTTCTTCTTTATGTTGGAAATGTATCCTCAGAATGGGTCTGAGCTGATTTTCCCTGCTGGTTTTAGGCCGCTTTACACACACTTGATGCACTTACACAGAGATATCAAGACTTAGCTTTGAAGATGCTTACTAGTCGGATAGATACTTGTGCGATGAAGAGGGTCTGGTGAGTCCAGTTGATTGAGCAAGGAGTAGGTCGTGTCCATTCCATATTCGGTTTTCGGAAGGGTATCTGTGCTCATTTCAAACTCGAGTTTTATGCGTCACCCCACCTCACCTTTCCCCTGAAGCAGGCATAAGTGTGTTTTCTAAAAGCGTGACTCTGTTCTGTTTGGGGATTCAGTGCATGGGGAGCGATTTTTACATTCCCTCGATAAGTGATATCATAAGTTTCTTTTTTTGTGGGACTTATTTCACTGAGGATGATCGTACCTAAATCCACTCAGGATGCTGCTACCAGCCTCATGACGTGGATTTCATGGCTGAGTGACACTCCATTGGACCTACGTAGCACCACTTGTCCACTTGTCCACTTGTCTTTGTCCACGTGTCCACTCGTCTTTGTCCACTTGGCTCTTTCCTGGGATATGAAACGTGTACCGGAGTGGAGGTTCTTGTCAAGACAGCAGCCCTCAACTTTGGGGTCCCCGTGTCTGGTTGATTTTTTCATTTTCCGAAGGTCAACGCCCATGTGTGGAAGTGCCCTATGCTCTGTGGTTCTGTGTTTTCCATGGTTTGGGAAAGAGGATACACTTGTGAAGGTTGGCTGTTGGCCATTGACATCCCGCCCATCAGCTTAACAAGGCTCCCTTGACTCCGTGGCCTGTCCTGCCTTTCTGGTTTTTAGACTTTTTTCGCCTGGCCCTTTTGCCCCGGGGGGGGCGAGAGATTTCTTTGTAGTGCTGATTTGCTCTCCCAGGTTGCTTGGTTGGCCAAAAAGGGCGTATGCGTTTTTTCCTGAATATATTCAGGAAAAAACGCATACGCCCTTTTTGGCCAACCGCATCATTGTCCACGTTCTGGCGCTTTTCATGTGCTATCGGGGCCATTCCGATGTACCCATTGACATCCGTTTCCTGCAGTTCTGCCTTGCGTTCAGCGCCTCTTCGTAGCCTGACCTCAATATATTTGGGGGCGATAGTTATCGTTTAGAACTCTGCAGGTTTGGGAAGTGCAGTGCCCCTGAGCTCCATTTCCCAAGTCGCTTTTTTGTGAGTGGGACGCAACACGGCTGGATGGCTTCACGCCCTATAGTCGATCCGGGGTGGCAGGCTGAACCTCTGGTGAATTCTTCTCCGTGATGGGAAATGAGAGTGACATGTGCCCGACCAAACACCTCCAGCGAGTCTCTCATTGGTTCCCCCTCTTGCAGTTCATCCTGCGGACAAATTGCAGACGGTACGAAAGAGGCATGGAAAGGCGCCGAGTCTCCAAGTGGGGAGATTGTTAGTAAGGGGGCCTGAATGGAGAACACGAGCACCAGGAGATGAAAACTGAGGTGAGTTTCAGAAAGCTTTCCCGATCCCACGGTGTAGCATCCGCTGGTTTTCCAATGAGTGCTTTCGCTGTCGGAAGATTGCGTTGAACCTGGAGAGTTGGGACCCATGGAATGGGGAGCACGCAGGATTCCTTTCAAGGGTCTGCATTTGCTTTCCCAACCTCACCAATCGTCTCAGCCCCACGAGTGTCCAGCCTTATGTCTTCTGCCGCTGGGGCTGTAGATGTGGTCAATCCTGGTTGCATGCCAGTCCCTGAACGCATTTTGGAAGAATTTCTCTCTGTTTTGCCCTGCTTGTTTCTTCTTTATGTTGGAAATGTATCCTCAGAATGGGTCTGAGCTGATTTTCCCTGCTGGTTTTAGGCCGCTTTACACACACTTGATGCACTTACACAGAGATATCAAGACTTAGCTTTTAAGATGCTTACTAGTCGGATAGATACTTGTGCGATGAACAGGGTCTGGTGAGTCCAGTTGATTGAGCAAGGAGTAGGTGGTGTCCATTCCATATTCGGTTTTCGGAAGGGTATCTGTGCTCATTTCAAACTCGAGTTTTATGCGTCACCCCACCTCACCTTTCCCCTGAAGCAGGCATAATTGTGTTTTCTAAAAGCGTGACTCTGTTCTGTTTGGGGATTCAGTGCATGGGGAGCGATTTTTACATTCCCTCGATAAGTGATATCATAAGTTTCTTTTTCTGTGGGACTTATTTCACTGAGGATGATCGTACCTAAATCCACTCAGGATGCTGCTACCAGCCTCATGACGTGGATTTCATGGCTGAGTGACACTCCATTGGACCTACGTAGCACCACTTGTCCACTTGTCCACTTGTCTTTGTCCACTTGTCCACTCGTCTTTGTCCACTTGGCTCTTTCCTGGGATATGAAACGTGTACCGGAGTGGAGGTTCTTGTCAAGACAGCAGCCCTCAACTTTGGGGTCCCCGTGTCTGGTTGATTTTTTCATTTTCCGAAGGTCAACGCCCATGTGTGTAAGTGCCCTATGCTCTGTGGTTCTGTGTTTTCCATGGTTTGGGAAAGAGGATACACTTGTGAAGGTTGGCTGTTGGCCATTGACATCCCGCCCATCAGCTTAACAAGGCTCCCTTGACTCCGTGGGCTGTCCTGCCTTTCTGGTTTTTAGACTTTTTTCGCCTGGCCCTTTTGCCCCGGGGGGGGCGAGAGATTTCTTTGTAGTGCTGATTTGCTCTCCCAGGTTGCTTGGTTGGCCAAAAAGGGCGTATGCGTTTTTTCCTGAATATATTCAGGAAAAAACGCATACGCCCTTTTTGGCCAACCGCATCATTGTCCACGTTCTGGCGCTTTTCATGTGCTATCGGGGCCATTCCGATGTACCCATTGACATCCGTTTCCTGCAGTTCTGCCTTGCGTTCAGCGCCTCTTCGTAGCCTGACCTCAATATATTTTGGGGCGATAGTTATCGTTTAGAACTCTGCAGGTTTGGGAAGTGCAGTGCCCCTGAGCTCCATTTCCCAAGTCGCTTTTTTGTGAGTGGGACGCAACACGGCTGGATGGCTTCACGCCCTATAGTCGATCCGGGGTGGCAGGCTGAACCTCTGGTGAATTCTTCTCCGTGATGGGAAATGAGAGTGACATGTGCCCGACCAAACACCTCCAGCGAGTCTCTCATTGGTTCCCCCTCTTGCAGTTCATCCTGCGGACAAATTGCAGACGGTACGAAAGAGGCATGGAAAGGCGCCGAGTCTCCAAGTGGGGAGATTGTTAGTAAGGGGGCCTGAATGGAGAACACGAGCACCAGGAGATGAAAACTGAGGTGAGTTTCAGAAAGCTTTCCCGATCCCACGGTGTAGCATCCGCTGGGTTTCCAATGAGTGCTTTCGCTGTCGGAAGATTGCGTTGAACCTGGAGAGTTGGGACCCATGGAATGGGGAGCACGCAGGATTCCTTTCAAGGGTCTGCATTTGCTTTCCCAACCTCACCAATCGTCTCAGCCCCACGAGTGTCCAGCCTTATGTCTTCTCCCGCTGGGGCTGTAGATGTGGTCAATCCTGGTTGCATGCCAGTCCCTGAACGCATTTTGGAAGAATTTCTCTCTGTTTTGCCCTGCTTGTTTCTTCTTTATGTTGGAAATGTATCCTCAGAATGGGTCTGAGCTGATTTTCCCTGCTGGTTTTAGGCCGCTTGACACACACTTGATGCACTTACACAGAGATATCAAGACTTAGCTTTTAAGATGCTTACTAGTCGGATAGATACTTGTGCGATGAACAGGGTCTGGTGAGTCCAGTTGATTGAGCAAGGAGTAGGTGGTGTCCATTCCATATTCGGTTTTCGGAAGGGTATCTGTGCTCATTTCAAACTCGAGTTTTATGCGTCACCCCACCTCACCTTTCCCCTGAAGCAGGCATAAGTGTGTTTTCTAAAAGCGTGACTCTGTTCTGTTTGGGGATTCAGTGCATGGGGAGCGATTTTTACATTCCCACGATAAGTGATATCACAAGTTTCTTTTTTTTGTGGGACTTATTTCACTGAGGATGATCGTACCTAAATCCACTCAGGATGCTGCTACCAGCCTCATGACGTGGATTTCATGGCTGAGTGACACTCCATTGGACCTACGTAGCACCACTTGTCCACTTGTCCACTTGTCTTTGTCCACTTGTCCACTCGTCTTTGTCCACTTGGCTCTTTCCTGGGATATGAAACGTGTACCGGAGTGGAGGTTCTTGTCAAGACAGCAGCCCTCAACTTTGGGGTCCCCGTGTCTGGTTGATTTTTTCATTTTCCCAAGGTCAACGCCCATGTGTGGAAGTGCCCTATGCTCTGTGGTTCTGTGTTTTCCATGGTTTGGGAAAGAGGATACACTTGTGAAGGTTGGCTGTTGGCCATTGACATCCCGCCCATCAGCTTAACAAGGCTCCCTTGACTCCGTGGCCTGTCCTGCCTTTCTGGTTTTTAGACTTTTTTCGCCTGGCCCTTTTGCCCCGGGGGGGGCGAGAGATTTCTTTGTAGTGCTGATTTGCTCTCCCAGGTTGCTTGGTTGGCCAAAAAGGGCGTATGCGTTTTTTCCTGAATATATTCAGGAAAAAACGCATACGCCCTTTTTGGCCAACTGCATCATTGTCCACGTTCTGGCGCTTTTCATGTGCTATCGGGGCCATTCCGATGTACCCATTGACATCCGTTTCCTGCAGTTCTGCCTTGCGTTCAGCGCCTCTTCGTAGCCTGACCTCAATATATTTTGGGGCGATAGTTATCGTTTAGAACTCTGCAGGTTTGGGAAGTGCAGTGCCCCTGAGCTCCATTTCCCAAGTCGCTTTTTTGTGAGTGGGACGCAACACGGCTGGATGGCTTCACGCCCTATAGTCGATCCGGGGTGGCAGGCTGAACCTCTGGTGAATTCTTCTTCGTGATGGGAAATGAGAGTGACATGTGCCCGACCAAACACCTCCAGCGAGTCTCTCATTGGTTCCCACTCTTGCAGTTCATCCTGCGGACAAATTGCAGACGGTACGAAAGAGGCATGGAAAGGCGCCGAGTCTCCAAGTGGGGAGATTGTTAGTAAGGGGGCCTGAATGGAGAACACGAGCACCAGGAGATGAAAACTGAGGTGAGTTTCAGAAAGCTTTCCCGATCCCACGGTGTAGCATCCGCTGGGTTTCCAATGAGTGCTTTCGCTGTCGGAAGATTGCGTTGAACCTGGAGAGTTGGGACCCATGGAATGGGGAGCACGCAGGATTCCTTTCAAGGGTCTGCATTTGCTTTCCCAACCTCACCAATCGTCTCAGCCCCACGAGTGTCCAGCCTTATGTCTTCTGCCGCTGGGGCTGTAGATGTGGTCAATCCTGGTTGCATGCCAGTCCCTGAACGCATTTTGGAAGAATTTCTCTCTGTTTTGCCCTGCTTGTTTCTTCTTTATGTTGGAAATGTATCCTCAGAATGGGTCTGAGCTGATTTTCCCTGCTGGTTTTAGGCCGCTTGACACACACTTGATGCACTTACACAGAGATATCAAGACTTAGCTTTTAAGATGCTTACTAGTCGGATAGATACTTGTGCGATGAACAGGGTCTGGTGAGTCCAGTTGATTGAGCAAGGAGTAGGTCGTGTCCATTCCATATTCGGTTTTCGGAAGGGTATCTGTGCTCATTTCAAACTCGAGTTTTATGCGTCACCCCACCTCACCTTTCCCCTGAAGCAGGCATAAGTGTGTTTTCTAAAAGCGTGACTCTGTTCTGTTTGGGGATTCAGTGCATGGGGAGCGATTTTTACATTCCCTCGATAAGTGATATCACAAGTTTCTTTTTTTTGTGGGACTTATTTCACTGAGGATGATCGTACCTAATTCCACTCAGGATGCTGCTACCAGCCTCATGACGTGGATTTCATGGCTGAGTGACACTCCATTGGACCTACGTAGCACCACTTGTCCACTTGTCCACTTGTCTTTGTCCACTCGTCTTTGTCCACTTGGCTCTTTCCTGGGATATGAAACGTGTACCGGAGTGGAGGTTCTTGTCAAGACAGCAGCCCTCAACTTTGGGGTCCCCGTGTCTGGTTGATTTTTTCATTTTCCGAAGGTCAACGCCCATGTGTGGAAGTGCCCTATGCTCTGTGGTTCTGTGTTTTCCATGGTTTGGGAAAGAGGATACACTTGTGAAGGTTGGCTGTTGGCCATTGACATCCCGCCCATCAGCTTAACAAGGCTCCCTTGACTCCGTGGCCTGTCCTGCCTTTCTGGTTTTTAGACTTTTTTCGCCTGGCCCTTTTGCCCCTGGGGGGGCGAGAGATTTCTTTGTAGTGCTGATTTGCTCTCCCAGGTTGCTTGGTTGGCCAAAAAGGGCGTATGCGTTTTTTCCTGAATATATTCAGGAAAAAACGCATACGCCCTTTTTGGCCAACTGCATCATTGTCCACGTTCTGGCGCTTTTCATGTGCTATCGGGGCCATTCCGATGTACCCATTGACATCCGTTTCCTGCAGTTCTGCCTTGCGTTCAGCGCCTCTTCGTAGCCTGACCTCAATATATTTTGGGGCGATAGTTATCGTTTAGAACTCTGCAGGTTTGGGAAGTGCAGTGCCCCTGAGCTCCATTTCCCAAGTCGCTTTTTTGTGAGTGGGACGCAACACGGCTGGATGGCTTCACGCCCTATTGTCGATCCGGGGTGGCAGGCTGAACCTCTGGTGAATTCTTCTTCGTGATGGGAAATGAGAGTGACATGTGCCCGACCAAACACCTCCAGCGAGTCTCTCATTGGTTCCCCCTCTTGCAGTTCATCCTGCGGACAAATTGCAGACGGTACGAAAGAGGCATGGAAAGGCGCCGAGTCTCCAAGTGGGGAGATTGTTAGTAAGGGGGCCTGAATGGAGAACACGAGCACCAGGAGATGAAAACTGAGGTGAGTTTCAGAAAGCTTTCCCGATCCCACGGTGTAGCATCCGCTGGGTTTCCAATGAGTGCTTTCGCTGTCGGAAGATTGCGTTGAACCTGGAGAGTTGGGACCCATGGAATGGGGAGCACGCAGGATTCCTTTCAAGGGTCTGCATTTGCTTTCCCAACCTCACCAATCGTCTCAGCCCCACGAGTGTCCAGCCTTATGTCTTCTGCCGCTGGGGCTGTAGATGTGGTCAATCCTGGTTGCATGCCAGTCCCTGAACGCATTTTGGAAGAATTTCTCTCTGTTTTGCCCTGCTTGTTTCTTCTTTATGTTGGAAATGTATCCTCAGAATGGGTCTGAGCTGATTTTCCCTGCTGGTTTTAGGCCGCTTGACACACACTTGATGCACTTACACAGAGATATCAAGACTTAGCTTTTAAGATGCTTACCAGTCGGATAGATACTTGTGCGATGAACAGGGTCTGGTGAGTCCAGTTGATTGAGCAAGGAGTAGGTCGTGTCCATTCCATATTCGGTTTTCGGAAGGGTATCTGTGCTCATTTCAAACTCGAGTTTTATGCGTCACCCCACCTCACCTTTCCCCTGAAGCAGGCATAAGTGTGTTTTCTAAAAGCGTGACTCTGTTCTGTTTGGGGATTCAGTGCATGGGGAGCGATTTTTACATTCCCTCGATAAGTGATATCATAAGTTTCTTTTTTTGTGGGACTTATTTCACTGAGGATGATCGTACCTAAATCCACTCAGGATGCTGCTACCAGCCTCATGACGTGGATTTCATGGCTGAGTGACACTCCATTGGACCTACGTAGCACCACTTGTCCACTTGTCCACTTGTCTTTGTCCACTTGTCCACTCGTCTTTGTCCACTTGGCTCTTTCCTGGGATATGAAACGTGTACCGGAGTGGAGGTTCTTGTCAAGACAGCAGCCCTCAACTTTGGGGTCCCCGTGTCTGGTTGATTTTTTCATTTTCCCAAGGTCAACGCCCATGTGTGGAAGTGCCCTATGCTCTGTGGTTCTGTGTTTTCCATGGTTTGGGAAAGAGGATACACTTGTGAAGGTTGGCTGTTGGCCATTGACAACCCGCCCATCAGCTTAACAAGGCTCCCTTGACTCCGTGGGCTGTCCTGCCTTTCTGGTTTTTAGACTTTTTTCGCCTGGCCCTTTTGCCCCGGGGGGGGCGAGAGATTTCTTTGTAGTGTTGATTTGCTCTCCCAGGTTGCTTGGTTGGCCAAAAAGGGCGTATGCGTTTTTTCCTGAATATATTCAGGAAAAAACGCATACGCCCTTTTTGGCCAACCGCATCATTGTCCACGTTCTGGCGCTTTTCATGTGCTATCGGGGCCATTCCGATGTACCCGTTGACATCCGTTTCCTGCAGTTCTGCCTTGCGTTCAGCGCCTCTTCGTAGCCTGACCTCAATATATTTTGGGGCGATAGTTATCGTTTAGAACTCTGCAGGTTTGGGAAGTGCAGTGCCCCTGAGCTCCATTTCCCAAGTCGCTTTTTTGTGAGTGGGACGCAACACGGCTGGATGGCTTCACGCCCTATTGTCGATCCGGGGTGGCAGGCTGAACCGCTGGTGGATTCTTCTTCGTGATGGGAAATGAGAGTGACATGTGCCCGACCAAACACCTCCAGCGAGTCTCTCATTGGTTCCCCCTCTTGCAGTTCATCCTGCGGACAAATTGCAGACGGTACGAAAGAGGCATGGAAAGGCGCCGAGTCTCCAAGTGGGGAGATTGTTAGTAAGGGGGCCTGAATGGAGAACACGAGCACCAGGAGATGAAAACTGAGGTGAGTTTCAGAAAGCTTTCCCGATCCCACGGTGTAGCATCCGCTGGGTTTCCAATGAGTGCTTTCGCTGTCGGAAGATTGCGTTGAACCTGGAGAGTTGGGACCCATGGAATGGGGAGCACGCAGGATTCCTTTCAAGGGTCTGCATTTGCTTTCCCGACCTCACCAATCGTCTCAGCCCCAAGAGTGTCCAGTCTTATGTCTTCTGACGCTGGGGCTGTATATGTGGTCAATCCTGGTTGCATGCCAGTCCCTGAACACATTTTGGAAGAATTTCTCTCTGTTTTGCCCTGCTTGTTTCTTCTTTATGTTGGAAATGTATCCTCAGAATGGGTCTGAGCTGATTTTCCCTGCTGGTTTTAGGCCGCTTTACACACACTTGATGCACTTACACAGAGATATCAAGACTTAGCTTTTAAGATGCTTACTAGTCGGATAGATACTTGTGCGATGAAGAGGGTCTGGTGAGTCCAGTTGATTGAGCAAGGAGTAGGTCGTGTCCATTCCATATTCGGTTTTCGGAAGGGTATCTGTGCTCATTTCAAACTCGAGTTTTATGCGTCACCCCACCTCACCTTTCCCCTGAAGCAGGCATAAGTGTGTTTTCTAAAAGCGTGACTCTGTTCTGTTTGGGGATTCAGTGCATGGGGAGCGATTTTTACATTCCCTCGATAAGTGATATCATAAGTTTCTTTTTTTCTGGGACTTATTTCACTGAGGATGATCGTACCTAAATCCACTCAGGATGCTGCTACCAGCCTCATGACGTGGATTTCATGGCTGAGTGACACTCCATTGGACCTACGTAGCACCACTTGTCCACTTGTCCACTTGTCTTTGTCCACTTGTCCACTCGTCTTTGTCCACTTGGCTCTTTCCTGGGATATGAAACGTGTACCGGAGTGGAGGTTCTTGTCAAGACAGCAGCCCTCAACTTTGGGGTCCCTGTGTCTGGTTGATTTTTTCATTTTCCCAAGGTCAACGCCCATGTGTGGAAGTGCCCTATGCTCTGTGGTTCTGTGTTTTACATGGTTTGGGAAAGAGGATACACTTGTGAAGATTGGCTGTTGGCCATTGACATCCCGCCCATCAGCTTAACAAGGCTCCCTTGACTCCGTGGGCTGTCCTGCCTTTCTGGTTTTTAGACTTTTTTCGCCTGGCCCTTTTGCCCTGGGGGGGGGGGCGAGAGATTTCTTTGTAGTGCTGATTTGCTCTCCCAGGTTGCTTGGTTGGCCAAAAAGGGCGTATGCGTTTTTTCCTGAATATATTCAGGAAAAAACGCATACGCCCTTTTTGGCCAACCGCATCATTGTCCACGTTCTGGCGCTTTTCATGTGCTATCGGGGCCATTCCGATGTACCCGTTGACATCCGTTTTCTGCAGTTCTGCCTTGCGTTCAGCGCCTCTTCGTAGCCTGACCTCAATATATTTTGGGGCGATAGTTATCGTTTAGAACTCTGCAGGTTTGGGAAGTGCAGTGCCCCTGAGCTCCATTTCCCAAGTCGCTTTTTTGTGAGTGGGACGCAACACGGCTGGATGGCTTCACGCCCTATTGTCGATCCGGGGTGGCAGGCTGAACCGCTGGTGAATTCTTCTTCGTGATGGGAAATGAGAGTGACATGTGCCCGACCAAACACCTCCAGCGGGTCTCTCATTGGTTCCCCCTCTTGCAGTTCATCCTGCGGACAAATTGCAGACGGTACGAAAGAGGCATGGAAAGGCGCCGAGTCTCCAAGTGGGGAGATTGTTAGTAAGGGGGCCTGAATGGAGAACACGAGCACCAGGAGATGAAAACTGAGGTGAGTTTCAGAAAGCTTTCCCGATCCCACGGTGTAGCAACCGCTGGGTTTCCAATGAGTGCTTTCGCTGTCGGAAGATTGCGTTGAACCTGGAGAGTTGGGACCCATGGAATGGGGAGCACGCAGGATTCCTTTCAAGGGTCTGCATTTGCTTTCCCAACCTCACCAATCGTCTCAGCCCCACGAGTGTCCAGCCTTATGTCTTCTGCCGCTGGGGCTGTAGATGTGGTCAATCCTGGTTGCATGCCAGTCCCTGAACGCATTTTGGAAGAATTTCTCTCTGTTTTGCCCTGCTTGTTTCTTCTTTATGTTGGAAATGTATCCTCAGAATGGGTCTGAACTGATTTTCCCTGCTGGTTTTAGGCCGCTTGACACACACTTGATGCACTTACACAGAGATATCAAGACTTAGCTTTTAGGATGCTTACTAGTCGGATAGATACTTGTGCGATGAACAGGGTCTGGTGAGTCCAGTTGATTGAGCAAGGAGTAGGTCGTGTCCATTCCATATTCGGTTTTCGGAAGGGTATCTGTGCTCATTTCAAACTCGAGTTTTATGCGTCACCCCACCTCACCTTTCCCCTGAAGCAGGCATAAGTGTGTTTTCTAAAAGCGTGACTCTGTTCTGTTTGGGGATTCAGTGCATGGGGAGCGATTTTTACATTCCCTCGATAAGTGATATCATAAGTTTCTTTTTTTGTGGGACTTATTTCACTGAGGATGATCGTACCTAAATCCACTCAGGATGCTGCTACCAGCCTCATGACGTGGATTTCATGGCTGAGTGACACTCCATTGGACCTACGTAGCACCACTTGTCCACTTGTCCACTTGTCTTTGTCCACTTGTCCACTTGGCTCTTTCCTGGGATATGAAACGTGTACCGGAGTGGAGGTTCTTGTCAAGACAGCAGCCCTCAACTTTGGGGTCCCTGTGTCTGGTTGATTTTTTCATTTTCCCAAGGTCAACGCCCATGTGTGGAAGTGCCCTATGCTCTGTGGTTCTGTGTTTTCCATGGTTTGGGAAAGAGGATACACTTGTGAAGGTTGGCTGTTGGCCATTGACATCCCGCCCATCAGCTTAACAAGGCTCCCTTGACTCCGTGGGCTGTCCTGCCTTTCTGGTTTTTAGACTTTTTTCGCCTGGCCCTTTTGCCCCGGGGGGGGGGCGGAGATTTCTTTGTAGTGCTGATTTGCTCTCCCAGGTTGCTTGGTTGGCCAAAAAGGGCGTATGCGTTTTTTCCTGAATATATTCAGGAAAAAACGCATACGCCCTTTTTGGCCAACCGCATCATTGTCCACGTTCTGGCGCTTTTCATGTGCTATCGGGGCCATTCCGATGTACCCATTGACATCCGTTTCCTGCAGTTCTGCCTTGCGTTCAGCTCCTCTTCGTAGCCTGACCTCAATATATTTTGGGGCGATAGTTATCGTTTAGAACTCTGCAGGTTTGGGAAGTGCAGTGCCCCTGAGCTCCATTTCCCAAGTCGCTTTTTTGTGAGTGGGACGCAACACGGCTGGATGGCTTCACGCCCTATTGTCGATCCGGGGTGGCAGGCTGAACCGCTGGTGAATTCTTCTTCGTGATGGGAAATGAGAGTGACATGTGCCCGACCAAACACCTCCAGCGAGTCTCTCATTGGTTCCCCCTCTTGCAGTTCATCCTGCGGACAAATTGCAGACGGTACGAAAGAGGCATGGAAAGGCGCCGAGTCTCCAAGTGGGGAGATTGTTAGTAAGGGGGCCTGAATGGAGAACACGAGCACCAGGAGATGAAAACTGAGGTGAGTTTCAGAAAGCTTTCCCGATCCCACGGTGTAGCATCCGCTGGTTTTCCAATGAGTGCTTTCGCTGTCGGAAGATTGCGTTGAACCTGGAGAGTTGGGACCCATGGAATGGGGAGCACGCAGGATTCCTTTCAAGGGTTTGCATTTGCTTTCCCGACCTCACCAATCGTCTCAGCCCCAAGAGTGTCCAGCCTTATGTCTTCTGCCGCTGGGGCTGTAGATGTGGTCAATCCTGGTTGCATGCCAGTCCCTGAACACATTTTGGAAGAATTTCTCTCTGTTTTGCCCTGCTTGTTTCTTCTTTATGTTGGAAATGTATCCTCAGAATGGGTCTGAGCTGATTTTCCCTGCTGGTTTTAGGCTGCTTTACACACACTTGATGCACTTACACAGAGATATCAAGACTTAGCTTTTAAGATGCTTACTAGTCGGATAGATACTTGTGCGATGAAGAGGGTCTGGTGAGTCCAGTTGATTGAGCAAGGAGTAGGTCGTGTCCATTCCATATTCGGTTTTCGGAAGGGTATCTGTGCTCATTTCAAACTCGAGTTTTATGCGTCACCCCACCTCACCTTTCCCCTGAAGCAGGCATAAGTGTGTTTTCTAAAAGCGTGACTCTGTTCTGTTTGGGGATTCAGTGCATGGGGAGCGATTTTTACATTCCCTCGATAAGTGATATCATAAGTTTCTTTTTTTGTGGGACTTATTTCACTGAGGATGATCGTACCTAAATCCACTCAGGATGCTGCTACCAGCCTCATGACGTGGATTTCATGGCTGAGTGACACTCCATTGGACCTACGTAGCACCACTTGTCCACTTGTCCACTTGTCTTTGTCCACTTGTCCACTCGTCTTTGTCCACTTGGCTCTTTCCTGGGATATGAAACGTGTACCGGAGTGGAGGTTCTTGTCAAGACAGCAGCCCTCAACTTTGGGGTCCCTGTGTCTGGTTGATTTTTTCATTTTCCCAAGGTCAACGCCCATGTGTGGAAGTGCCCTATGCTCTGTGGTTCTGTGTTTTACATGGTTTGGGAAAGAGGATACACTTGTGAAGATTGGCTGTTGGCCATTGACATCCCGCCCATCAGCTTAACAAGGCTCCCTTGACTCCGTGGGCTGTCCTGCCTTTCTGGTTTTTAGACTTTTTTCGCCTGGCCCTTTTGCCCCCGGGGGGGGGCGAGAGATTTCTTTGTAGTGCTGATTTGCTCTCCCAGGTTGCTTGGTTGGCCAAAAAGGGCGTATGCGTTTTTTCCTGAATATATTCAGGAAAAAACGCATACGCCCTTTTTGGCCAACCGCATCATTGTCCACGTTCTGGCGCTTTTCATGTGCTATCGGGGCCATTCCGATGTACCCGTTGACATCCGTTTTCTGCAGTTCTGCCTTGCGTTCAGCGCCTCTTCGTAGCCTGACCTCAATATATTTTGGGGCGATAGTTATCGTTTAGAACTCTGCAGGTTTGGGAAGTGCAGTGCCCCTGAGCTCCATTTCCCAAGTCGCTTTTTTGTGAGTGGGACGCAACACGGCTGGATGGCTTCACGCCCTATTGTCGATCCGGGGTGGCAGGCTGAACCGCTGGTGAATTCTTCTTCGTGATGGGAAATGAGAGTGACATGTGCCCGACCAAACACCTCCAGCGGGTCTCTCATTGGTTCCCCCTCTTGCAGTTCATCCTGCGGACAAATTGCAGACGGTACGAAAGAGGCATGGAAAGGCGCCGAGTCTCCAAGTGGGGAGATTGTTAGTAAGGGGGCCTGAATGGAGAACACGAGCACCAGGAGATGAAAACTGAGGTGAGTTTCAGAAAGCTTTCCCGATCCCACGGTGTAGCAACCGCTGGGTTTCCAATGAGTGCTTTCGCTGTCGGAAGATTGCGTTGAACCTGGAGAGTTGGGACCCATGGAATGGGGAGCACGCAGGATTCCTTTCAAGGGTCTGCATTTGCTTTCCCAACCTCACCAATCGTCTCAGCCCCAAGAGTGTCCAGCCTTATGTCTTCTGCCGCTGGGGCTGTAGATGTGGTCAATCCTGGTTGCATGCCAGTCCCTGAACGCATTTTGGAAGAATTTCTCTCTGTTTTGCCCTGCTTGTTTCTTCTTTATGTTGGAAATGTATCCTCAGAATGGGTCTGAGCTGATTTTCCCTGCTGGTTTTAGGCCGCTTGACACACACTTGATGCACTTACACAGAGATATCAAGACTTAGCTTTTAAGATGCTTACTAGTCGGATAGATACTTGTGCGATGAAGAAGGTCTGGTGAGTCCAGTTGATTGAGCAAGGAGTAGGTCGTGTCCATTCCATATTCGGTTTTCGGAAGGGTATCTGTGCTCATTTCAAACTCGAGTTTTATGCGTCACCCCACCTCACCTTTCCCCTGAAGCAGGCATAAGTGTGTTTTCTAAAAGCGTGACTCTGTTCTGTTTGGGGATTCAGTGCATGGGGAGCGATTTTTACATTCCCTCGATAAGTGATATCATAAGTTTCTTTTTTTGTGGGACTTATTTCACTGAGGATGATCGTACCTAAATCCACTCAGGATGCTGCTACCAGCCTCATGACGTGGATTTCATGGCTGAGTGACACTCCATTGGACCTACGTAGCACCACTTGTCCACTTGTCCACTTGTCTTTGTCCACTTGTCCACTTGGCTCTTTCCTGGGATATGAAACGTGTACCGGAGTGGAGGTTCTTGTCAAGACAGCAGCCCTCAACTTTGGGGTCCCTGTGTCTGGTTGATTTTTTCATTTTCCCAAGGTCAACGCCCATGTGTGGAAGTGCCCTATGCTCTGTGGTTCTGTGTTTTACATGGTTTGGGAAAGAGGATACACTTGTGAAGATTGGCTGTTGGCCATTGACATCCCGCCCATCAGCTTAACAAGGCTCCCTTGACTCCGTGGCCTGTCCTGCCTTTCTGGTTTTTAGACTTTTTTCGCCTGGCCCTTTTGCCCCGGGGGGGGGCGAGAGATTTCTTTGTAGTGCTGATTTGCTCTCCCAGGTTGCTTGGTTGGCCAAAAAGGGCGTATGCGTTTTTTCCTGAATATATTCAGGAAAAAACGCATACGCCCTTTTTGGCCAACCGCATCATTGTCCACGTTCTGGCGCTTTTCATGTGCTATCGGGGCCATTCCGATGTACCCGTTGACATCCGTTTCCTGCAGTTCTGCCTTGCGTTCAGCGCCTGTTCATAGCGTGACCTCAATATATTTTGGGGCGATAGTTATCGTTTAGAACTCTGCAGGTTTGGGAAGTGCAGTGCCCCTGAGCTCCATTTCCCAAGTCGCTTTTTTGTGAGTGGGACGCAACACGACTGGATGGCTTCACGCCCTATTGTCGATCCGGGGTGGCAGGCTGAACCGCTGGTGAATTCTTCTTCGTGATGGGAAATGAGAGTGACATGTGCCCGACCAAACACCTCCAGCGAGTCTCTCATTGGTTCCCCCTCTTGCAGTTCATCCTGCGGACAAATTGCAGACGGTACGAAAGAGGCATGGAAAGGCGCCGAGTCTCCAAGTGGGGAGATTGTTAGTAAGGGGGCCTGAATGGAGAACACGAGCACCAGGAGATGAAAACTGAGGTGAGTTTCAGAAAGCTTTCCCGATCCCACGGTGTAGCATCCGCTGGGTTTCCAATGAGTGCTTTCGCTGTCGGAAGATTGCGTTGAACCTGGAGAGTTGGGACCCATGGAATGGGGAGCACGCAGGATTCCTTTCAAGGGTCTGCATTTGCTTTCCCAACCTCACCAATCGTCTCAGCCCCACGAGTGTCCAGCCTTATGTCTTCTGCCGCTGGGGCTGTAGATGTGGTCAATCCTGGTTGCATGCCAGTCCCTGAACGCATTTTGGAAGAATTTCTCTCTGTTTTGCCCTGCTTGTTTCTTCTTTATGTTGGAAATGTATCCTCAGAATGGGTCTGAGCTGATTTTCCCTGCTGGTTTTAGGCCGCTTGACACACACTTGATGCACTTACACAGAGATATCAAGACTTAGCTTTTAAGATGCTTACTAGTCGGATAGATACTTGTGCGATGAACAGGGTCTGGTGAGTCCAGTTGATTGAGCAAGGAGTAGGTGGTGTCCATTCCATATTCGGTTTTCGGAAGGGTATCTGTGCTCATTTCAAACTCGAGTTTTATGCGTCACCCCACCTCACCTTTCCCCTGAAGCAGGCATAAGTGTGTTTTCTAAAAGCGTGACTCTGTTCTGTTTGGGGATTCAGTGCATGGGGAGCGATTTTTACATTCCCTCGATAAGTGATATCATAAGTTTCTTTTTCTGTGGGACTTATTTCACTGAGGATGATCGTACCTAAATCCACTCAGGATGCTGCTACCAGCCTCATGACGTGGATTTCATGGCTGAGTGACACTCCATTGGACCTACGTAGCACCACTTGTCCACTTGTCCACTTGTCTTTGTCCACTTGTCCACTCGTCTTTGTCCACTTGGCTCTTTCCTGGGATATGAAACGTGTACCGGTGTGGAGGTTCTTGTCAAGACAGCAGCCCTCAACTTTGGGGTCCCCGTGTCTGGTTGATTTTTTCATTTTCCGAAGGTCAACGCCCATGTGTGGAAGTGCCCTATGCTCTGTGGTTCTGTGTTTTCCATGGTTTGGGAAAGAGGATACACTTGTGAAGGTTGGCTGTTGGCCATTGACATCCCGCCCATCAGCTTAACAAGGCTCCCTTGACTCCGTGGCCTGTCCTGCCTTTCTGGTTTTTAGACTTTTTTCGCCTGGCCCTTTTGCCCCGGGGGGGGCGAGAGATTTCTTTGTAGTGCTGATTTGCTCTCCCAGGTTGCTTGGTTGGCCAAAAAGGGCGTATGCGTTTTTTCCTGAATATATTCAGGAAAAAACGCATACGCCCTTTTTGGCCAACTGCATCATTGTCCACGTTCTGGCGCTTTTCATGTGCTATCGGGGCCATTCCGATGTACCCATTGACATCCGTTTCCTGCAGTTCTGCCTTGCGTTCAGCGCCTCTTCGTAGCCTGACCTCAATATATTTTGGGGCGATAGTTATCGTATAGAACTCTGCAGGTTTGGGAAGTGCAGTGCCCCTGAGCTCCATTTCCCAAGTCGCTTTTTTGTGAGTGGGACGCAACACGGCTGGATGGCTTCACGCCCTATTGTCGATCCGGGGTGGCAGGCTGAACCTCTGGTGAATTCTTCTTCGTGATGGGAAATGAGAGTGACATGTGCCCGACCAAACACCTCCAGCGAGTCTCTCATTGGTTCCCCCTCTTGCAGTTCATCCTGCGGACAAATTGCAGACGGTACGAAAGAGGCATGGAAAGGCGCCGAGTCTCCAAGTGGGGAGATTGTTAGTAAGGGGGCCTGAATGGAGAACACGAGCACCAGGAGATGAAAACTGAGGTGAGTTTCAGAAAGCTTTCCCGATCCCACGGTGTAGCATCCGCTGGGTTTCCAATGAGTGCTTTCGCTGTCGGAAGATTGCGTTGAACCTGGAGAGTTGGGACCCATGGAATGGGGAGCACGCAGGATTCCTATCAAGGGTCTGCATTTGCTTTCCCAACCTCACCAATCGTCTCAGCCCCACGAGTGTCCAGCCTTACGTCTTCTGCCGCTGGGGCTGTAGATGTGGTCAATCCTGGTTGCATGCCAGTCCCTGAACGCATTTTGGAAGAATTTCTCTCTGTTTTGCCCTGCTTGTTTCTTCTTTATGTTGGAAATGTATCCTCAGAATGGGTCTGAGCTGATTTTCCCTGCTGGTTTTAGGCCGCTTGACACACACTTGATGCACTTACACAGAGATATCAAGACTTAGCTTTTAAGATGCTTACTAGTCGGATAGATACTTGTGCGATGAACAGGGTCTGGTGAGTCCAGTTGATTGAGCAAGGAGTAGGTGGTGTCCATTCCATATTCGGTTTTCGGAAGGGTATCTGTGCTCATTTCAAACTCGAGTTTTATGCGTCACCCCACCTCACCTTTCCCCTGAAGCAGGCATAAGTGTGTTTTCTAAAAGCGTGACTCTGTTCTGTTTGGGGATTCAGTGCATGGGGAGCGATTTTTACATTCCCTCGATAAGTGATATCATAAGTTTCTTTTTCTGGGGGACTTATTTCACTGAGGATGATCGTACCTAAATCCACTCAGGATGCTGCTACCAGCCTCATGACGTGGATTTCATGGCTGAGTGACACTCCATTGGACCTACGTAGCACCACTTGTCCACTTGTCCACTTGTCTTTGTCCACTTGTCCACTCGTCTTTGTCCACTTGGCTCTTTCCTGGGATATGAAACGTGTACCGGTGTGGAGGTTCTTGTCAAGACAGCAGCCCTCAACTTTGGGGTCCCCGTGTCTGGTTGATTTTTTCATTTTCCGAAGGTCAACGCCCATGTGTGGAAGTGCCCTATGCTCTGTGGTTCTGTGTTTTCCATGGTTTGGGAAAGAGGATACACTTGTGAAGGTTGGCTGTTGGCCATTGACATCCCGCCCATCAGCTTAACAAGGCTCCCTTGACTCCGTGGCCTGTCCTGCCTTTCTGGTTTTTAGACTTTTTTCGCCTGGCCCTTTTGCCCCGGGGGGGGCGAGAGATTTCTTTGTAGTGCTGATTTGCTCTCCCAGGTTGCTTGGTTGGCCAAAAAGGGCGTATGCGTTTTTTCCTGAATATATTCAGGAAAAAACGCATACGCCCTTTTTGGCCAACTGCATCATTGTCCACGTTCTGGCGCTTTTCATGTGCTATCGGGGCCATTCCGATGTACCCATTGACATCCGTTTCCTGCAGTTCTGCCTTGCGTTCAGCGCCTCTTCGTAGCCTGACCTCAATATATTTTGGGGCGATAGTTATCGTATAGAACTCTGCAGGTTTGGGAAGTGCAGTGCCCCTGAGCTCCATTTCCCAAGTCGCTTTTTTGTGAGTGGGACGCAACACGGCTGGATGGCTTCACGCCCTATTGTCGATCCGGGGTGGCAGGCTGAACCTCTGGTGAATTCTTCTTCGTGATGGGAAATGAGAGTGACATGTGCCCGACCAAACACCTCCAGCGAGTCTCTCATTGGTTCCCCCTCTTGCAGTTCATCCTGCGGACAAATTGCAGACGGTACGAAAGAGGCATGGAAAGGCGCCGAGTCTCCAAGTGGGGAGATTGTTAGTAAGGGGGCCTGAATGGAGAACACGAGCACCAGGAGATGAAAACTGAGGTGAGTTTCAGAAAGCTTTCCCGATCCCACGGTGTAGCATCCGCTGGGTTTCCAATGAGTGCTTTCGCTGTCGGAAGATTGCGTTGAACCTGGAGAGTTGGGACCCATGGAATGGGGAGCACGCAGGATTCCTTTCAAGGGTCTGCATTTGCTTTCCCAACCTCACCAATCGTCTCAGCCCCACGAGTGTCCAGCCTTACGTCTTCTGCCGCTGGGGCTGTAGATGTGGTCAATCCTGGTTGCATGCCAGTCCCTGAACGCATTTTGGAAGAATTTCTCTCTGTTTTGCCCTGCTTGTTTCTTCTTTATGTTGGAAATGTATCCTCAGAATGGGTCTGAGCTGATTTTCCCTGCTGGTTTTAGGCCGCTTGACACACACTTGATGCACTTACACAGAGATATCAAGACTTAGCTTTTAAGATGCTTACTAGTCGGATAGATACTTGTGCGATGAACAGGGTCTGGTGAGTCCAGTTGATTGAGCAAGGAGTAGGTCGTGTCCATTCCATATTCGGTTTTCGGAAGGGTATCTGTGCTCATTTCAAACTCGAGTTTTATGCGTCACCCCACCTCACCTTTCCCCTGAAGCAGGCATAAGTGTGTTTTCTAAAAGCGTGACTCTGTTCTGTTTGGGGATTCAGTGCATGGGGAGAGATTTTTACATTCCCTCGATAAGTGATATCATAAGTTTCTTTTTTGTGGGACTTATTTCACTGAGGATGATCGTACCTAAATCCACTCAGGATGCTGCTACCAGCCTCATGACGTGGATTTCATGGCTGAGTGACACTCCATTGGACCTGCGTAGCACCACTTGTCCACTTGTCCACTTGTCTTTGTCCACTTGTCCACTCGTCTTTGTCCACTTGGCTCTTTCCTGGGATATGAAACGTGTACCGGAGTGGAGGTTCTTGTCAAGACAGCAGCCCTCAACTTTGGGGTCCCTGTGTCTGGTTGATTTTTTCATTTTCCCAAGGTCAACGCCCATGTGTGGAAGTGCCCTATGCTCTGTGGTTCTGTGTTTTACATGGTTTGGGAAAGAGGATACACTTGTGAAGATTGGCTGTTGGCCATTGACATCCCGCCCATCAGCTTAACAAGGCTCCCTTGACTCCGTGGGCTGTCCTGCCTTTCTGGTTTTTAGACTTTTTTCGCCTGGCCCTTTTGCCCCGGGGGGGGGGGGGGCGAGAGGTTTCTTTGTAGTGCTGATTTGCTCTCCCAGGTTGCTTGGTTGGCCAAAAAGGGCGTATGCGTTTTTTCCTGAATATATTCAGGAAAAAACGCATACGCCCTTTTTGGCCAACCGCATCATTGTCCACGTTCTGGCGCTTTTCATGTGCTATCGGGGCCATTCCGATGTACCCATTGACATCCGTTTCCTGCAGTTCTGCCTTGCGTTCAGCGCCTGTTCGTAGCCTGACCTCAATATATTTTGGGGCGATAGTTATCGTTTAGAACTCTGCAGGTTTGGGAAGTGCAGTGCCCCTGAGCTCCATTTCCCAAGTCGCTTTTTTGTGAGTGGGACGCAACACGGCTGGATGGCTTCACGCCCTATTGTCGATCCGGGTGGCAGGCTGAACCGCTGGTGAATTCTTCTTCGTGATGGGAAATGAGAGTGACATGTGCCCGACCAAACACCTCCAGCGAGTCTCTCATTGGTTCCCCCTCTTGCAGTTCATCCTGCGGACAAATTGCAGACGGTACGAAAGAGGCATGGAAAGGCGCCGAGTCTCCAAGTGGGGAGATTGTTAGTAAGGGGGCCTGAATGGAGAACACGAGCACCAGGAGATGAAAACTGAGGTGAGTTTCAGAAAGCTTTCCCGATCCCACGGTGTAGCATCTGCTGGGTTTCCAATGAGTGCTTTCGCTGTCGGAAGATTGCGTTGAACCTGGAGAGTTGGGACCCATGGAATGGGGAGCACGCAGGATTCCTTTCAAGGGTCTGCATTTGCTTTCCCAACCTCACCAATCGTCTCAGCCCCACGAGTGTCCAGCCTTATGTCTTCTGCCGCTGGGGCTGTAGATGTGGTCAATCCTGGTTGCATGCCAGTCCCTGAACGCATTTTGGAAGAATTTCTCTCTGTTTTGCCCTGCTTGTTTCTTCTTTATGTTGGAAATGTATCCTCAGAATGGGTCTGAGCTGATTTTCCCTGCTGGTTTTAGGCCGCTTTACACACACTTGATGCACTTACACAGAGATATCAAGACTTAGCTTTTAAGATGCTTACTAGTCGGATAGATACTTGTGCGATGAACAGGGTCTGGTGAGTCCAGTTGATTGAGCAAGGAGTAGGTCGTGTCCATTCCATATTCGGTTTTCGGAAGGGTATCTGTGCTCATTTCAAACTCGAGTTTTATGCGTCACCCCACCTCACCTTTCCCCTGAAGCAGGCATAAGTGTGTTTTCTAAAAGCGTGACTCTGTTCTGTTTGGGGATTCAGTGCATGGGGAGAGATTTTTACATTCCCTCGATAAGTGATATCATAAGTTTCTTTTTTTGTGGGACTTATTTCACTGAGGATGATCGTACCTAAATCCACTCAGGATGCTGCTACCAGCCTCATGACGTGGATTTCATGGCTGAGTGACACTCCATTGGACCTACGTAGCACCACTTGTCCACTTGTCCACTTGTCTTTGTCCACTTGTCCACTCGTCTTTGTCCACTTGGCTCTTTCCTGGGATATGAAACGTGTACCGGAGTGGAGGTTCTTGTCAAGACAGCAGCCCTCAACTTTGGGGTCCCTGTGTCTGGTTGATTTTTTCATTTTCCCAAGGTCAACGCCCATGTGTGGAAGTGCCCTATGCTCTGTGGTTCTGTGTTTTACATGGTTTGGGAAAGAGGATACACTTGTGAAGATTGGCTGTTGGCCATTGACATCCCGCCCATCAGCTTAACAAGGCTCCCTTGACTCCGTGGGCTGTCCTGCCTTTCTGGTTTTTAGACTTTTTTCGCCTGGCCCTTTTGCCCCCGGGGGGGGGCGAGAGATTTCTTTGTAGTGCTGATTTGCTCTCCCAGGTTGCTTGGTTGGCCAAAAAGGGCGTATGCGTTTTTTCCTGAATATATTCAGGAAAAAACGCATACGCCCTTTTTGGCCAACCGCATCATTGTCCACGTTCTGGCGCTTTTCATGTGCTATCGGGGCCATTCCGATGTACCCGTTGACATCCGTTTCCTGCAGTTCTGCCTTGCGTTCAGCGCCTGTTCGTAGCCTGACCTCAATATATTTTGGGGCGATAGTTATCGTTTAGAACTCTGCAGGTTTGGGAAGTGCAGTGCCCCTGAGCTCCATTTCCCAAGTCGCTTTTTTGTGAGTGGGACGCAACACGGCTGGATGGCTTCACGCCCTATTGTCGATCCGGGGTGGCAGGCTGAGCCTCTGGTGAATTCTTCTTCGCGATGGGAAATGAGAGTGACATGTGCCCGACCAAACACCTCCAGCGAGTCTCTCATTGGTTCCCCCTCTTGCAGTTCATCCTGCGGACAAATTGCAGACGGTACGAAAGAGGCATGGAAAGGCGCCGAGTCTCCAAGTGGGGAGATTGTTAGTAAGGGGGCCTGAATGGAGAACACGAGCACCAGGAGATGAAAACTGAGGTGAGTTTCAGAAAGCTTTCCCGATCCCACGGTGTAGCATCCGCTGGGTTTCCAATGAGTGCTTTCGCTGTCGGAAGATTGCGTTGAACCTGGAGAGTTGGGACCCATGGAATGGGGAGCACGCAGGATTCCTTTCAAGGGTCTGCATTTGCTTTCCCAACCTCACCAATCGTCTCAGCCCCACGAGTGTCCAGCCTTACGTCTTCTGCCGCTGGGGCTGTAGATGTGGTCAATCCTGGTTGCATGCCAGTCCCTGAACGCATTTTGGAAGAATTTCTCTCTGTTTTGCCCTGCTTGTTTCTTCTTTATGTTGGAAATGTATCCTCAGAATGGGTCTGAGCTGATTTTCCCTGCTGGTTTTAGGCCGCTTTACACACACTTGATGCACTTACACAGAGATATCAAGACTTAGCTTTTAAGATGCTTACTAGTCGGATAGATACTTGTGCGATGAACAGGGTCTGGTGAGTCCAGTTGATTGAGCAAGGAGTAGGTCGTGTCCATTCCATATTCGGTTTTCGGAAGGGTATCTGTGCTCATTTCAAACTCGAGTTTTATGCGTCACCCCACCTCACCTTTCCCCTGAAGCAGGCATAAGTGTGTTTTCTAAAAGCGTGACTCTGTTCTGTTTGGGGATTCAGTGCATGGGGAGCGATTTTTACATTCCCTCGATAAGTGATATCATAAGTTTCTTTTTTTGTGGGACTTATTTCACTGAGGATGATCGTACCTAAATCCACTCAGGATGCTGCTACCAGCCTCATGACGTGGATTTCATGGCTGAGTGACACTCCATTGGACCTACGTAGCACCACTTGTCCACTTGTCCACTTGTCTTTGTCCACTTGTCCACTCGTCTTTGTCCACTTGGCTCTTTCCTGGGATATGAAACGTGTACCGGAGTGGAGGTTCTTGTCAAGACAGCAGCCCTCAACTTTGGGGTCCCTGTGTCTGGTTGATTTTTTCATTTTCCCAAGGTCAACGCCCATGTGTGGAAGTGCCCTATGCTCTGTGGTTCTGTGTTTTCCATGGTTTGGGAAAGAGGATACACTTGTGAAGATTGGCTGTTGGCCATTGACATCCCGCCCATCAGCTTAACAAGGCTCCCTTGACTCCGTGGGCTGTCCTGCCTTTCTGGTTTTTAGACTTTTTTCGCCTGGCCCTTTTGCCCCCGGGGGGGGGCGAGAGATTTCTTTGTAGTGCTGATTTGCTCTCCCAGGTTGCTTGGTTGGCCAAAAAGGGCGTATGCGTTTTTTCCTGAATATATTCAGGAAAAAACGCATACGCCCTTTTTGGCCAACCGCATCATTGTCCACGTTCTGGCGCTTTTCATGTGCTATCGGGGCCATTCCGATGTACCCGTTGACATCCGTTTCCTGCAGTTCTGCCTTGCGTTCAGCGCCTGTTCGTAGCCTGACCTCAATATATTTTGGGGCGATAGTTATCGTTTAGAACTCTGCAGGTTTGGGAAGTGCAGTGCCCCTGAGCTCCATTTCCCAAGTCGCTTTTTTGTGAGTGGGACGCAACACGGCTGGATGGCTTCACGCCCTATTGTCGATCCGGGGTGGCAGGCTGAGCCTCTGGTGAATTCTTCTTCGCGATGGGAAATGAGAGTGACATGTGCCCGACCAAACACCTCCAGCGAGTCTCTCATTGGTTCCCCCTCTTGCAGTTCATCCTGCGGACAAATTGCAGACGGTACGAAAGAGGCATGGAAAGGCGCCGAGTCTCCAAGTGGGGAGATTGTTAGTAAGGGGGCCTGAATGGAGAACACGAGCACCAGGAGATGAAAACTGAGGTGAGTTTCAGAAAGCTTTCCCGATCCCACGGTGTAGCATCCGCTGGGTTTCCAATGAGTGCTTTCGCTGTCGGAAGATTGCGTTGAACCTGGAGAGTTGGGACCCATGGAATGGGGAGCACGCAGGATTCCTTTCAAGGGTCTGCATTTGCTTTCCCAACCTCACCAATCGTCTCAGCCCCACGAGTGTCCAGCCTTACGTCTTCTGCCGCTGGGGCTGTAGATGTGGTCAATCCTGGTTGCATGCCAGTCCCTGAACGCATTTTGGAAGAATTTCTCTCTGTTTTGCCCTGCTTGTTTCTTCTTTATGTTGGAAATGTATCCTCAGAATGGGTCTGAGCTGATTTTCCCTGCTGGTTTTAGGCCGCTTTACACACACTTGATGCACTTACACAGAGATATCAAGACTTAGCTTTTAAGATGCTTACTAGTCGGATAGATACTTGTGCGATGAACAGGGTCTGGTGAGTCCAGTTGATTGAGCAAGGAGTAGGTCGTGTCCATTCCATATTCGGTTTTCGGAAGGGTATCTGTGCTCATTTCAAACTCGAGTTTTATGTGTCACCCCACCTCACCTTTCCCCTGAAGCAGGCATAAGTGTGTTTTCTAAAAGCGTGACTCTGTTCTGTTTGGGGATTCAGTGCATGGGGAGCGATTTTTACATTCCCTCGATAAGTGATATCATAAGTTTCTTTTTTTGTGGGACTTATTTCACTGAGGATGATCGTACCTAAATCCACTCAGGATGCTGCTACCAGCCTCATGACGTGGATTTCATGGCTGAGTGACACTCCATTGGACCTACGTAGCACCACTTGTCCACTTGTCCACTTGTCTTTGTCCACTTGTCCACTTGGCTCTTTCCTGGGATATGAAACGTGTACCGGAGTGGAGGTTCTTGTCAAGACAGCAGCCCTCAACTTTGGGGTCCCTGTGTCTGGTTGATTTTTTCATTTTCCCAAGGTCAACGCCCATGTGTGGAAGTGCCCTATGCTCTGTGGTTCTGTGTTTTACATGGTTTGGGAAAGAGGATACACTTGTGAAGATTGGCTGTTGGCCATTGACATCCCGCCCATCAGCTTAACAAGGCTCCCTTGACTCCGTGGGCTGTCCTGCCTTTCTGGTTTTTAGACTTTTTTCGCCTGGCCCTTTTTCCCCGGGGGGGGCGAGAGATTTCTTTGTAGTGCTGATTTGCTCTCCCAGGTTGCTTGGTTGGCCAAAAAGGGCGTATGCGTTTTTTCCTGAATATATTCAGGAAAAAACGCATACGCCCTTTTTGGCCAACCGCATCATTGTCCACGTTCTGGCGCTTTTCATGTGCTATCGGGGCCATTCCGCTGTACCCGTTGACATCCGTTTCCTGCAGTTCTGCCTTGCGTTCAGCGCCTCTTCGTAGCCTGACGTCAATATATTTTGGGGCGATAGTTATCGTTTAGAACTCTGCAGGTTTGGGAAGTGCAGTGCCCCTGAGCTCCATTTCCCAAGTCGCTTTTTTGTGAGTGGGACGCAACACGGCTGGATGGCTTCACGTCCTATTGTCGATCCGGGGTGGCAGGCTGAACCGCTGGTGAATTCTTCTTCGTGATGGGAAATGAGAGTGACATGTGCCCGACCAAACACCTCCAGCGAGTCTCTCATTGGTTCCCCCTCTTGCAGTTCATACTGCGGACAAATTGCAGACGGTACGAAAGAGGCATGGAAAGGCGCCGAGTCTCCAAGTGGGGAGATTGTTAGTAAGGGGGCCTGAATGGAGAACACGAGCACCAGGAGATGAAAACTGAGGTGAGTTTCAGAAAGCTTTCCCGATCCCACGGTGTAGCAACCGCTGGGTTTCCAATGAGTGCTTTCGCTGTCGGAAGATTGCGTTGAACCTGGAGAGTTGGGACCCATGGAATGGGGAGCACGCAGGATTCCTTTCAAGGGTCTGCATTTGCTTTCCCAACCTCACCAATCGTCTCAGCCCCAAGAGTGTCCAGCCTTATGTCTTCTGCCGCTGGGGCTGTAGATGTGGTCAATCCTGGTTGCATGCCAGTCCCTGAACGCATTTTGGAAGAATTTCTCTCTGTTTTGCCCTGCTTGTTTCTTCTTTATGTTGGAAATGTATCCTCAGAATGGGTCTGAGCTGATTTTCCCTGCTGGTTTTAGGCCGCTTGACACACACTTGATGCACTTACACAGAGATATCAAGACTTAGCTTTTAAGATGCTTACTAGTCGGATAGATACTTGTGCGATGAACAGGGTCTGGTGAGTCCAGTTGATTGAGCAAGGAGTAGGTCGTGTCCATTCCATATTCGGTTTTCGGAAGGGTATCTGTGCTCATTTCAAACTCGAGTTTTATGCGTCACCCCACCTCACCTTTCCCCTGAAGCAGGCATAAGTGTGTTTTCTAAAAGCGTGACTCTGTTCTGTTTGGGGATTCAGTGCATGGGGAGCGATTTTTACATTCCATCGATAAGTGATATCATAAGTTTCTTTTTTTGTGGGACTTATTTCACTGAGGATGATCGTACCTAAATCCACTCAGGATGCTGCTACCAGCCTCATGACGTGGATTTCATGGCTGAGTGACACTCCATTGGACCTACGTAGCACCACTTCTGCACTTGTCCACTTATCCACTCGTCTTTGTCCACTTGGCTCTTTCCTGGGATATGAAACGTGTACCGGAGTGGAGGTTCTTGTCAAGACAGCAGCCCTCAACTTTGGGGTCCCTGTGTCTGGTTGATTTTTTGATTTTCCCATGGTCAACGCCCATGTGTGGAAGTGCCCTATGCTCTGTGGTTCTGTGTTTTACATGGTTTGGGAAAGAGGATACACTTGTGAAGATTGGCTGTTGGCCATTGACATCCCGCCCATCAGCTTAACAAGGCTCCCTTGACTCCGTGGCCTGTCCTGCCTTTCTGGTTTTTAGACTTTTTTCGCCTGGCCCTTTTTCCCCGGGGTGGGCGAGAGATTTCTTTGTAGTGCTGATTTGCTCTCCCAGGTTGCTTGGTTGGCCAAAAAGGGCGTATGCGTTTTTTCCTGAATATATTCAGGAAAAAACGCATACGCCCTTTTTGGCCAACCGCATCATTGTCCACGTTCTGGCGCTTTTCATGTGCTATCGGGGCCATTCCGATGTACCCGTTGACATCCGTTTCCTGCAGTTCTGCCTTGCGTTCAGCGCCTCTTCGTAGCCTGACCTCAATATATTTTGGGGCGATAGTTATCGTTTAGAACTCTGCAGGTTTGGGAAGTGCAGTGCCCCTGAGCTCCATTTCCCAAGTCGCTTTTTTGTGAGTGGGACGCAACACGGCTGGATGGCTTCACGCCCTATTGTCGATCCGGGGTGGCAGGCTGAACCTCTGGTGAATTCTTCTTCGTGATGGGAAATGAGAGTGACATGTGCCCGACCAAACACCTCCAGCGAGTCTCTCATTGGTTCCCCCTCTTGCAGTTCATCCTGCGGACAAATTGCAGACGGTACGAAAGAGGCATGGAAAGGCGCCGAGTCTCCAAGTGGGGAGATTGTTAGTAAGGGGGCCTGAATGGAGAACACGAGCACCAGGAGATGAAAACTGAGGTGAGTTTCAGAAAGCTTTCCCGATCCCACGGTGTAGCATCCGCTGGGTTTCCAATGAGTGCTTTCGCTGTCGGAAGATTGCGTTGAACCTGGAGAGTTGGGACCCATGGAATGGGGAGCACGCAGGATTCCTTTCAAGGGTCTGCATTTGCTTTCCCAACCTCACCAATCGTCTCAGCCCCAAGAGTGTCCAGCCTTACGTCTTCTGCCGCTGGGGCTGTAGATGTGGTCAATCCTGGTTGCATGCCAGTCCCTGAACGCATTTTGGAAGAATTTCTCTCTGTTTTGCCCTGCTTGTTTCTTCTTTATGTTGGAAATGTATCCTCAGAATGGGTCTGAGCTGATTTTCCCTGCTGGTTTTAGGCCGCTTTACACACACTTGATGCACTTACACAGAGATATCAAGACTTAGCTTTTAAGATGCTTACTAGTCGGATAGATACTTGTGCGATGAACAGGGTCTGGTGAGTCCAGTTGATTGAGCAAGGAGTAGGTCGTGTCCATTCCATATTCGGTTTTCGGAAGGGTATCTGTGCTCATTTCAAACTCGAGTTTTATGCGTCACCCCACCTCACCTTTCCCCTGAAGCAGGCATAAGTGTGTTTTCTAAAAGCGTGACTCTGTTCTGTTTGGGGATTCAGTGCATGGGGAGCGATTTTTACATTCCCTCGATAAGTGATATCATAAGTTTCTTTTTTTGTGGGACTTATTTCACTGAGGATGATCGTACCTAAATCCACTCAGGATGCTGCTACCAGCCTCATGACGTGGATTTCATGGCTGAGTGACACTCCATTGGACCTACGTAGCACCACTTGTCCACTTGTCCACTTGTCTTTGTCCACTTGTCCACTTGGCTCTTTCCTGGGATATGAAACGTGTACCGGAGTGGAGGTTCTTGTCAAGACAGCAGCCCTCAACTTTGGGGTCCCTGTGTCTGGTTGATTTTTTCATTTTCCCAAGGTCAACGCCCATGTGTGGAAGTGCCCTATGCTCTGTGGTTCTGTGTTTTACATGGTTTGGGAAAGAGGATACACTTGTGAAGATTGGCTGTTGGCCATTGACATCCCGCCCATCAGCTTAACAAGGCTCCCTTGACTCCGTGGGCTGTCCTGCCTTTCTGGTTTTTAGACTTTTTTCGCCTGGCCCTTTTTCCCCGGGGGGGGCGAGAGATTTCTTTGTAGTGCTGATTTGCTCTCCCAGGTTGCTTGGTTGGCCAAAAAGGGCGTATGCGTTTTTTCCTGAATATATTCAGGAAAAAACGCATACGCCCTTTTTGGCCAACCGCATCATTGTCCACGTTCTGGCGCTTTTCATGTGCTATCGGGGCCATTCCGCTGTACCCGTTGACATCCGTTTCCTGCAGTTCTGCCTTGCGTTCAGCGCCTCTTCGTAGCCTGACGTCAATATATTTTGGGGCGATAGTTATCGTTTAGAACTCTGCAGGTTTGGGAAGTGCAGTGCCCCTGAGCTCCATTTCCCAAGTCGCTTTTTTGTGAGTGGGACGCAACACGGCTGGATGGCTTCACGTCCTATTGTCGATCCGGGGTGGCAGGCTGAACCGCTGGTGAATTCTTCTTCGTGATGGGAAATGAGAGTGACATGTGCCCGACCAAACACCTCCAGCGAGTCTCTCATTGGTTCCCCCTCTTGCAGTTCATACTGCGGACAAATTGCAGACGGTACGAAAGAGGCATGGAAAGGCGCCGAGTCTCCAAGTGGGGAGATTGTTAGTAAGGGGGCCTGAATGGAGAACACGAGCACCAGGAGATGAAAACTGAGGTGAGTTTCAGAAAGCTTTCCCGATCCCACGGTGTAGCAACCGCTGGGTTTCCAATGAGTGCTTTCGCTGTCGGAAGATTGCGTTGAACCTGGAGAGTTGGGACCCATGGAATGGGGAGCACGCAGGATTCCTTTCAAGGGTCTGCATTTGCTTTCCCAACCTCACCAATCGTCTCAGCCCCAAGAGTGTCCAGCCTTATGTCTTCTGCCGCTGGGGCTGTAGATGTGGTCAATCCTGGTTGCATGCCAGTCCCTGAACGCATTTTGGAAGAATTTCTCTCTGTTTTGCCCTGCTTGTTTCTTCTTTATGTTGGAAATGTATCCTCAGAATGGGTCTGAGCTGATTTTCCCTGCTGGTTTTAGGCCGCTTTACACACACTTGATGCACTTACACAGAGATATCAAGACTTAGCTTTTAAGATGCTTACTAGTCGGATAGATACTTGTGCGATGAACAGGGTCTGGTGAGTCCAGTTGATTGAGCAAGGAGTAGGTCGTGTCCATTCCATATTCGGTTTTCGGAAGGGTATCTGTGCTCATTTCAAACTCGAGTTTTATGCGTCACCCCACCTCACCTTTCCCCTGAAGCAGGCATAAGTGTGTTTTCTAAAAGCGTGACTCTGTTCTGTTTGGGGATTCAGTGCATGGGGAGCGATTTTTACATTCCATCGATAAGTGATATCATAAGTTTCTTTTTTTGTGGGACTTATTTCACTGAGGATGATCGTACCTAAATCCACTCAGGATGCTGCTACCAGCCTCATGACGTGGATTTCATGGCTGAGTGACACTCCATTGGACCTACGTAGCACCACTTCTGCACTTGTCCACTTATCCACTCGTCTTTGTCCACTTGGCTCTTTCCTGGGATATGAAACGTGTACCGGAGTGGAGGTTCTTGTCAAGACAGCAGCCCTCAACTTTGGGGTCCCTGTGTCTGGTTGATTTTTTGATTTTCCCATGGTCAACGCCCATGTGTGGAAGTGCCCTATGCTCTGTGGTTCTGTGTTTTACATGGTTTGGGAAAGAGGATACACTTGTGAAGATTGGCTGTTGGCCATTGACATCCCGCCCATCAGCTTAACAAGGCTCCCTTGACTCCGTGGCCTGTCCTGCCTTTCTGGTTTTTAGACTTTTTTCGCCTGGCCCTTTTGCCCCGGCGGGGGCGAGAGATTTCTTTGTAGTGCTGATTTGCTCTCCCAGGTTGCTTGGTTGGCCAAAAAGGGCGTATGCGTTTTTTCCTGAATATATTCAGGAAAAAACGCATACGCCCTTTTTGGCCAACCGCATCATTGTCCACGTTCTGGCGCTTTTCATGTGCTATCGGGGCCATTCCGATGTACCCGTTGACATCCGTTTCCTGCAGTTCTGCCTTGCGTTCAGCGCCTCTTCGTAGCCTGACCTCAATATATTTTGGGGCGATAGTTATCGTTTAGAACTCTGCAGGTTTGGGAAGTGCAGTGCCCCTGAGCTCCATTTCCCAAGTCGCTTTTTTGTGAGTGGGACGCAACACGGCTGGATGGCTTCACGCCCTATTGTCGATCCGGGGTGGCAGGCTGAACCGCTGGTGAATTCTTTTTCGTGATGGGAAATGAGAGTGACATGTGCCCGACCAAACACCTCCAGCGAGTCTCTCATTGGTTCCCCCTCTTGCAGTTCATCCTGCGGACAAATTGCAGACGGTACGAAAGAGGCATGGAAAGGCGCCGAGTCTCCAAGTGGGGAGATTGTTAGTAAGGGGGCCTGAATGGAGAACACGAGCACCAGGAGATGAAAACTGAGGTGAGTTTCAGAAAGCTTTCCCGATCCCACGGTGTAGCATCCGCTGGGTTTCCAATGAGTGCTTTCGCTGTCGGAAGATTGCGTTGAACCTGGAGAGTTGGGACCCATGGAATGGGGAGCACGCAGGATTCCTTTCAAGGGTCTGCATTTGCTTTCCCAACCTCACCAATCGTCTCAGCCCCAAGAGTGTCCAGCCTTATGTCTTCTGCCGCTGGGGCTGTAGATGTGGTCAATCCTGGTTGCATGCCAGTCCCTGAACGCATTTTGGAAGAATTTCTCTCTGTTTTGCCCTGCTTGTTTCTTCTTTATGTTGGAAATGTATCCTCAGAATGGGTCTGAGCTGATTTTCCCTGCTGGTTTTAGGCCGCTTTACACACACTTGATGCACTTACACAGAGATATCAAGACTTAGCTTTTAAGATGCTTACTAGTCGGATAGATGCTTGTGCGATGAAGAGGGTCTGGTGAGTCCAGTTGATTGAGCAAGGAGTAGGTCGTGTCCATTCCATATTCGGTTTTCGGAAGGGTATCTGTGCTCATTTCAAACTCGAGTTTTATGCGTCACCCCACCTCACCTTTCCCCTGAAGCAGGCATAAGTGTGTTTTCTAAAAGCGTGACTCTGTTCTGTTTGGGGATTCAGTGCATGGGGAGCGATTTTTACATTCCCTCGATAAGTGATATCATAAGTTTCTTTTTTTGTGGGACTTATTTCACTGAGGATGATCGTACCTAAATCCACTCAGGATGCTGCTACCAGCCTCATGACGTGGATTTCATGGCTGAGTGACACTCCATTGTACCTACGTAGCACCACTTGTCCACTTGTCTTTGTCCACTTGTCCACTCGTCTTTGTCCACTTGGCTCTTTCCTGGGATATGAAACGTGTACCGGAGTGGAGGTTCTTGTCAAGACAGCAGCCCTCAACTTTGGGGTCCCTGTGTCTGGTTGAATTTTTCATTTTCCCAAGGTCAACGCCCATGTGTGGAAGTGCCCTATGCTCTGTGGTTCTGTGTTTTACATGGTTTGGGAAAGAGGATACACTTGTGAAGATTGGCTGTTGGCCATTGACATCCCGCCCATCAGCTTAACAAGGCTCCCTTGACTCCGTGGGCTGTCCTGCCTTTCTGGTTTTTAGACTTTTTTCGCCTGGCCCTTTTGCCCCGGGGGGGGGCGAGAGATTTCTTTGTAGTGCTGATTTGCTCTCCCAGGTTGCTTGGTTGGCCAAAAAGGGCGTATGCGTTTTTTCCTGAATATATTCAAGAAAAAACGCATACGCCCTTTTTGGCCAACCGCATCATTGTCCACGTTCTGGCGCTTTTCATGTGCTATCGGGGCCATTCCGATGTAGCCGTTGACATCCGTTTCCTGCAGTTCTGCCTTGCGTTCAGCGCCTCTTCGTAGCCTGACCTCAATATATTTGGGGGCGATAGTTATCGTTTAGAACTCTGCAGGTTTGGGAAGTGCAGTGCCCCTGAGCTCCATTTCCCAAGTCGCTTTTTTGTGAGTGGGACGCAACACGGCTGGATGGCTTCACGCCCTATTGTCGATCCGGGGTGGCAGGCTGAACCGCTGGTGAATTCTTCTTCGTGATGGGAAATGAGAGTGACATGTGCCCGACCAAACACCTCCAGCGAGTCTCTCATTGGTTCCCCCTCTTGCAGTTCATCCTGCGGACAAATTGCAGACGGTACGAAAGAGGCATGGAAAGGCGCCGAGTCTCCAAGTGGGGAGATTGTTAGTAAGGGGGCCTGAATGGAGAACACGAGCACCAGGAGATGAAAACTGAGGTGAGTTTCAGAAAGCTTTCCCGATCCCACGGTGTAGCATCCGCTGGTTTTCCAATGAGTGCTTTCGCTGTCGGAAGATTGCGTTGAACCTGGAGAGTTGGGACCCATGGAATGGGGAGCACGCAGGATTCCTTTCAAGGGTCTGCATTTGCTTTCCCAACCTCACCAATCGTCTCAGCCCCAAGAGTGTCCAGCCTTATGTCTTCTGCCGCTGGGGCTGTAGATGTGGTCAATCCTGGTTGCATGCCAGTCCCTGAACGCATTTTGGAAGAATTTCTCTCTGTTTTGCCCTGCTTGTTTCTTCTTTATGTTGGAAATGTATCCTCAGAATGGGTCTGAGCTGATTTTCCCTGCTGGTTTTAGGCCGCTTTACACACACTTGATGCACTTACACAGAGATATCAAGACTTAGCTTTTAAGATGCTTACTAGTCGGATAGATACTTGTGCGATGAACAGGGTCTGGTGAGTCCAGTTGATTGAGCAAGGAGTAGGTCGTGTCCATTCCATATTCGGTTTTCGGAAGGGTATCTGTGCTCATTTCAAACTCGAGTTTTATGCGTCACCCCACCTCACCTTTCCCCTGAAGCAGGCATAAGTGTGTTTTCTAAAAGCGTGACTCTGTTCTGTTTGGGGATTCAGTGCATGGGGAGCGATTTTTACATTCCCTCGATAAGTGATATCATAAGTTTCTTTTTTTGTGGGACTTATTTCACTGAGGATGATCGTACCTAAATCCACTCAGGATGCTGCTACCAGCCTCATGACGTGGATTTCATGGCTGAGTGACACTCCATTGGACCTACGTAGCACCACTTGTCCACTTGTCCACGTGTCTTTGTCCACTTGTCCACTCGTCTTTGTCCACTTGGCTCTTTCCTGGGATATGAAACATGTACCGGAGTGGAGGTTCTTGTCAAGACAGCAGCCCTCAACTTTGGGGTCCCTGTGTCTGGTTGAATTTTTCATTTTCCCAAGGTCAACGCCCATGTGTGGAAGTGCCCTATGCTCTGTGGTTCTGTGTTTTACATGGTTTGGGAAAGAGGATACACTTGTGAAGATTGGCTGTTGGCCATTGACATCCCGCCCATCAGCTTAACAAGGCTCCCTTGACTCCGTGGCCTGTCCTGCCTTTCTGGTTTTTAGACTTTTTTCGCCTGGCCCTTTTGCCCCGGGGGGGGGGGCGAGAGATTTCTTTGTAGTGCTGATTTGCTCTCCCAGGTTGCTTGGTTGGCCAAAAAGGGCGTATGCGTTTTTTCCTGAATATATTCAAGAAAAAACGCATACGCCCTTTTTGGCCAACCGCATCATTGTCCACGTTCTGGCGCTTTTCATGTGCTATCGGGGCCATTCCGATGTAGCCGTTGACATCCGTTTCCTGCAGTTCTGCCTTGCGTTCAGCGCCTCTTCGTAGCCTGACCTCAATATATTTTGGGGCGATAGTTATCGTTTAGAACTCTGCAGGTTTGGGAAGTGCAGTGCCCCTGAGCTCCATTTCCCAAGTCGCTTTTTTGTGAGTGGGACGCAACACGGCTGGATGGCTTCACGCCCTATTGTCGATCCGGGGTGGCAGGCTGAACCTCTGGTGAATTCTTCTTCGTGATGGGAAATGAGAGTGACATGTGCCCGACCAAACACCTCCAGCGAGTCTCTCATTGGTTCCCCCTCTTGCAGTTCATCCTGCGGACAAATTGCCGACGGTACGAAAGAGGCATGGAAAGGCGCCGAGTCTCCAAGTGGGGAGATTGTTAGTAAGGGGGCCTGAATGGAGAACACGAGCACCAGGAGATGAAAACTGAGGTGAGTTTCAGAAAGCTTTCCCGATCCCACGGTGTAGCATCCGCTGGGTTTCCAATGAGTGCTTTCGCTGTCGGAAGATTGCGTTGAACCTGGAGAGTTGGGACCCATGGAATGGGGAGCACGCAGGATTCCTTTCAAGGGTCTGCATTTGCTTTCCCAACCTCACCAATCGTCTCAGCCCCAAGAGTGTCCAGCCTTATGTCTTCTGCCGCTGGGGCTGTAGATGTGGTCAATCCTGGTTGCATGCCAGTCCCTGAACGCATTTTGGAAGAATTTCTCTCTGTTTTGCCCTGCTTGTTTCTTCTTTATGTTGGAAATGTATCCTCAGAATGGGTCTGAGCTGATTTTCCCTGCTGGTTTTAGGCCGCTTTACACACACTTGATGCACTTACACAGAGATATCAAGACTTAGCTTTTAAGATGCTTACTAGTCGGATAGATACTTGTGCGATGAACAGGGTCTGGTGAGTCCAGTTGATTGAGCAAGGAGTAGGTCGTGTCCATTCCATATTCGGTTTTCGGAAGGGTATCTGTGCTCATTTCAAACTCGAGTTTTATGCGTCACCCCACCTCACCTTTCCCCTGAAGCAGGCATAAGTGTGTTTTCTAAAAGCGTGACTCTGTTCTGTTTGGGGATTCAGTGCATGGGGAGCGATTTTTACATTCCCTCGATAAGTGATATCATAAGTTTCTTTTTTTGTGGGACTTATTTCACTGAAGATGATCGTACCTAAATCCACTCAGGATGCTGCTACCAGCCTCATGACGTGGATTTCATGGCTGAGTGACACTCCATTGGACCTACGTAGCACCACTTCTGCACTTGTCCACTTGTCCACTCGTCTTTGTCCACTTGGCTCTTTCCTGGGATATGAAACGTGTACCGGAGTGGAGGTTCTTGTCAAGACAGCAGCCCTCAACTTTGGGGTCCCTGTGTCTGGTTGATTTTTTGATTTTCCCAAGGTCAACGCCCATGTGTGGAAGTGCCCTATGCTCTGTGGTTCTGTGTTTTACATGGTTTGGGAAAGAGGATACACTTGTGAAGATTGGCTGTTGGCCATTGACATCCCGCCCATCAGCTTAACAAGGCTCCCTTGACTCCGTGGCCTGTCCTGCCTTTCTGGTTTTTAGACTTTTTTCGCCTGGCCCTTTTGCCCCGGGGGGGGGCGAGAGATTTCTTTGTAGTGCTGATTTGCTCTCCCAGGTTGCTTGGTTGGCCAAAAAGGGCGTATGCGTTTTTTCCTGAATATATTCAGGAAAAAACGCATACGCCCTTTTTGGCCAACCGCATCATTGTCCACGTTCTGGCGCTTTTCATTTGCTATCGGGGCCATTCCGCTGTACCCGTTGACATCCGTTTCCTGCAGTTCTGCCTTGCGTTCAGCGCCTCTTCGTAGCCTGACCTCAATATATTTTGGGGCGATAGTTATCGTTTATATCTCTGCAGGTTTGGGAAGTGCAGTGCCCCTGAGCTCCATTTCCCAAGTCGCTTTTTTGTGAGTGGGACGCAACACGGCTGGATGGCTTCACGCCCTATTGTCGATCCGGGGTGGCAGGCTGAACCGCTGGTGAATTCTTTTTCGTGATGGGAAATGAGAGTGACATGTGCCCGACCAAACACCTCCAGCGAGTCTCTCATTGGTTCCCCCTCTTGCAGTTCATCCTGCGGACAAATTGCAGACGGTACGAAAGAGGCATGGAAAGGCGCCGAGTCTCCAAGTGGGGAGATTGTTAGTAAGGGGGCCTGAATGGAGAACACGAGCACCAGGAGATGAAAACTGAGGTGAGTTTCAGAAAGCTTTCCCGATCCCACGGTGTAGCATCCGCTGGGTTTCCAATGAGTGCTTTCGCTGTCGGAAGATTGCGTTGAACCTGGAGAGTTGGGACCCATGGAATGGGGAGCACGCAGGATTCCTTTCAAGGGTCTGCATTTGCTTTCCCAACCTCACCAATCGTCTCAGCCCCAAGAGTGTCCAGCCTTATGTCTTCTGCCGCTGGGGCTGTAGATGTGGTCAATCCTGGTTGCATGCCAGTCCCTGAACGCATTTTGGAAGAATTTCTCTCTGTTTTGCCCTGCTTGTTTCTTCTTTATGTTGGAAATGTATCCTCAGAATGGGTCTGAGCTGATTTTCCCTGCTGGTTTTAGGCCGCTTTACACACACTTGATGCACTTACACAGAGATATCAAGACTTAGCTTTTAAGATGCTTACTAGTCGGATAGATACTTGTGCGATGAAGAGGGTCTGGTGAGTCCAGTTGATTGAGCAAGGAGTAGGTCGTGTCCATTCCATATTCGGTTTTCGGAAGGGTATCTGTGCTCATTTCAAACTCGAGTTTTATGCGTCACCCCACCTCACCTTTCCCCTGAAGCAGGCATAAGTGTGTTTTCTAAAAGCGTGACTCTGTTCTGTTTGGGGATTCAGTGCATGGGGAGCGATTTTTACATTCCCTCGATAAGTGATATCATAAGTTTCTTTTTTTGTGGGACTTATTTCACTGAGGATGATCGTACCTAAATCCACTCAGGATGCTGCTACCAGCCTCATGACGTGGATTTCATGGCTGAGTGACACTCCATTGGACCTACGTAGCACCACTTGTCCACTTGTCCACGTGTCTTTGTCCACTTGTCCACTCGTCTTTGTCCACTTGGCTCTTTCCTGGGATATGAAACATGTACCGGAGTGGAGGTTCTTGTCAAGACAGCAGCCCTCAACTTTGGGGTCCCTGTGTCTGGTTGAATTTTTCATTTTCCCAAGGTCAACGCCCATGTGTGGAAGTGCCCTATGCTCTGTGGTTCTGTGTTTTACATGGTTTGGGAAAGAGGATACACTTGTGAAGATTGGCTGTTGGCCATTGACATCCCGCCCATCAGCTTAACAAGGCTCCCTTGACTCCGTGGCCTGTCCTGCCTTTCTGGTTTTTAGACTTTTTTCGCCTGGCCCTTTTGCCCCGGGGTGGGCGAGAGATTTCTTTGTAGTGCTGATTTGCTCTCCCAGGTTGCTTGGTTGGCCAAAAAGGGCGTATGCGTTTTTTCCTGAATATATTCAGGAAAAAACGCATACGCCCTTTTTGGCCAACCGCATCATTGTCCACGTTCTGGCGCTTTTCATGTGCTATCGGGGCCATTCCGATGTAGCCGTTGACATCCGTTTCCTGCAGTTCTGCCTTGCGTTCAGCGCCTCTTCGTAGCCTGACCTCAATATATTTTGGGGCGATAGTTATCGTTTAGAACTCTGCAGGTTTGGGAAGTGCAGTGCCCCTGAGCTCCATTTCCCAAGTCGCTTTTTTGTGAGTGGGACGCAACACGGCTGGATGGCTTCACGCCCTATTGTCGATCCGGGGTGGCAGGCTGAACCGCTGGTGAATTCTTCTTCGTGATGGGAAATGAGAGTGACATGTGCCCGACCAAACACCTCCAGCGAGTCTCTCATTGGTTCCCCCTCTTGCAGTTCATCCTGCGGACAAATTGCCGACGGTAAGAAAGAGGCATGGAAAGGCGCCGAGTCTCCAAGTGGGGAGATTGTTAGTAAGGGGGCCTGAATGGAGAACACGAGCACCAGGAGATGAAAACTGAGGTGAGTTTCAGAAAGCTTTCCCGATCCCACGGTGTAGCATCCGCTGGGTTTCCAATGAGTGCTTTCGCTGTCGGAAGATTGCGTTGAACCTGGAGAGTTGGGACCCATGGAATGGGGAGCACGCAGGATTCCTTTCAAGGGTCTGCATTTGCTTTCCCAACCTCACCAATCGTCTCAGCCCCAAGAGTGTCCAGCCTTATGTCTTCTGCCGCTGGGGCTGTAGATGTGGTCAATCCTGGTTGCATGCCAGTCCCTGAACGCATTTTGGAAGAATTTCTCTCTGTTTTGCCCTGCTTGTTTCTTCTTTATGTTGGAAATGTATCCTCAGAATGGGTCTGAGCTGATTTTCCCTGCTGGTTTTAGGCCGCTTTACACACACTTGATGCACTTACACAGAGATATCAAGACTTAGCTTTTAAGATGCCTACTAGTCGGATAGATACTTGTGCGATGAACAGGGTCTGGTGAGTCCAGTTGATTGAGCAAGGAGTAGGTCGTGTCCATTCCATATTCGGTTTTCGGAAGGGTATCTGTGCTCATTTCAAACTCGAGTTTTATGCGTCACCCCACCTCACCTTTCCCCTGAAGCAGGCATAAGTGTGTTTTCTAAAAGCGTGACTCTGTTCTGTTTGGGGATTCAGTGCATGGGGAGCGATTTTTACATTCCCTCGATAAGTGATATCATAAGTTTCTTTTTTTGTGGGACTTATTTCACTGAGGATGATCGTACCTAAATCCACTCAGGATGCTGCTACCAGCCTCATGACGTGGATTTCATGGCTGAGTGACACTCCATTGGACCTACGTAGCACCACTTGTCCACTTGTCCACGTGTCTTTGTCCACTTGTCCACTCGTCTTTGTCCACTTGGCTCTTTCCTGGGATATGAAACGTGTACCGGAGTGGAGGTTCTTGTCAAGACAGCAGCCCTCAACTTTGGGGTCCCTGTGTCTGGTTGAATTTTTCATTTTCCCAAGGTCAACGCCCATGTGTGGAAGTGCCCTATGCTCTGTGGTTCTGTGTTTTACATGGTTTGGGAAAGAGGATACACTTGTGAAGATTGGCTGTTGGCCATTGACATCCCGCCCATCAGCTTAACAAGGCTCCCTTGACTCCGTGGGCTGTCCTGCCTTTCTGGTTTTTAGACTTTTTTCGCCTGGCCCTTTTGCCCCGGGGGGGGGCGAGAGATTTCTTTGTAGTGCTGATTTGCTCTCCCAGGTTGCTTGGTTGGCCAAAAAGGGCGTATGCGTTTTTTCCTGAATATATTCAAGAAAAAACGCATACGCCCTTTTTGGCCAACCGCATCATTGTCCACGTTCTGGCGCTTTTCATGTGCTATCGGGGCCATTCCGATGTAGCCGTTGACATCCGTTTCCTGCAGTTCTGCCTTGCGTTCAGCGCCTCTTCGTAGCCTGACCTCAATATATTTGGGGGCGATAGTTATCGTTTAGAACTCTGCAGGTTTGGGAAGTGCAGTGCCCCTGAGCTCCATTTCCCAAGTCGCTTTTTTGTGAGTGGGACGCAACACGGCTGGATGGCTTCACGCCCTATTGTCGATCCGGGGTGGCAGGCTGAACCGCTGGTGAATTCTTCTTCGTGATGGGAAATGAGAGTGACATGTGCCCGACCAAACACCTCCAGCGAGTCTCTCATTGGTTCCCCCTCTTGCAGTTCATCCTGCGGACAAATTGCAGACGGTTCGAAAGAGGCATGGAAAGGCGCCGAGTCTCCAAGTGGGGAGATTGTTAGTAAGGGGGCCTGAATGGAGAACACGAGCACCAGGAGATGAAAACTGAGGTGAGTTTCAGAAAGCTTTCCCGATCCCACGGTGTAGCATCCGCTGGTTTTCCAATGAGTGCTTTCGCTGTCGGAAGATTGCGTTGAACCTGGAGAGTTGGGACCCATGGAATGGGGAGCACGCAGGATTCCTTTCAAGGGTCTGCATTTGCTTTCCCAACCTCACCAATCGTCTCAGCCCCAAGAGTGTCCAGCCTTATGTCTTCTGCCGCTGGGGCTGTAGATGTGGTCAATCCTGGTTGCATGCCAGTCCCTGAACGCATTTTGGAAGAATTTCTCTCTGTTTTGCCCTGCTTGTTTCTTCTTTATGTTGGAAATGTATCCTCAGAATGGGTCTGAGCTGATTTTCCCTGCTGGTTTTAGGCCGCTTTACACACACTTGATGCACTTACACAGAGATATCAAGACTTAGCTTTTAAGATGCTTACTAGTCGGATAGATACTTGTGCGATGAACAGGGTCTGGTGAGTCCAGTTGATTGAGCAAGGAGTAGGTCGTGTCCATTCCATATTCGGTTTTCGGAAGGGTATCTGTGCTCATTTCAAACTCGAGTTTTATGCGTCACCCCACCTCACCTTTCCCCTGAAGCAGGCATAAGTGTGTTTTCTAAAAGCGTGACTCTGTTCTGTTTGGGGATTCAGTGCATGGGGAGCGATTTTTACATTCCCTCGATAAGTGATATCATAAGTTTCTTTTTTTGTGGGACTTATTTCACTGAGGATGATCGTACCTAAATCCACTCAGGATGCTGCTACCAGCCTCATGACGTGGATTTCATGGCTGAGTGACACTCCATTGGACCTACGTAGCACCACTTGTCCACTTGTCCACGTGTCTTTGTCCACTTGTCCACTCGTCTTTGTCCACTTGGCTCTTTCCTGGGATATGAAACATGTACCGGAGTGGAGGTTCTTGTCAAGACAGCAGCCCTCAACTTTGGGGTCCCTGTGTCTGGTTGAATTTTTCATTTTCCCAAGGTCAACGCCCATGTGTGGAAGTGCCCTATGCTCTGTGGTTCTGTGTTTTACATGGTTTGGGAAAGAGGATACACTTGTGAAGATTGGCTGTTGGCCATTGACATCCCGCCCATCAGCTTAACAAGGCTCCCTTGACTCCGTGGCCTGTCCTGCCTTTCTGGTTTTTAGACTTTTTTCGCCTGGCCCTTTTGCCCCGGGGGGGGGGGGGCGAGAGATTTCTTTGTAGTGCTGATTTGCTCTCCCAGGTTGCTTGGTTGGCCAAAAAGGGCGTATGCGTTTTTTCCTGAATATATTCAAGAAAAAACGCATACGCCCTTTTTGGCCAACCGCATCATTGTCCACGTTCTGGCGCTTTTCATGTGCTATCGGGGCCATTCCGATGTAGCCGTTGACATCCGTTTCCTGCAGTTCTGCCTTGCGTTCAGCGCCTCTTCGTAGCCTGACCTCAATATATTTTGGGGCGATAGTTATCGTTTAGAACTCTGCAGGTTTGGGAAGTGCAGTGCCCCTGAGCTCCATTTCCCAAGTCGCTTTTTTGTGAGTGGGACGCAACACGGCTGGATGGCTTCACGCCCTATTGTCGATCCGGGGTGGCAGGCTGAACCTCTGGTGAATTCTTCTTCGTGATGGGAAATGAGAGTGACATGTGCCCGACCAAACACCTCCAGCGAGTCTCTCATTGGTTCCCCCTCTTGCAGTTCATCCTGCGGACAAATTGCCGACGGTACGAAAGAGGCATGGAAAGGCGCCGAGTCTCCAAGTGGGGAGATTGTTAGTAAGGGGGCCTGAATGGAGAACACGAGCACCAGGAGATGAAAACTGAGGTGAGTTTCAGAAAGCTTTCCCGATCCCACGGTGTAGCATCCGCTGGGTTTCCAATGAGTGCTTTCGCTGTCGGAAGATTGCGTTGAACCTGGAGAGTTGGGACCCATGGAATGGGGAGCACGCAGGATTCCTTTCAAGGGTCTGCATTTGCTTTCCCAACCTCACCAATCGTCTCAGCCCCAAGAGTGTCCAGCCTTATGTCTTCTGCCGCTGGGGCTGTAGATGTGGTCAATCCTGGTTGCATGCCAGTCCCTGAACGCATTTTGGAAGAATTTCTCTCTGTTTTGCCCTGCTTGTTTCTTCTTTATGTTGGAAATGTATCCTCAGAATGGGTCTGAGCTGATTTTCCCTGCTGGTTTTAGGCCGCTTTACACACACTTGATGCACTTACACAGAGATATCAAGACTTAGCTTTTAAGATGCTTACTAGTCGGATAGATACTTGTGCGATGAACAGGGTCTGGTGAGTCCAGTTGATTGAGCAAGGAGTAGGTCGTGTCCATTCCATATTCGGTTTTCGGAAGGGTATCTGTGCTCATTTCAAACTCGAGTTTTATGCGTCACCCCACCTCACCTTTCCCCTGAAGCAGGCATAAGTGTGTTTTCTAAAAGCGTGACTCTGTTCTGTTTGGGGATTCAGTGCATGGGGAGCGATTTTTACATTCCCTCGATAAGTGATATCATAAGTTTCTTTTTTTGTGGGACTTATTTCACTGAAGATGATCGTACCTAAATCCACTCAGGATGCTGCTACCAGCCTCATGACGTGGATTTCATGGCTGAGTGACACTCCATTGGACCTACGTAGCACCACTTCTGCACTTGTCCACTTGTCCACTCGTCTTTGTCCACTTGGCTCTTTCCTGGGATATGAAACGTGTACCGGAGTGGAGGTTCTTGTCAAGACAGCAGCCCTCAACTTTGGGGTCCCTGTGTCTGGTTGATTTTTTGATTTTCCCAAGGTCAACGCCCATGTGTGGAAGTGCCCTATGCTCTGTGGTTCTGTGTTTTACATGGTTTGGGAAAGAGGATACACTTGTGAAGATTGGCTGTTGGCCATTGACATCCCGCCCATCAGCTTAACAAGGCTCCCTTGACTCCGTGGCCTGTCCTGCCTTTCTGGTTTTTAGACTTTTTTCGCCTGGCCCTTTTGCCCCGGGGGGGGGCGAGAGATTTCTTTGTAGTGCTGATTTGCTCTCCCAGGTTGCTTGGTTGGCCAAAAAGGGCGTATGCGTTTTTTCCTGAATATATTCAGGAAAAAACGCATACGCCCTTTTTGGCCAACCGCATCATTGTCCACGTTCTGGCGCTTTTCATTTGCTATCGGGGCCATTCCGCTGTACCCGTTGACATCCGTTTCCTGCAGTTCTGCCTTGCGTTCAGCGCCTCTTCGTAGCCTGACCTCAATATATTTTGGGGCGATAGTTATCGTTTATATCTCTGCAGGTTTGGGAAGTGCAGTGCCCCTGAGCTCCATTTCCCAAGTCGCTTTTTTGTGAGTGGGACGCAACACGGCTGGATGGCTTCACGCCCTATTGTCGATCCGGGGTGGCAGGCTGAACCGCTGGTGAATTCTTTTTCGTGATGGGAAATGAGAGTGACATGTGCCCGACCAAACACCTCCAGCGAGTCTCTCATTGGTTCCCCCTCTTGCAGTTCATCCTGCGGACAAATTGCAGACGGTACGAAAGAGGCATGGAAAGGCGCCGAGTCTCCAAGTGGGGAGATTGTTAGTAAGGGGGCCTGAATGGAGAACACGAGCACCAGGAGATGAAAACTGAGGTGAGTTTCAGAAAGCTTTCCCGATCCCACGGTGTAGCATCCGCTGGGTTTCCAATGAGTGCTTTCGCTGTCGGAAGATTGCGTTGAACCTGGAGAGTTGGGACCCATGGAATGGGGAGCACGCAGGATTCCTTTCAAGGGTCTGCATTTGCTTTCCCAACCTCACCAATCGTCTCAGCCCCAAGAGTGTCCAGCCTTATGTCTTCTGCCGCTGGGGCTGTAGATGTGGTCAATCCTGGTTGCATGCCAGTCCCTGAACGCATTTTGGAAGAATTTCTCTCTGTTTTGCCCTGCTTGTTTCTTCTTTATGTTGGAAATGTATCCTCAGAATGGGTCTGAGCTGATTTTCCCTGCTGGTTTTAGGCCGCTTTACACACACTTGATGCACTTACACAGAGATATCAAGACTTAGCTTTTAAGATGCTTACTAGTCGGATAGATACTTGTGCGATGAAGAGGGTCTGGTGAGTCCAGTTGATTGAGCAAGGAGTAGGTCGTGTCCATTCCATATTCGGTTTTCGGAAGGGTATCTGTGCTCATTTCAAACTCGAGTTTTATGCGTCACCCCACCTCACCTTTCCCCTGAAGCAGGCATAAGTGTGTTTTCTAAAAGCGTGACTCTGTTCTGTTTGGGGATTCAGTGCATGGGGAGCGATTTTTACATTCCCTCGATAAGTGATATCATAAGTTTCTTTTTTTGTGGGACTTATTTCACTGAGGATGATCGTACCTAAATCCACTCAGGATGCTGCTACCAGCCTCATGACGTGGATTTCATGGCTGAGTGACACTCCATTGGACCTACGTAGCACCACTTGTCCACTTGTCCACGTGTCTTTGTCCACTTGTCCACTCGTCTTTGTCCACTTGGCTCTTTCCTGGGATATGAAACATGTACCGGAGTGGAGGTTCTTGTCAAGACAGCAGCCCTCAACTTTGGGGTCCCTGTGTCTGGTTGAATTTTTCATTTTCCCAAGGTCAACGCCCATGTGTGGAAGTGCCCTATGCTCTGTGGTTCTGTGTTTTACATGGTTTGGGAAAGAGGATACACTTGTGAAGATTGGCTGTTGGCCATTGACATCCCGCCCATCAGCTTAACAAGGCTCCCTTGACTCCGTGGCCTGTCCTGCCTTTCTGGTTTTTAGACTTTTTTCGCCTGGCCCTTTTGCCCCGGGGGGGGGGGGCGAGAGATTTCTTTGTAGTGCTGATTTGCTCTCCCAGGTTGCTTGGTTGGCCAAAAAGGGCGTATGCGTTTTTTCCTGAATATATTCAGGAAAAAACGCATACGCCCTTTTTGGCCAACCGCATCATTGTCCACGTTCTGGCGCTTTTCATGTGCTATCGGGGCCATTCCGATGTAGCCGTTGACATCCGTTTCCTGCAGTTCTGCCTTGCGTTCAGCGCCTCTTCGTAGCCTGACCTCAATATATTTTGGGGCGATAGTTATCGTTTAGAACTCTGCAGGTTTGGGAAGTGCAGTGCCCCTGAGCTCCATTTCCCAAGTCGCTTTTTTGTGAGTGGGACGCAACACGGCTGGATGGCTTCACGCCCTATTGTCGATCCGGGGTGGCAGGCTGAACCGCTGGTGAATTCTTCTTCGTGATGGGAAATGAGAGTGACATGTGCCCGACCAAACACCTCCAGCGAGTCTCTCATTGGTTCCCCCTCTTGCAGTTCATCCTGCGGACAAATTGCCGACGGTAAGAAAGAGGCATGGAAAGGCGCCGAGTCTCCAAGTGGGGAGATTGTTAGTAAGGGGGCCTGAATGGAGAACACGAGCACCAGGAGATGAAAACTGAGGTGAGTTTCAGAAAGCTTTCCCGATCCCACGGTGTAGCATCCGCTGGGTTTCCAATGAGTGCTTTCGCTGTCGGAAGATTGCGTTGAACCTGGAGAGTTGGGACCCATGGAATGGGGAGCACGCAGGATTCCTTTCAAGGGTCTGCATTTGCTTTCCCAACCTCACCAATCGTCTCAGCCCCAAGAGTGTCCAGCCTTATGTCTTCTGCCGCTGGGGCTGTAGATGTGGTCAATCCTGGTTGCATGCCAGTCCCTGAACGCATTTTGGAAGAATTTCTCTCTGTTTTGCCCTGCTTGTTTCTTCTTTATGTTGGAAATGTATCCTCAGAATGGGTCTGAGCTGATTTTCCCTGCTGGTTTTAGGCCGCTTTACACACACTTGATGCACTTACACAGAGATATCAAGACTTAGCTTTTAAGATGCCTACTAGTCGGATAGATACTTGTGCGATGAACAGGGTCTGGTGAGTCCAGTTGATTGAGCAAGGAGTAGGTCGTGTCCATTCCATATTCGGTTTTCGGAAGGGTATCTGTGCTCATTTCAAACTCGAGTTTTATGCGTCACCCCACCTCACCTTTCCCCTGAAGCAGGCATAAGTGTGTTTTCTAAAAGCGTGACTCTGTTCTGTTTGGGGATTCAGTGCATGGGGAGCGATTTTTACATTCCCTCGATAAGTGATATCATAAGTTTCTTTTTTTGTGGGACTTATTTCACTGAGGATGATCGTACCTAAATCCACTCAGGATGCTGCTACCAGCCTCATGACGTGGATTTCATGGCTGAGTGACACTCCATTGGACCTACGTAGCACCACTTGTCCACTTGTCCACGTGTCTTTGTCCACTTGTCCACTCGTCTTTGTCCACTTGGCTCTTTCCTGGGATATGAAACATGTACCGGAGTGGAGGTTCTTGTCAAGACAGCAGCCCTCAACTTTGGGGTCCCTGTGTCTGGTTGAATTTTTCATTTTCCCAAGGTCAACGCCCATGTGTGGAAGTGCCCTATGCTCTGTGGTTCTGTGTTTTACATGGTTTGGGAAAGAGGATACACTTGTGAAGATTGGCTGTTGGCCATTGACATCCCGCCCATCAGCTTAACAAGGCTCCCTTGACTCCGTGGCCTGTCCTGCCTTTCTGGTTTTTAGACTTTTTTCGCCTGGCCCTTTTGCCCCGGGGTGGACGAGAGATTTCTTTGTAGTGCTGATTTGCTCTCCCAGGTTGCTTGGTTGGCCAAAAAGGGCGTATGCGTTTTTTCCTGAATATATTCAGGAAAAAACGCATACGCCCTTTTTGGCCAACCGCATCATTGTCCACGTTCTGGCGCTTTTCATGTGCTATCGGGGCCATTCCGATGTAGCCGTTGACATCCGTTTCCTGCAGTTCTGCCTTGCGTTCAGCGCCTCTTCGTAGCCTGACCTCAATATATTTTGGGGCGATAGTTATCGTTTAGAACTCTGCAGGTTTGGGAAGTGCAGTGCCCCTGAGCTCCATTTCCCAAGTCGCTTTTTTGTGAGTGGGACGCAACACGGCTGGATGGCTTCACGCCCTATTGTCGATCCGGGGTGGCAGGCTGAACCGCTGGTGAATTCTTCTTCGTGATGGGAAATGAGAGTGACATGTGCCCGACCAAACACCTCCAGCGAGTCTCTCATTGGTTCCCCCTCTTGCAGTTCATCCTGCGGACAAATTGCCGACGGTAAGAAAGAGGCATGGAAAGGCGCCGAGTCTCCAAGTGGGGAGATTGTTAGTAAGGGGGCCTGAATGGAGAACACGAGCACCAGGAGATGAAAACTGAGGTGAGTTTCAGAAAGCTTTCCCGATCCCACGGTGTAGCATCCGCTGGGTTTCCAATGAGTGCTTTCGCTGTCGGAAGATTGCGTTGAACCTGGAGAGTTGGGACCCATGGAATGGGGAGCACGCAGGATTCCTTTCAAGGGTCTGCATTTGCTTTCCCAACCTCACCAATCGTCTCAGCCCCAAGAGTGTCCAGCCTTATGTCTTCTGCCGCTGGGGCTGTAGATGTGGTCAATCCTGGTTGCATGCCAGTCCCTGAACGCATTTTGGAAGAAGTTCTCTCTGTTTTGCCCTGCTTGTTTCTTCTTTATGTTGGAAATGTATCCTCAGAATGGGTCTGAGCTGATTTTCCCTGCTGGTTTTAGGCCGCTTTACACACACTTGATGCACTTACACAGAGATATCAAGACTTAGCTTTTAAGATGCTTACTAGTCGGATAGATACTTGTGCGATGAAGAGGGTCTGGTGAGTCCAGTTGATTGAGCAAGGAGTAGGTCGTGTCCATTCCATATTCGGTTTTCGGAAGGGTATCTGTGCTCATTTCAAACTCGAGTTTTATGCGTCACCCCACCTCACCTTTCCCCTGAAGCAGGCATAAGTGTGTTTTCTAAAAGCGTGACTCTGTTCTGTTTGGGGATTCAGTGCATGGGGAGCGATTTTTACATTCCCTCGATAAGTGATATCATAAGTTTCTTTTTTTGTGGGACTTATTTCACTGAGGATGATCGTACCTAAATCCACTCAGGATGCTGCTACCAGCCTCATGACGTGGATTTCATGGCTGAGTGACACTCCATTGGACCTACGTAGCACCACTTCTGCACTTGTCCACTTATCCACTCGTCTTTGTCCACTTGGCTCTTTCCTGGGATATGAAACGTGTACCGGAGTGGAGGTTCTTGTCAAGACAGCAGCCCTCAACTTTGGGGTCCCTGTGTCTGGTTGATTTTTTGATTTTCCCAAGGTCAACGCCCATGTGTGGAAGTGCCCTATGCTCTGTGGTTCTGTGTTTTCCATGGTTTGGGAAAGAGGATACACTTGTGAAGATTGGCTGTTGGCCATTGACATCCCGCCCATCAGCTTAACAAGGCTCCCTTGACTGCGTGGCCTGTCCTGCCTTTCTGGTTTTTAGACTTTTTTCGCCTGGCCCTTTTGCCCCGGGGTGGGCGAGAGATTTCTTTGTAGTGCTGATTTGCTCTCCCAGGTTGCTTGGTTGGCCAAAAAGGGCGTATGCGTTTTTTCCTGAATATATTCAGGAAAAAACGCATACGCCCTTTTTGGCCAACCGCATCATTGTCCACGTTCTGGCGCTTTTCATGTGCTATCGGGGCCATTCCGATGTACCCGTTGACATCCGTTTCCTGCAGTTCTGCCTTGCGTTCAACGCCTCTTCGTAGCCTGACCTCAATATATTTGGGGGCGATAGTTATCGTTTAGAACTCTGCAGGTTTGGGAAGTGCAGTGCCCCTGAGCTCCATTTCCCAAGTCGCTTTTTTGTGAGTGGGACGCAACACGGCTGGATGGCTTCACGTCCTATTGTCCATCCGGTGTGGCAGGCTGAACCGCTGGTGAATTCTTCTTCGTGATGGGAAATGAGAGTGACATGTGCCCGACCAAACACCTCCAGCGAGTCTCTCATTGGTTCCCCCTCTTGCAGTTCATCCTGCGGACAAATTGCAGACGGTACGAAAGAGGCATGGAAAGGCGCCGAGTCTCCAAGTGGGGAGATTGTTAGTAAGGGGGCCTGAATGGAGAACACAAGCACCAGGAGATGAAAACTGAGGTGAGTTTCAGAAAGCTTTCCCGATCCCACGGTGTAGCATCCGCTGGGTTTCCAATGAGTGCTTTCGCTGTCCGAAGATTGCGTTGAACCTGGAGAGTTGGGACCCATGGAATGGGGAGCACGCAGGATTCCTTTCAAGGGTCTGCATTTGCTTTCCCAACCTCACCAATCGTCTCAGCCCCAAGAGTGTCCAGCCTTATGTCTTCTGCCGCTGGGGCTGTAGATGTGGTCAATCCTGGTTGCATGCCAGTCCCTGAACGCATTTTGGAAGAATTTCTCTCTGTTTTGCCCTGCTTGTTTCTTCTTTATGTTGGAAATGTATCCTCAGAATGGGTCTGAGCTGATTTTCCCTGCTGGTTTTAGGCCGCTTTACACACACTTGATGCACTTACACAGAGATATCAAGACTTAGCTTTTAAGATGCTTACTAGTCGGATAGATACTTGTGCGATGAACAGGGTCTGGTGAGTCCAGTTGATTGAGCAAGGAGTAGGTCGTGTCCATTCCATATTCGGTTTTCGGAAGGGTATCTGTGCTCATTTCAAACTCGAGTTTTATGCGTCACCCCACCTCACCTTTCCCCTGAAGCAGGCATAAGTGTGTTTTCTAAAAGCGTGACTCTGTTCTGTTTGGGGATTCAGTGCATGGGGAGCGATTTTTACATTCCCTCGATAAGTGATATCATAAGTTTCTTTTTTTGTGGGACTTATTTCACTGAAGATGATCGTACCTAAATCCACTCAGGATGCTGCTACCAGCCTCATGACGTGGATTTCATGGCTGAGTGACACTCCATTGGACCTACGTAGCACCACTTCTGCACTTGTCCACTTGTCCACTCGTCTTTGTCCACTTGGCTCTTTCCTGGGATATGAAACGTGTACCGGAGTGGAGGTTCTTGTCAAGACAGCAGCCCTCAACTTTGGGGTCCCTGTGTCTGGTTGATTTTTTGATTTTCCCAAGGTCAACGCCCATGTGTGGAAGTGCCCTATGCTCTGTGGTTCTGTGTTTTCCATGGTTTGGGAAAGAGGATACACTTGTGAAGATTGGCTGTTGGCCATTGACATCCCGCCCATCAGCTTAACAAGGCTCCCTTGACTCCGTGGCCTGTCCTGCCTTTCTGGTTTTTAGACTTTTTTCGCCTGGCCCTTTTGCCCCGGGGGGGGGCGAGAGATTTCTTTGTAGTGCTGATTTGCTCTCCCAGGTTGCTTGGTTGGCCAAAAAGGGCGTATGCGTTTTTTCCTGAATATATTCAGGAAAAAACGCATACGCCCTTTTTGGCCAACCGCATCATTGTCCACGTTCTGGCGCTTTTCATTTGCTATCGGGGCCATTCCGCTGTACCCGTTGACATCCGTTTCCTGCAGTTCTGCCTTGCGTTCAGCGCCTCTTCGTAGCCTGACCTCAATATATTTTGGGGCGATAGTTATCGTTTATATCTCTGCAGGTTTGGGAAGTGCAGTGCCCCTGAGCTCCATTTCCCAAGTCGCTTTTTTGTGAGTGGGACGCAACACGGCTGGATGGCTTCACGCCCTATTGTCGATCCGGGGTGGCAGGCTGAACCGCTGGTGAATTCTTTTTCGTGATGGGAAATGAGAGTGACATGTGCCCGACCAAACACCTCCAGCGAGTCTCTCATTGGTTCCCCCTCTTGCAGTTCATCCTGCGGACAAATTGCAGACGGTACGAAAGAGGCATGGAAAGGCGCCGAGTCTCCAAGTGGGGAGATTGTTAGTAAGGGGGCCTGAATGGAGAACACGAGCACCAGGAGATGAAAACTGAGGTGAGTTTCAGAAAGCTTTCCCGATCCCACGGTGTAGCATCCGCTGGGTTTCCAATGAGTGCTTTCGCTGTCGGAAGATTGCGTTGAACCTGGAGAGTTGGGACCCATGGAATGGGGAGCACGCAGGATTCCTTTCAAGGGTCTGCATTTGCTTTCCCAACCTCACCAATCGTCTCAGCCCCAAGAGTGTCCAGCCTTATGTCTTCTGCCGCTGGGGCTGTAGATGTGGTCAATCCTGGTTGCATGCCAGTCCCTGAACGCATTTTGGAAGAATTTCTCTCTGTTTTGCCCTGCTTGTTTCTTCTTTATGTTGGAAATGTATCCTCAGAATGGGTCTGAGCTGATTTTCCCTGCTGGTTTTAGGCCGCTTTACACACACTTGATGCACTTACACAGAGATATCAAGACTTAGCTTTTAAGATGCTTACTAGTCGGATAGATACTTGTGCGATGAAGAGGGTCTGGTGAGTCCAGTTGATTGAGCAAGGAGTAGGTCGTGTCCATTCCATATTCGGTTTTCGGAAGGGTATCTGTGCTCATTTCAAACTCGAGTTTTATGCGTCACCCCACCTCACCTTTCCCCTGAAGCAGGCATAAGTGTGTTTTCTAAAAGCGTGACTCTGTTCTGTTTGGGGATTCAGTGCATGGGGAGCGATTTTTACATTCCCTCGATAAGTGATATCATAAGTTTCTTTTTTTGTGGGACTTATTTCACTGAGGATGATCGTACCTAAATCCACTCAGGATGCTGCTACCAGCCTCATGACGTGGATTTCATGGCTGAGTGACACTCCATTGGACCTACGTAGCACCACTTGTCCACTTGTCCACGTGTCTTTGTCCACTTGTCCACTCGTCTTTGTCCACTTGGCTCTTTCCTGGGATATGAAACATGTACCGGAGTGGAGGTTCTTGTCAAGACAGCAGCCCTCAACTTTGGGGTCCCTGTGTCTGGTTGAATTTTTCATTTTCCCAAGGTCAACGCCCATGTGTGGAAGTGCCCTATGCTCTGTGGTTCTGTGTTTTACATGGTTTGGGAAAGAGGATACACTTGTGAAGATTGGCTGTTGGCCATTGACATCCCGCCCATCAGCTTAACAAGGCTCCCTTGACTCCGTGGCCTGTCCTGCCTTTCTGGTTTTTAGACTTTTTTCGCCTGGCCCTTTTGCCCCGGGGTGGGCGAGAGATTTCTTTGTAGTGCTGATTTGCTCTCCCAGGTTGCTTGGTTGGCCAAAAAGGGCGTATGCGTTTTTTCCTGAATATATTCAGGAAAAAACGCATACGCCCTTTTTGGCCAACCGCATCATTGTCCACGTTCTGGCGCTTTTCATGTGCTATCGGGGCCATTCCGATGTACCCGTTGACATCCGTTTCCTGCAGTTCTGCCTTGCGTTCAGCGCCTCTTCGTAGCCTGACCTCAATATATTTGGGGGCGATAGTTATCCTTTAGAACTCTGCAGGTTTGGGAAGTGCAGTGCCCCTGAGCTCCATTTCCCAAGTCGCTTTTTTGTGAGTGGGACGCAACACGGCTGGATGGCTTCACGCCCTATTGTCGATCCGGGGTGGCAGGCTGAACCGCTGGTGAATTCTTCTTCGTGATGGGAAATGAGAGTGACATGTGCCCGACCAAACACCTCCAGCGAGTCTCTCATTGGTTCCCCCTCTTGCAGTTCATCCTTCGGACAAATTGCAGACGGTACGAAAGAGGCATGGAAAGGCGCCGAGTCTCCAAGTGGGGAGATTGTTAGTAAGGGGGCCTGAATGGAGAACACGAGCACCAGGAGATGAAAACTGAGGTGAGTTTCAGAAAGCTTTCCCGATCCCACGGTGTAGCATCCGCTGGGTTTCCAATGAGTGCTTTCGCTGTCGGAAGATTGCGTTGAACCTGGAGAGTTGGGACCCATGGAATGGGGAGCACGCAGGATTCCTTTCAAGGGTCTGCATTTGCTTTCCCAACCTCACCAATCGTCTCAGCCCCAAGAGTGTCCAGCCTTATGTCTTCTGCCGCTGGGGCTGTAGATGTGGTCAATCCTGGTTGCATGCCAGTCCCTGAACGCATTTTGGAAGAATTTCTCTCTGTTTTGCCCTGCTTGTTTCTTCTTTATGTTGGAAATGTATCCTCAGAATGGGTCTGAGCTGATTTTCCCTGCTGGTTTTAGGCCGCTTGACACACACTTGATGCACTTACACAGAGATATCAAGACTTAGCTTTTAAGATGCTTACTAGTCGGATAGATACTTGTGCGATGAACAGGGTCTGGTGAGTCCAGTTGATTGAGCAAGGAGTAGGTCGTGTCCATTCCATATTCGGTTTTCGGAAGGGTATCTGTGCTCATTTCAAACTCGAGTTTTATGCGTCACCCAACCTCACCTTTCCCCTGAAGCAGGCATAAGTGTGTTTTCTAAAAGCGTGACTCTGTTCTGTTTGGGGATTCAGTTCATGGGGAGCGATTTTTACATTCCCTCGATAAGTGATATCATAAGTTTCTTTTTTTGTGGGACTTATTTCACTGAGGATGATCGTACCTAAATCCACTCAGGATGCTGCTACCAGCCTCATGACGTGGATTTCATGGCTGAGTGACACTCCATTGGACCTACGTAGCACCACTTGTCCACTTGTCTTTGTCCACTTGTCCACTCGTCTTTGTCCACTTGGCTCTTTCCTGGGATATGAAACGTGTACCGGAGTGGAGGTTCTTGTCAAGACAGCAGCCCTCAACTTTGGGGTCCCTGTGTCTGGTTGATTTTTTGATTTTCCCAAGGTCAACGCCCATGTGTGGAAGTGCCCTATGCTCTGTGGTTCTGTGTTTTACATGGTTTGGGAAAGAGGATACACTTGTGAAGATTGGCTGTTGGCCATTGACATCCCGCCCATCAGCTTAACAAGGCTCCCTTGACTCCGTGGCCTGTCCTGCCTTTCTGGTTTTTAGACTTTTTTCGCCTGGCCCTTTTGCCCCGGGGGGGGGCGAGAGATTTCTTTGTAGTGCTGATTTGCTCTCCCAGGTTGCTTGGTTGGCCAAAAAGGGCGTATGCGTTTTTTCCTGAATATATTCAAGAAAAAACGCATACGCCCTTTTTGGCCACACGTTCTGGCGCTTTTCATGTGCTATCGGGGCCATTCCGATGTACCCGTTGACATCCGTTTCCTGCAGTTCTGCCTTGCGTTCAGCGCCTCTTCGTAGCCTGACCTCAATATATTTTGGGGCGATAGTTATCGTTTAGAACTCTGCAGGTTTGGGAAGTGCAGTGCCCCTGAGCTCCATTTCCCAAGTCGCTTTTTTGTGAGTGGGACGCAACACGGCTGGATGGCTTCACGCCCTATTGTCGATCCGGGGTGGCAGGCTGAACCGCTGGTGAATTCTTCTTCGTGATGGGAAATGAGAGTGACATGTGCCCGACCAAACACCTCCAGCGAGTCTCTCATTGGTTCCCCCTCTTGCAGTTCATCCTGCGGACAAATTGCAGACGGTACGAAAGAGGCATGGAAAGGCGCCGAGTCTCCAAGTGGGGAGATTGTTAGTAAGGGGGCCTGAATGGAGAACACGAGCACCAGGAGATGAAAACTGAGGTGAGTTTCAGAAAGCTTTCCCGATCCCACGGTGTAGCATCCGCTGGGTTTCCAATGAGTGCTTTCGCTGTCGGAAGATTGCGTTGAACCTGGAGAGTTGGGACCCATGGAATGGGGAGCACGCAGGATTCCTTTCAAGGGTCTGCATTTGCTTTCCCAACCTCACCAATCGTCTCAGCCCCAAGAGTGTCCAGCCTTATGTCTTCTGCCGCTGGGGCTGTAGATGTGGTCAATCCTGGTTGCATGCCAGTCCCTGAACGCATTTTGGAAGAATTTCTCTCTGTTTTGCCCTGCTTGTTTCTTCTTTATGTTGGAAATGTATCCTCAGAATGGGTCTGAGCTGATTTTCCCTGCTGGTTTTAGGCCGCTTGACACACACTTGATGCACTTACACAGAGATATCAAGACTTAGCTTTTAAGATGCTTACTAGTCGGATAGATACTTGTGCGATGAACAGGGTCTGGTGAGTCCAGTTGATTGAGCAAGGAGTAGGTCGTGTCCATTCCATATTCGGTTTTCGGAAGGGTATCTGTGCTCATTTCAAACTCGAGTTTTATGCGTCACCCAACCTCACCTTTCCCCTGAAGCAGGCATAAGTGTGTTTTCTAAAAGCGTGACTCTGTTCTGTTTGGGGATTCAGTTCATGGGGAGCGATTTTTACATTCCCTCGATAAGTGATATCATAAGTTTCTTTTTTTGTGGGACTTATTTCACTGAGGATGATCGTACCTAAATCCACTCAGGATGCTGCTACCAGCCTCATGACGTGGATTTCATGGCTGAGTGACACTCCATTGGACCTACGTAGCACCACTTTTCCACTTGTCTTTGTCCACTTGTCCACTCGTCTTTGTCCACTTGGCTCTTTCCTGGGATATGAAACGTGTACCGGAGTGGAGGTTCTTGTCAAGACAGCAGCCCTCAACTTTGGGGTCCCTGTGTCTGGTTGATTTTTTCATTTTCCCAAGGTCAACGCCCATGTGTGAATGTGACCTATGCTCTGTGGTTCTGTGTTTTACATGTTTTGGGAAAGAGGATACACTTGTGAAGATTGGCTGTTGGCCATTGACATCCCGCCCATCAGCTTAACAAGGCTCCCTTGACTCCGTGGCCTGTCCTGCCTTTCTGGTTTTTAGACTTTTTTTGCCTGGCCCTTTTGCCCCCGGGGGGGCGAGAGATTTCTTTGTAGTGCTGATTTGCTCTCCCAGCTTGCTTGGTTGGCCAAAAACGGCGTATGCGTTTTTTCCTGAATATATTCAGGAAAAAACGCATACGCCCTTTTTGGCCAACCGCATCATTGTCAACGTTCTGGCGCTTTTCATGTGCTATCGTGGCCATTCCGATGTACCCGTTGACATCCGTTTCCTGCAGTTCTGCCTTGCGTTCAGCGCCTCTTCGTAGCCTGACCTCAATATATTTTGGGGCGATAGTTATCGTTTAGAACTCTGCAGGTTTGGGAAGTGCAGTGCCCCTGAGCTCCATTTCCCAAGTCGCTTTTTTTGTGAGTGGGACGCAACCCGGCTGGATGGCTTCACGCCCTATTGTCGATCCGGGGTGGCAGGCTGAACCGCTGGTGAATTCTTCTTCGTGATGGGAAATGAGAGTGACATGTGCCCGACCAAACACCTCCAGCGAGTCTCTCATTGGTTCCCCCTCTTGCAGTTCATCCTGCGGACAAATTGCAGACGGTACGAAAGAGGCATGGAAAGGCGCCGAGTCTCCAAGTGGGGAGATTGTTAGTAAGGGGGCCTGAATGGAGAACACGAGCACCAGGAGATGAAAACTGAGGTGAGTTTCAGAAAGCTTTCCCGATCCCACGGTGTAGCATCCGCTGGGTTTCCAATGAGTGCTTTCGCTGTCGGAAGATTGCGTTGAACCTGGAGAGTTGGGACCCATGGAACGGGGAGCACGCAGGATTCCTTTCAAGGGTCTGCATTTGCTTTCCCAACCTCACCAATCGTCTCAGGCCCAAGAGTGTCCAGCCTTATGTCTTCTGCCGCTGGGGCTGTAGATTTGGTCAATCCTGGTTGCATGCCAGTCCCTGATCGCATTTTGGAAGAATTTCTCTCTGTTTTGCCCTGCTTGTTTCTTCTTTATGTTGGAAATGTATCCTCAGAATGGGTCTGAGCTGATTTTCCCTGCTGGTTTTAGGCCGCTTTACACACACTTGATGCACTTACACAGAGATATCAAGACTTAGCTTTTAAGATGCTTACTAGTCGGATAGATACTTGTGCGATGAACAGGGTCTGGTGAGTCCAGTTGATTGAGCAAGGAGTAGGTCGTGTCCATTCCATATTCGGTTTTCGGAAGGGTATCTGTGCTCATTTCAAACTCGAGTTTTATGCGTCACCCCACCTCACCTTTCCCCTGAAGCAGGCATAAGTGTGTTTTCTAAAAGCGTGACTCTGTTCTGTTTGGGGATTCAGGGCATGGGGAGCGATTTTTACATTCCCTCGATAAGTGATATCATAAGTTTCTTTTTTTGTGGGACTTATTTCACTGAGGATGATCGTACCTAAATCCACTCAGGATGCTGCTACCAGCCTCATGACGTGGATTTCATGGCTGAGTGACACTCCATTGGACCTACGTAGCACCACTTGTCCACTTGTCCACTTGTCTTTGTCCACTTGTCCACTTGGCTCTTTCCTGGGATATGAAACGTGTACCGGAGTGGAGGTTCTTGTCAAGACAGCAGCCCTCAACTTTGGGGTCCCTGTGTCTGGTTGATTTTTTCATTTTCCCAAGGTCAACGCTCATGTGTGGAAGTGCCCTATGCTCTGTGGTTCTGTGTTTTACATGGTTTGGGAAAGAGGATACACTTGTGAAGATTGGCTGTTGGCCATTGACATCCCGCCCATCAGCTTAACAAGGCTCCCTTGACTCCGTGGGATGTCCTGCCTTTCTGGTTTTTAGACTTTTTTCGCCTGGCCCTTTTGCCCCGGGGGGGGGCGAGAGATTTCTTTGTAGTGCTGATTTGCTCTCCCACGTTGCTTGGTTGGCCAAAAAGGGCGTATGCGTTTTTTCCTGAATATATTCAGGAAAAAACGCATACGCCCTTTTTGGCCAACCGCATCATTGTCCACGTTCTGACGCTTTTCATGTGCTATCGGGGCCATTCCGATGTACCCGTTGACATCCGTTTCCTGCAATTCTGCCTTGCGTTCAACGCCTCTTCGTAGCCTGACCTCAATATATTTTGGGGCGATAGTTATCGTTTACAACTCTGCAGGTTTGGGAAGTGCAGTGCCCCTGAGCTCCATTTCCCAAGTCGCTTTTTTGTGAGTGGGACGCAACACGGCTGGATGGCTTCACGCCCTATTGTCGATCCGGGGTGGCAGGCTGAACCTCTGGTGAATTCTTCTTCGTGATGGGAAATGAGAGTGACATGTGCCCGACCAAACACCTCCAGCGAGTCTCTCATTGGTTCCCCCTCTTGCAGTTCATCCTGCGGACAAATTGCAGACCGTACGAAAGAGGCATGGAAAGGCGCCGAGTCTCCAAGTGGGGAGATTGTTAGTAAGGGGGCCTGAATGGAGAACACGAGCACCAGGAGATGAAAACTGAGGTGAGTTTCAGAAAGCTTTCCCGATCCCACGGTGTAGCATCCGCTGGGTTTCCAATGAGTGCTTTCGCTGTCGGAAGATTGCGTTGAACCTGGAGAGTTGGGACCCATGGAATGGGGAGCACGCAGGATTCCTTTCAAGGGTCTGCATTTGCTTTCCCAACCTCACCAATCGTCTCAGCCCCAAGAGTGTCCAGCCTTATGTCTTCTGCCGCTGGGGCTGTAGATGTGGTCAATCCTGGTTGCATGCCAGTCCCTGAACGCATTTTGGAAGAATTTCTCTCTGTTTTGCCCTGCTTGTTTCTTCTTTATGTTGGAAATGTATCCTCAGAATGGGTCTGAGCTGATTTTCCCTGCTGGTTTTAGGCCGCTTGACACACACTTGATGCACTTACACAGAGATATCAAGACTTAGCTTTTAAGATGCTTACTAGTCGGATAGATACTTGTGCGATGAACAGGGTCTGGTGAGTCCAGTTGATTGAGCAAGGAGTAGGTCGTGTCCATTCCATATTCGGTTTTCGGAAGGGTATCTGTGCTCATTTCAAACTCGAGTTTTATGCGTCACCCCACCTCACCTTTCCCCTGAAGCAGGCATAAGTGTGTTTTCTAAAAGCGTGACTCTGTTCTGTTTGGGGATTCAGTGCATGGGGAGCGATTTTTACATTCCCTCGATAAGTGATATCATAAGTTTCTTTTTTTGTGGGACTTATTTCACTGAGGATGATCGTACCTAAATCCACTCAGGATGCTGCTACCAGCCTCATGACGTGGATTTCATGGCTGAGTGACACTCCATTGGACCTACGTAGCACCACTTGTCCACTTGTCCACTTGTCTTTGTCCACTTGTCCACTCGTCTTTGTCCACGTGGCTCTTTCCTGGGATATGAAACGTGTACCGGAGTGGAGGTCCTTGTCAAGACAGCAGCCCTCAACTTTGGGGTCCCTGTGTCTGGTTGATTTTTTCATTTTCCCAAGGTCAACGCCCATGTGTGGAAGTGCCCTATGCTCTGTGGTTCTGTGTTTTCCATGGTTTGGGAAAGAGGATACACTTGTGAAGATTGGCTGTTGGCCATTGACATCCCGCCCATCAGCTTAACAAGGCTCCCTTGACTCCGTGGCCTGTCCTGCCTTTCTGGTTTTTAGACTTTTTTCGCCTGGCCCTTTTGCCCCCGGGGGGGCGAGAGATTTCTTTGTAGTGCTGATTTGCTCTCCCAGCTTGCTTGGTTGGCCAAAAAGGGCGTATGCGTTTTTTCCTGAATATATTCAGGAAAAAACGCATACGCCCTTTTTGGCCAACCGCATCATTGTCCACGTTCTGGCGCTTTTCATGTGCTATCGGGGCCATTCCGATGTACCCGTTGACCTCCGTTTCCTGCAGTTCTGCCTTGCGTTCAACGCCTCTTCGTAGCCTGACCTCAATATATTTGGGGGCGATAGTTATCGTTTAGAACTCTGCAGGTTTGGGAAGTGCAGTGCCCCTGAGCTCCATTTCCCAAGTCGCTTTTTTGTGAGTGGGACGCAACACGGCTGGATGGCTTCACGCCCTATTGTCGATCCGGGGTGGCAGGCTGAGGCTCTGGTGAATTCTTCTTCGCGATGGGAAAGGAGAGTGACATGTGCCCGACCAAACACCTCCAGCGAGTCTCTCATTGGTTCCCCCTCTTGCAGTTCATCCTGCGGACAAATTGCATACGGTACGAAAGAGGCATGGAAAGGCGCCGAGTCTCCCAGTGGGGAGATTGTTAGTAAGGGGGCCTGAATGGAGAACACGAGCACCCGGATATGAAAACTGAGGTGAGTTTCAGAAAGCTTTCCCGATCCCACGGTGTAGCATCCGCTGGGTTTCCAGTGAGTGCTTTCGCTGTCGGAAGATTGCGTTGAACCTGGAGAGTTGGGACCCATGGAATGGGGAGCACGCAGGATTCCTTTCAAGGGTCTGCATTTGCTTTCCCAACCTCACCAATCATCTCAGCCCCAAGAGTGTCCAGCCTTATGTCTTCTGCCGCTGGGGCTGTAGATGTGGTCAATCCTGGTTGCATGCCAGTCCCTGAACGCATTTTGGAAGAATTTCTCTCTGGTTTGGCCTGCTTGTTTCTTCTTTGTTTTGGAAATGTATCCTCAGAATGGGTCTGAGCTGATTTTCCCTGCTGGTTTTAGGCCGCTTTACACACACTTGATGCACTTACACAGAGATATCAAGACTTAGCTTTGAAGATGCTTACTAGTCGGATAGACACTTGTGCGATGAACAGGGTCTGGTGAGTCCAGTTGATTGAGCAAGGAGTAGGTCGTGTCCATTCCATATTTGGTTTTCGGAAGGGTATCTGTGCTCATTTCAAGCTCGAGTTTTATGCGTCACCCCACCTCACCTTTCCCCTGAAGCAGGCATAAGTGTGTTTTCTAAGAGCGTGACTCTGTTCTGTTTGGGGATTCAGTGCATGGGGAGCGATTTTTACATTCCCTCGATAAGTGATATCATAAGTTTCTTTTTTTGTGGGACTTATTTCACTGAGGATGATCGTACCTAAATCCACTCAGGATGCTGCTACCAGCCTCATGACGTGGATTTCATGGCTGAGTGACACTCCATTGGACCTACGTAGCACCACTTGTCCACTTGTCCACTTGTCTTTGTCCACTTCTCCACTCGTCTTTGTCCACGTGGCTCTTTCCTGGGATATGAAACGTGTACCGGAGTGGAGGTTCTTGTCAAGACAGCAGCCCTCAACTTTGGGGTCCCTGTGTCTGGTTGATTTTTTCATTTTCCCAAGGTCAACGCCCATGTGTGGAAGTGCCCTATGCTCTGTGGTTCTGTGTTTTACATGGTTTGGGAAAGAGGATACACTTGTGAAGATTGGCTGTTGGCCATTGACATCCCGCCCATCAGCTTAACAAGGCTCCCTTGACTCCGTGGCCTGTCCTGCCTTTCTGGTTTTTAGACTTTTTTCGCCTGGCCCTTTTGCCCCCGGGGGGGCGAGAGATTTCTTTGTAGTGCTGATTTGCTCTCCCAGCTTGCTTGGTTGGCCAAAAAGGGCGTATGCGTTTTTTCCTGAATATATTCAGGAAAAAACGCATACGCCCTTTTTGGCCAACCGCATCATTGTCCACGTTCTGGCGCTTTTCATGTGCTATCGGGGCCATTCCGATGTACCCGTTGACACCCATTTCCTGCAGTTCTGCCTTGCGTTCAACGCCTCTTCGTAGCCTGACCTCAATATATTTGGGGGCGATAGTTATCGTTTAGAACTCTGCAGGTTTGGGAAGTGCAGTGCCCCTGAGCTCCATTTCCCAAGTCGCTTTTTTGTGAGTGGGACGCAACACGGCTGGATGGCTTCACGCCCTATTGTCGATCCGGGGTGGCAGGCTGAGCCTCTGGTGAATTCTTCTTCGCGCTGGGAAATGAGAGTGACATGTGCCCGACCAAACACCTCCAGCGAGTCTCTCATTGGTTCCCCCTCTTGCAGTTCATCCTGCGGACAAATTGCAGACGGTACGAAAGAGGCATGGAAAGGCGCCGAGTCTCCAAGTGGGGAGATTGTTAGTAAGGGGGCCTGAATGGAGAACACGAGCACCAGGAGATGAAAACTGAGGTGAGTTTCAGAAAGCTTTCCCGATCCCACGGTGTAGCATCCGCTGGGTTTCCAATGAGTGCTTTCGCTGTCGGAAGATTGCGTTGAACCTGGAGAGTTGGGACCCATGGAATGGGGAGCACGCAGGATTCCTTTCAAGGGTCTGCATTTGCTTTCCCAACCTCACCAATCGTCTCAGCCCCAAGAGTGTCCAGCCTTATGTCTTCTGCCGCTGGGGCTGTAGATGTGGTCAATCCTGGTTGCATGCCAGTCCCTGAACGCATTTTGGAAGAATTTCTCTCTGGTTTGGCCTGCTTGTTTCTTCTTTGTGTTGGAAATGTATCCTCAGAATGGGTCTGAGCTGATTTTCCCTGCTGGTTTTAGGCCGCTTTACACACACTTGATGCACTTACACAGAGATATCAAGACTTAGCTTTGAAGATGCTTACTAGTCGGATAGACACTTGTGCGATGAAGAGGGTCTGGTGAGTCCAGTTGATTGAGCAAGGAGTAGGTCGTGTCCATTCCATATTCGGTTTTCGGAAGGGTATCTGTGCTCATTTCAAGCTCGAGTTTTATGCGTCACCCCACCTCACCTTTCCCCTGAAGCAGGCATAAGTGTGTTTCTAAAAGCGTGACTCTGTTCTGTTTGGGGATTCAGTTCATGGGGAGCGATTTTTACATTCCCTCGATAAGTGATATCATAAGTTTCTTTTTTTGTGGGACTGATTTCACTGAGCATGATCGTACCTAAATCCACTCAGGATGCTGCTACCAGCCTCATGACGTGGATTTCATGGCTGAGTGACACTCCATTGGACCTACGTAGGACCACTTGTCCACTTGTCCACTTGTCTTTGTCCACTTGTCCACTCGTCTTTGTCCACTTGGCTCTTTCCTGGGATATGAAACGTGTACCGGAGTGGACGTTCTTGTCAAGACAGCTGCCCTCAACTTTGGGGTCCCTGTGTCTGGTTGATTTTTTCATTTTCCCAAGGTCAACGCCCATGTGTGGAAGTGCCCTATGCTCTGTGGTTCTGTGTTTTACATGCTTTGGGAAAGAGGATACACTTGTGAAGATTGGCTGTTGGCCATTGACATCCCGCCCATCAGCTTAACAAGGCTCCCTTGACTCCGTGGGCTGTCCTGCCTTTCTGGTTTTTAGACTTTTTTCGCCTGGCCCTTTTGCCCCCGGGGGGGCGAGAGATTTCTTTGTAGTGCTGATTTGCTCTCCCAGCTTGCTTGGTTGGCCAAAAAGGGCGTATGCGTTTTTTCCTGAATATATTCAGGAAAAAACGCATACGCCCTTTTTGGCCAACCGCATCATTGTCCACGTTCTGGCGCTTTTCATGTGCTATCGGGGCCATTCCGATGTACCCGTTGACCTCCGTTTCCTGCAGTTCTGCCTTGCGTTCAACGCCTCTTCGTAGCCTGACCTCAATATATTTGGGGGCGATAGTTATCGTTTAGAACTCTGCAGGTTTGGGAAGTGCAGTGCCCCTGAGCTCCATTTCCCAAGTCGCTTTTTTGTGAGTGGGACGCAACACGGCTGGATGGCTTCACGCCCTATTGTCGATCCGGGGTGGCAGGCTGAGCCTCTGGTGAATTCTTCTTCGCGATGGGAAATGAGAGTGACATGTGCCCGACCAAACACCTCCAGCGAGTCTCTCATTGGTTCCCCCTCTTGCAGTTCATCCTGCGGACAAATTGCAGACGGTACGAAAGAGGCATGGAAAGGCGCCGAGTCTCCAAGTGGGGAGATTGTTAGTAAGGGGGCCTGAATGGAGAACACGAGCACCAGGAGATGAAAACTGAGGTGAGTTTCAGAAAGCTTTCCCGATCCCACGGTGTAGCATCCGCTGGGTTTCCAATGAGTGCTTTCGCTGTCGGAAGATTGCGTTGAACCTGGAGAGTTGGGACCCATGGAATGGGGAGCACGCAGGATTCCTTTCAAGGGTCTGCATTTGCTTTCCCAACCTCACCAATCGTCTCAGCCCCAAGAGTGTCCAGCCTTATGTCTTCTGCCGCTGGGGCTGTAGATGTGGTCAATCCTGGTTGCATGCCAGTCCCTGAACGCATTTTGGAAGAATTTCTCTCTGGTTTGGCCTGCTTGTTTCTTCTTTGTGTTGGAAATGTATCCTCAGAATGGGTCTGAGCTGACTTTCCCTGCTGGTTTTAGGCCGCTTTACACACACTTGATGCACTTACACAGAGATATCAAGACTTAGCTTTGAAGATGCTTACTAGTCGGATAGACACTTGTGCGATGAACAGGGTCTGGTGAGTCCAGTTGATTGAGCAAGGAGTAGGTCGTGTCCATTCCATATTCGGTTTTCGGAAGGGTATCTGTGGTCATTTCAAGCTCGAGTTTTATGCGTCACCCCACCTCACCTTTCCCCTGAAGCAGGCATAAGTGTGTTTTCTAAGAGCGTGACTCTGTTCTGTTTGGGGATTCAGTTCATGGGGAGCGATTTTTACATTCCCTCGATAAGTGATATCATAAGTTTCTTTTTTTGTGGGACTTATTTCACTCAGGATGATCGTACCTAAATCCACTCAGGATGCTGCTACCAGCCTCATGACGTGGATTTCATGGCTGAGTGACACTCCATTGGACCTACGTAGGACCACTTGTCCACTTGTCCACTTGTCTTTGTCCACTTGTCCACTCGTCTTTGTCCACTTGGCTCTTTCCTGGGATATGAAACGTGTACCGGAGTGGAGGTTCTTGTCAAGACAGCAGCCCTCAACTTTGGGGTCCCTGTGTCTGGTTGATTTTTTCATTTTCCCAAGGTCAACGCCCATGTGTGAATGTGACCTATGCTCTGTGGTTCTGTGTTTTACATGTTTTGGGAAAGAGGATACACTTGTGAAGATTGGCTGTTGGCCATTGACATCCCGCCCATCAGCTTAACAAGGCTCCCTTGACTCCGTGGCCTGTCCTGCCTTTCTGGTTTTTAGACTTTTTTTGCCTGGCCCTTTTGCCCCCGGGGGGGCGAGAGATTTCTTTGTAGTGCTGATTTGCTCTCCCAGCTTGCTTGGTTGGCCAAAAACGGCGTATGCGTTTTTTCCTGAATATATTCAGGAAAAAACGCATACGCCCTTTTTGGCCAACCGCATCATTGTCAACGTTCTGGCGCTTTTCATGTGCTATCGTGGCCATTCCGATGTACCCGTTGACATCCGTTTCCTGCAGTTCTGCCTTGCGTTCAGCGCCTCTTCGTAGCCTGACCTCAATATATTTTGGGGCGATAGTTATCGTTTAGAACTCTGCAGGTTTGGGAAGTGCAGTGCCCCTGAGCTCCATTTCCCAAGTCGCTTTTTTTGTGAGTGGGACGCAACCCGGCTGGATGGCTTCACGCCCTATTGTCGATCCGGGGTGGCAGGCTGAACCGCTGGTGAATTCTTCTTCGTGATGGGAAATGAGAGTGACATGTGCCCGACCAAACACCTCCAGCGAGTCTCTCATTGGTTCCCCCTCTTGCAGTTCATCCTGCGGACAAATTGCAGACGGTACGAAAGAGGCATGGAAAGGCGCCGAGTCTCCAAGTGGGGAGATTGTTAGTAAGGGGGCCTGAATGGAGAACACGAGCACCAGGAGATGAAAACTGAGGTGAGTTTCAGAAAGCTTTCCCGATCCCACGGTGTAGCATCCGCTGGGTTTCCAATGAGTGCTTTCGCTGTCGGAAGATTGCGTTGAACCTGGAGAGTTGGGACCCATGGAACGGGGAGCACGCAGGATTCCTTTCAAGGGTCTGCATTTGCTTTCCCAACCTCACCAATCGTCTCAGGCCCAAGAGTGTCCAGCCTTATGTCTTCTGCCGCTGGGGCTGTAGATTTGGTCAATCCTGGTTGCATGCCAGTCCCTGATAGCATTTTGGAAGAATTTCTCTCTGTTTTGCCCTGCTTGTTTCTTCTTTATGTTGGAAATGTATCCTCAGAATGGGTCTGAGCTGATTTTCCCTGCTGGTTTTAGGCCGCTTTACACACACTTGATGCACTTACACAGAGATATCAAGACTTAGCTTTTAAGATGCTTACTAGTCGGATAGATACTTGTGCGATGAACAGGGTCTGGTGAGTCCAGTTGATTGAGCAAGGAGTAGGTCGTGTCCATTCCATATTCGGTTTTCGGAAGGGTATCTGTGCTCATTTCAAACTCGAGTTTTATGCGTCACCCCACCTCACCTTTCCCCTGAAGCAGGCATAAGTGTGTTTTCTAAAAGCGTGACTCTGTTCTGTTTCGGGATTCAGGGCATGGGGAGCGATTTTTACATTCCCTCGATAAGTGATATCATAAGTTTCTTTTTTTGTGGGACTTATTTCACTGAGGATGATCGTACCTAAATCCACTCAGGATGCTGCTACCAGCCTCATGACGTGGATTTCATGGCTGAGTGACACTCCATTGGACCTACGTAGCACCACTTGTCCACTTGTCCACTTGTCTTTGTCCACTTGTCCACTTGGCTCTTTCCTGGGATATGAAACGTGTACCGGAGTGGAGGTTCTTGTCAAGACAGCAGCCCTCAACTTTGGGGTCCCTGTGTCTGGTTGATTTTTTCATTTTCCCAAGGTCAACGCTCATGTGTGGAAGTGCCCTATGCTCTGTGGTTCTGTGTTTTACATGGTTTGGGAAAGAGGATACACTTGTGAAGATTGGCTGTTGGCCATTGACATCCCGCCCATCAGCTTAACAAGGCTCCCTTGACTCCGTGGGATGTCCTGCCTTTCTGGTTTTTAGACTTTTTTCGCCTGGCCCTTTTGCCCCGGGGGGGGGCGAGAGATTTCTTTGTAGTGCTGATTTGCTCTCCCACGTTGCTTGGTTGGCCAAAAAGGGCGTATGCGTTTTTTCCTGAATATATTCAGGAAAAAACGCATACGCCCTTTTTGGCCAACCGCATCATTGTCCACGTTCTGACGCTTTTCATGTGCTATCGGGGCCATTCCGATGTACCCGTTGACATCCGTTTCCTGCAATTCTGCCTTGCGTTCAACGCCTCTTCGTAGCCTGACCTCAATATATTTTGGGGCGATAGTTATCGTTTACAACTCTGCAGGTTTGGGAAGTGCAGTGCCCCTGAGCTCCATTTCCCAAGTCGCTTTTTTGTGAGTGGGACGCAACACGGCTGGATGGCTTCACGCCCTATTGTCGATCCGGGGTGGCAGGCTGAACCTCTGGTGAATTCTTCTTCGTGATGGGAAATGAGAGTGACATGTGCCCGACCAAACACCTCCAGCGAGTCTCTCATTGGTTCCCCCTCTTGCAGTTCATCCTGCGGACAAATTGCAGACCGTACGAAAGAGGCATGGAAAGGCGCCGAGTCTCCAAGTGGGGAGATTGTTAGTAAGGGGGCCTGAATGGAGAACACGAGCACCCGGAGATGAAAACTGAGGTGACTTTCAGAAAGCTTTCCCGATCCCACGGTGTAGCATCCGCTGGGTTTCCAATGAGTGCTTTCGCTGTCGGAAGATTGCGTTGAACCTGGAGAGTTGGGACCCATGGAATGGGGAGCACGCTGGATTTCTTTCAAGGGTCTGCATTTGCTTTCCCAACCTCACCAATCGTCTCAGCCCCAAGAGTCTCCAGCCTTATGTCTTCTGCCGCTGGGGCTGTAGATGTGGTCAATCCTGGTTGCATGCCAGTCCCTGAACGCATTTTGGAAGAATTTCTCTCTGGTTTGGATTGCTTGTTTCTTCTTTGTGTTGGAAATGTATCCTCAGAATGGGTCTGAGCTGATTTTCCCTGCTGGTTTTAGGCCGCTTTACACACACTTGATGCACTTACACAGAGATATCAAGACTTAGCTTTGAAGATGCTTACTAGTCGGATAGACACTTGTGCGATGAACAGGGTCTGGTGAGTCCAGTTGATTGAGCAAGGAGTAGGTCGTGTCCATTCCATATTCGGTTTTCGGAAGGGTATCTGTGCTCATTTCAAGCTCGAGTTTTATGCGTCACCCCACCTCACCTTTCCCCTGAAGCAGGCATAAGTGTGTTTTCTAAAAGCGTGACTCTGTTCTGTTTGGGGATTCAGTGCATGGGGAGCGATTTTTACATTCCCTCGATAAGTGATATCATAAGTTTCTTTTTTTGTGGGACTGATTTCACTGAGGATGATCGTACCTAAATCCACTCAGGATGCTGCTACCAGCCTCATGACGTGGATTTCATGGCTGAGTGACACTCCATTGGACCGACGTAGCACCACTTGTCCACTTGTCCACTTGTCTTTGTCCACTTGTCCACTTGGCTCTTTCCTGGGATATGAAACGTGTACCGGAGTGGAGGTTCTTGTCAAGACAGCAGCCCTCAACTTTGGGGTCCCTGTGTCTGGTTGATTTTTTCATTTTCCCAAGGTCAACGCTCATGTGTGGAAGTGCCCTATGCTCTGTGGTTCTGTGTTTTACATGGTTTGGGAAAGAGGATACACTTGTGAAGATTGGCTGTTGGCCATTGACATCCCGCCCATCAGCTTAACAAGGCTCCCTTGACTCCGTGGGATGTCCTGCCTTTCTGGTTTTTAGACTTTTTTCGCCTGGCCCTTTTGCCCCGGGGGGGGGCGAGAGATTTCTTTGTAGTGCTGATTTGCTCTCCCACGTTGCTTGGTTGGCCAAAAAGGGCGTATGCGTTTTTTCCTGAATATATTCAGGAAAAAACGCATACGCCCTTTTTGGCCAACCGCATCATTGTCCACGTTCTGACGCTTTTCATGTGCTATCGGGGCCATTCCGATGTACCCGTTGACATCCGTTTCCTGCAATTCTGCCTTGCGTTCAACGCCTCTTCGTAGCCTGACCTCAATATATTTTGAGGCGATAGTTATCGTTTACAACTCTGCAGGTTTGGGAAGTGCAGTGCCCCTGAGCTCCATTTCCCAAGTCGCTTTTTTGTGAGTGGGACGCAACACGGCTGGATGGCTTCACGCCCTATTGTCGATCCGGGGTGGCAGGCTGAACCTCTGGTGAATTCTTCTTCGTGATGGGAAATGAGAGTGACATGTGCCCGACCAAACACCTCCAGCGAGTCTCTCATTGGTTCCCCCTCTTGCAGTTCATCCTGCGGACAAATTGCAGACGGTACGAAAGAGGCATGGAAAGGCGCCGAGTCTCCAAGTGGGGAGATTGTTAGTAAGGGGGCCTGAATGGAGAACACGAGCACCAGGAGATGAAAACTGAGGTGAGTTTCAGAAAGCTTTCCCGATCCCACGGTGTAGCATCCGCTGGGTTTCCAATGAGTGCTTTCGCTGTCGGAAGATTGCGTTGAACCTGGAGAGTTGGGACCCATGGAACGGGGAGCACGCAGGATTCCTTTCAAGGGTCTGCATTTGCTTTCCCAACCTCACCAATCGTCTCAGGCCCAAGAGTGTCCAGCCTTATGTCTTCTGCCGCTGGGGCTGTAGATTTGGTCAATCCTGGTTGCATGCCAGTCCCTGATCGCATTTTGGAAGAATTTCTCTCTGTTTTGCCCTGCTTGTTTCTTCTTTATGTTGGAAATGTATCCTCAGAATGGGTCTGAGCTGATTTTCCCTGCTGGTTTTAGGCCGCTTTACACACACTTGATGCACTTACACAGAGATATCAAGACTTAGCTTTTAAGATGCTTACTAGTCGGATAGATACTTGTGCGATGAACAGGGTCTGGTGAGTCCAGTTGATTGAGCAAGGAGTAGGTCGTGTCCATTCCATATTCGGTTTTCGGAAGGGTATCTGTGCTCATTTCAAACTCGAGTTTTATGCGTCACCCCACCTCACCTTTCCCCTGAAGCAGGCATAAGTGTGTTTTCTAAAAGCGTGACTCTGTTCTGTTTGGGGATTCAGGGCATGGGGAGCGATTTTTACATTCCCTCGATAAGTGATATCATAAGTTTCTTTTTTTGTGGGACTTATTTCACTGAGGATGATCGTACCTAAATCCACTCAGGATGCTGCTACCAGCCTCATGACGTGGATTTCATGGCTGAGTGACACTCCATTGGACCGACGTAGCACCACTTGTCCACTTGTCCACTTGTCTTTGTCCACTTGTCCACTTGGCTCTTTCCTGGGATATGAAACGTGTACCGGAGTGGAGGTTCTTGTCAAGACAGCAGCCCTCAACTTTGGGGTCCCTGTGTCTGGTTGATTTTTTCATTTTCCCAAGGTCAACGCTCATGTGTGGAAGTGCCCTATGCTCTGTGGTTCTGTGTTTTACATGGTTTGGGAAAGAGGATACACTTGTGAAGATTGGCTGTTGGCCATTGACATCCCGCCCATCAGCTTAACAAGGCTCCCTTGACTCCGTGGGATGTCCTGCCTTTCTGGTTTTTAGACTTTTTTCGCCTGGCCCTTTTGCCCCGGGGGGGGGGCGAGAGATTTCTTTGTAGTGCTGATTTGCTCTCCCACGTTGCTTGGTTGGCCAAAAAGGGCGTATGCGTTTTTTCCTGAATATATTCCGGAAAAAACGCATACGCCCTTTTTGGCCAACCGCATCATTGTCCACGTTCTGACGCTTTTCATGTGCTATCGGGGCCATTCCGATGTACCCGTTGACATCCGTTTCCTGCAATTCTGCCTTGCGTTCAACGCCTCTTCGTAGCCTGACCTCAATATATTTTGGGGCGATAGTTATCGTTTACAACTCTGCAGGTTTGGGAAGTGCAGTGCCCCTGAGCTCCATTTCCCAAGTCGCTTTTTTGTGAGTGGGACGCAACACGGCTGGATGGCTTCACGCCCTATTGTCGATCCGGGGTGGCAGGCTGAACCTCTGGTGAATTCTTCTTCGTGATGGGAAATGAGAGTGACATGTGCCCGACCAAACACCTCCAGCGAGTCTCTCATTGGTTCCCCCTCTTGCAGTTCATCCTGCGGACAAATTGCAGACCGTACGAAAGAGGCATGGAAAGGCGCCGAGTCTCCAAGTGGGGAGATTGTTAGTAAGGGGGCCTGAATGGAGAACACGAGCACCCGGAGATGAAAACTGAGGTGACTTTCAGAAAGCTTTCCCGATCCCACGGTGTAGCATCCGCTGGGTTTCCAATGAGTGCTTTCGCTGTCGGAAGATTGCGTTGAACCTGGAGAGTTGGGACCCATGGAATGGGGAGCACGCTGGATTTCTTTCAAGGGTCTGCATTTGCTTTCCCAACCTCACCAATCGTCTCAGCCCCAAGAGTCTCCAGCCTTATGTCTTCTGCCGCTGGGGCTGTAGATGTGGTCAATCCTGGTTGCATGCCAGTCCCTGAATGCATTTTGGAAGAATTTCTCTCTGGTTTGGATTGCTTGTTTCTTCTTTGTGTTGGAAATGTATCCTCAGAATGGGTCTGAGCTGATTTTCCCTGCTGGTTTTAGGCCGCTTTACACACACTTGATGCACTTACACAGAGATATCAAGACTTAGCTTTGAAGATGCTTACTAGTCGGATAGACACTTGTGCGATGAACAGGGTCTGGTGAGTCCAGTTGATTGAGCAAGGAGTAGGTCGTGTCCATTCCATATTCGGTTTTCGGAAGGGTATCTGTGCTCATTTCAAGCTCGAGTTTTATGCGTCACCCCACCTCACCTTTCCCCTGAAGCAGGCATAAGTGTGTTTTCTAAAAGCGTGACTCTGTTCTGTTTGGGGATTCAGTGCATGGGGAGCGATTTTTACATTCCCTCGATAAGTGATATCATAAGTTTCTTTTTTTGTGGGACTGATTTCACTGAGGATGATCGTACCTAAATCCACTCAGGATGCTGCTACCAGCCTCATGACGTGGATTTCATGGCTGAGTGACACTCCATTGGACCTACGTAGGACCACTTGTCCACTTGTCCACTTGTCTTTGTCCACTTGTCCACTCGTCTTTGTCCACTTGGCTCTTTCCTGGGATATGAAACGTGTACCGGAGTGGAGGTTCTTGTCAAGACAGCTGCCCTCAACTTTGGGGTCCCTGTGTCTGGTTGATTTTTTCATTTTCCCAAGGTCAACGCCCATGTGTGGAAGTGCCCTATGCTCTGTGGTTCTGTGTTTTACATGCTTTGGGAAAGAGGATACACTTGTGAAGATTGGCTGTTGGCCATTGACATCCCGCCCATCAGCTTAACAAGGCTCCCTTGACTCCGTGGCCTGTCCTGCCTTTCTGGTTTTTAGACTTTTTTCGCCTGGCCCTTTTGCCCCCGGGGGGGCGAGAGATTTCTTTGTAGTGCTGATTTGCACTCCCAGCTTGCTTGGTTGGCCAAAAAGGGCGTATGCGTTTTTTCCTGAATATATTCAGGAAAAAACGCATACGCCCTTTTTGGCCAACCGCATCATTGTCCACGTTCTGGCGCTTTTCATGTGCTATCGGGGCCATTCCGATGTACCCGTTGACCTCCGTTTCCTGCAGTTCTGCCTTGCGTTCAACGCCTCTTCGTAGCCTGACCTCAATATATTTGGGGGCGATAGTTATCGTTTAGAACTCTGCAGGTTTGGGAAGTGCAGTGCCCCTGAGCTCCATTTCCCAAGTCGCTTTTTTGTGAGTGGGACGCAACACGGCTGGATGGCTTCACGCCCTATTGTCGATCCGGGGTGGCAGGCTGAGCCTCTGGTGAATTCTTCTTCGCGATGGGAAATGAGAGTGACATGTGCCCGACCAAACACCTCCAGCGAGTCTCTCATTGGTTCCCCCTCTTGCAGTTCATCCTGCGGACAAATTGCAGACGGTACGAAAGAGGCATGGAAAGGCGCCGAGTCTCCAAGTGGGGAGATTGTTAGTAAGGGGGCCTGAATGGAGAACACGAGCACCAGGAGATGAAAACTGAGGTGAGTTTCAGAAAGCTTTCCCGATCCCACGGTGTAGCATCCGCTGGGTTTCCAATGAGTGCTTTCGCTGCCGGAAGATTGCGTTGAACCTGGAGAGTTGGGACCCATGGAATGGGGAGCACGCAGGATTCCTTTCAAGGGTCTGCATTTGCTTTCCCAACCTCACCAATCGTCTCAGCCCCAAGAGTGTCCAGCCTTATGTCTTCTGCCGCTGGGGCTGTAGATGTGGTCAATCCTGGTTGCATGCCAGTCCCTGAACGCATTTTGGAAGAAGTTCTCTCTGGTTTGGCCTGCTTGTTTCTTCTTTGTGTTGGAAATGTATCCTCAGAATGGGTCTGAGCTGATTTTCCCTGCTGGTTTTAGGCCGCTTTACACACACTTGATGCACTTACACAGAGATATCAAGACTTAGCTTTGAAGATGCTTACTAGTCGGATAGACACTTGTGCGATGAACAGGGTCTGGTGAGTCCAGTTGATTGAGCAAGGAGTAGGTCGTGTCCATTCCATATTCGGTTTTCGGAAGGGTATCTGTGCTCATTTCAAGCTCGAGTTTTATGCGTCACCCCACCTCACCTTTCCCCTGAAGCAGGCATAAGTGTGTTTTCTAAGAGCGTGACTCTGTTCTGTTTGGGGATTCAGTTCATGGGGAGCGATTTTTACATTCCCTCGATAAGTGATATCATAAGTTTCTTTTTTTGTGGGACTTATTTCACTGAAGATGATCGTACCTAAATCCACTCAGGATGCTGCTACCAGCCTCATGACGTGGATTTCATGGCTGAGTGACACTCCATTGGACCTACGTAGGACCACTTGTCCACTTGTCCACTTGTCTTTGTCCACTTGTCCACTCGTCTTTGTCCACTTGGCTCTTTCCTGGGATATGAAACGTGTACCGGAGTGGAGGTTCTTGTCAAGACAGCAGCCCTCAACTTTGGGGTCCCTGTGTCTGGTTGATTTTTTCATTTTCCCAAGGTCAACGCTCATGTGTGGAAGTGCCCTATGCTCTGTGGTTCTGTGTTTTACATGGTTTGGGAAAGAGGATACACTTGTGAAGTTTGGCTGTTGGCCATTGACATCCCGCTCATCAGCTTAACAAGGCTCCCTTGACTCCGTGGCCTGTCCTGCCTTTCTGGTTTTTAGGCTTTTTCGCCTGGCCCTTTTGCCCCGGGGGGGCGGCGAGAGATTTCTTTGTAGTGCTGATTTGCTCTCCCAGCTTGCTTGGTTGGCCAAAAAGGGCGTATGCGTTTTTTCCTGAATATATTCAGGAAAAAACGCATACGCCCTTTTTGGCCAACCGCATCATTGTCCACGTTCTGACGCTTTTCATGTGCTATCGGGGCCATTCCGCTGTACCCGTTGACATCCGTTTCCTGCAGTTCTGCCTTGCTTTAACGCCTCTTCCTAGCCTGACCTCAATATATTTGGGAGCGATAGTTATCGTTTAGAACTCTGCAGGTTTGGGAAGTGCAGTGCCCCTGAGCTCCATTTCCCAAGTCGCTTTTTTGTGAGTGGGACGCAACACGGCTGGATGGCTTCACGCCCTATTGTCGATCCGGGGTGGCAGGCTGAACCGCTGGTGAATTCTTCTTCGTGATGGGAAATGAGAGTGACATGTGCCCGACCAAACACCTCCAGCGAGTCTCTCATTGGTTCCCCCTCTTGCAGTTCATCCTGCGGACAAATTGCTGATGGTACGAAAGAGGCATGGAAAGGCGCCGAGTCTCCAAGTGGGGAGATTGTTAGTAAGGGGGCCTGAATGGAGAACACGAGCACCAGGAGATGAAAACTGAGGTGAGTTTCAGAAAGCTTTCCCGACCCCACGGTGTAGCATCCGCTGGGTTTCAAATGAGTGCTTTCGCTGTCGGAAGATTGCGTTGAACCTGGAGAGTTGGGACCCATGGAATGGGGAGCACGCAGGATTCCTTTCAAGGGTCTGCATTTGCTTTCCCAACCTCACCAATCGTCTCAGCCCCAAGAGTGTCCAGCCTTATGTCTTCTGCCGCTGGGGCTGTAGATCTGGTCAATCCTGGTTGCATGCCAGTCCCTGAACGCATTTTGGAAGAATTTCTCTCTGTTTTGCCCTGCTTGTTTCTTCTTTATGTTGGAAATATATCCTCAGAATGGGTCTGAGCTGATTTTCCCTGCTGGTTTTAGGCCGCTTTACACACACTTGATGCACTTACACAGAGATATCAAGAGTTAGCTTTTAAGATGCTTACTAGTCGGATAGATACTTGTGCGATGAACAGGGTCAGGTGAGTCCAGTTGATTGAGCAAAGAGTAGGTCGTGTCCATTCCATATTCGGTTTTCGGAAGGGTATCTGTGCTCATTTCAAACTCGAGTTTTATGCGTCACCCCACCTCACCTTTCCCCTGAAGCAGGCATAAGTGTGTTTTCTAAAAGCGTGACTCTGTTCCGTTTGGGGATTCAGTTCATGGGAAGCGATTTGTACATTCCCTCGATAAGTGATATCATAAGTTTCTTTTTTTGTGGGACTTATTTCACTGAGGATGATCGTACCTAAATCCACTCAGGATGCTGCTACCAGCCTCATGACGTGGATTTCATGGCTGAGTGACACTCCATTGGACCTACGTAGGACCACTTGTCCACTTGTCCACTTGTCTTTGTCCACTTGTCCACTCGTCTTTGTCCACGTGGCTCTTTCCTGGGATATGAAACGTGTACCGGAGTGGAGGTTCTTGTCAAGACAGCAGCCCTCAACTTTGGGGTCCCTGTGTCTGGTTGATTTTTTCATTTTCCCAAGGTCAACGCCCATGTGTGGAAGTGCCCTATGCTCTGTGGTTCTGTGTTTTACATGGTTTGGGAAAGAGGATACACTTGTGAAGATTGGCTGTTGGCCATTGACATCCCGCCCATCAGCTTAACAAGGCTCCCTTGACTTCGTGGGCTGTCCTGCCTTTCTGGTTTTTAGACTTTTTTCGCCTGACCCTTTTTTCCCGGGGGGGGGCGAGAGATTTCTTTGTAGTGCTGATTTGCTCTCCCAGGTTGCTTGGTTGGCCAAAAAGGGCGTATGCGTTTTTTCCTGAGGAAAAAACGCATACGCCCTTTTTGACCAACCGCATCATTTTCCACGTACTGGCGCTTTTCATGTGCTATCGGGGCCATTCCGATATACCCGTTGACATCCGATTCCTGCAGTTCTGCCTTGCGTTCAGCGCCTCTTCGTAGCCTGACCTCAATATATTTTGGGGCGATAGTTATCGTTTAGAACTCTGCAGGTTTGGGAAGTGCAGTGCCCCTGAGCTCCATTTCCCAAGTCGCTTTTTTGTGAGTGGGACGCAACACGGCTGGATGGCTTCACGCCCTATTGTCGATCCGGGGTGGCAGGCTGAGCCTCTGGTGAATTCTTCTTCGCGATGGGAAATGAGAGTGACATGTGCCCGACCGAAGACCTCCAGCGAGTCTCTCATTGGTTCCCCCTCTTGCAGTTCATCCTGCGGACAAATTGCAGTCGGTACGAAAGAGGCATGGAAAGGCGCCGAGTCTCCAAGTGGGGAGATTGTTAGTAAGGGGGCCTGAATGGAGAACACGAGCACCAGGAGATGAAAACTGAGGTGAGTTTCAGAAAGCTTTCCCGATCCCACGGTGTAGCATCCGCTGGGTTTCCATTGAGTGCTTTCGCTGTCGGAAGATTGCGTTGAACCTGGAGAGTTGGGACCCATGGAATGGGGAGCACGCAGGATTCCTTTCAAGGGTCTGCATTTGCTTTCCCAACCTCACCAATCGTCTCAGCCCCAAGAGTGTCCAGCCTTATGTCTTCTGCCGCTGGGGCTGTAGATGTGGTCAATCCTGGTTGCATCCCAGTCCGTGATTGCATTTTGGAAGAATTTCTCTCTGGTTTGCCCTGCTTGTTTCTTCTTTGTGTTGGAAATGTATCCTCAGAATGGGTCTGAGCTGATTTTCCCTGCTGTTTTTAGGCCGCTTTACACACACTTGATGCACTTACACAGAGATATCAAGACTTAGCTTTTAAGATGCTTACTAGTCGGATAGATACTTGTGCAATGAACAGGGTCTGGTGAGTCCAGTTGATTGAGCAAGGAGTAGGTCGTGTCCATTCCATATTCGGTTTTCGGAAGGGTATCTGTGCTCATTTCAAACTCGAGTTTTATGCATCACCCCACCTCACCTTTCCCCTGAAGCAGGCATAAGTGTGTTTTCTAAGAGCGTGACTCTGTTCTGTTTGGGGATTCAGTGCATGGGGAGCGATTTTTACATTCCCTCGATAAGTGATATCATAAGTTTCTTTTTTTGTGGGACTTATTTCACTGAGGATGATCGTACCTAAATCCACTCAGGATGCTGCTACCAGCCTCATGACGTGGATTTCATGGCTGAGTGACACTCCATTGGACCTACGTAGCACCACTTGTCCACTTGTCCACTTGTCTTTGTCCACTTGTCCACTCGTCTTTGTCCACTTGGCTCTTTCCTGGGATATGAAACGTGTACCGGAGTGGAGGTTCTTGTCAAGACAGCAGCCCTCAACTTTGGGGTCCCTGTGTCTGGTTTATTTTTTCATTTTCCCAAGGTCAACGCCCATGTGTTCAAGTGCCCTATGCTCCGTGGTTCTGTGTTTTACATGTTTTGGGAAAGAGGATACACTTGTGAAGATTGGCTGTTGGCCATTGACATCCCGCCCATCAGCTTAACAAGGCTCCCTTGTCTCCGTGGGCTGTCCTGCCTTTCTGGTTTTTAGACTTTTTTCGCCTGGCCCTGTTGCCCGGTGAGGGGGAGGGGGGCCGAGAGATTTCTTTGTAGTGCTGATTTGCTCTCCCAGGTTGCTTGGTTGGCCAAAAAGGGCGTATGCGTTTTTTTCTTTTTGGCCAACCGCATCATTGTCCACGTTCTGGCGCTTTTCATGTGCTATCGGGGTCATTCCGATGTACCCGTTGACATCCGTTTCCTGCAGTTCTGCCTTGCCTTCAACGCCTCTTCGTAGCCTGACCTCAATATATTTGGGAGCGATAGTTATCGTTTAGAACTCTGCAGGTTTGGGAAGTGCAGTGCCCCTGAGCTCCATTTCCCAAGTCGCTTTTTTGTGAGTGGGACGCAACACGGCTGGATGGCTTCACGCCCTATTGTCGATCCGGGGTGGCAGGCTGAACCGCTGGTGAATTCTTCTTCGTGATGGGAAATGAGAGTGACATGTGCCCGACCAAACACCTCCAGCGAGTCTCTCATTGGTTCCCCCTCTTGCAGTTCATCCTGCGGACAAATTGCAGACGGTACGAAAGAGGCATGGAAAGGCGCCGAGTCTCCAAGTGGGGAGATTGTTAGTAAGGGGGCCTGAATGGAGAACACGAGCACCAGGAGATGAAAACTAAGGTGAGTTTCAGAAAGCTTTCCCGATGCCACGGTGTAGCATCCGCTGGGTTTCCAATGAGTGCTTTCGCTGTCGGAAGATTGCGTTGAACCTGGAGAGTTGGGACCCATGGAATGGGGAGCACGCAGGATTCCTTTCAAGGGTCTGCATTTGCTTTCCCAACCTCACCAATCGTCTCAGCCCCAAGAGTGTCCAGCCTTATGTCTTCTGCCGCTGGGGCTGTAGATGTGGTCAATCCTGGTTGCATGCCAGTCCCTGAACGCGTTTTGGAAGAATTTCTCTCTGTTTTTCCCTGCTTGTTTCTTCTTTGTGTTGGAAATGTATCCTCAGAATGGGTCTGAGTTGATTTTCCCTGCTGTTTTTAGGCCGCTTTACACACACTTGATGCACTTACAGAGAGATATCAAGACTTAGCTTTTAAGATGCTTACTAGTCGGATAGATACTTGTGCGATGAACAGGGTCTGGTGAGTCCAGTTGATTGAGCAAGGAGTAGGTCGTGTCCATTCCATATTCGGTTTTCGGAAGGGTATCTGTGCTCATTTCAAACTCGAGTTTTATGCGTCACCCCACCTCACCTTTCCCCTGAAGCAGGCATAAGTGTGTTTTCTAAAAGCGTGACTCGGTTGTGTTTTGGGAATTCAGTACATTCGCACATCTGGTTACTCGGGCAGCACAGCCCTTCTGGAAGTCCTGTTCCCAGGTTGTAAATTAGAACGGAATGTGCCAGGAAGAAACCCCAGAAGTTTATGTCACATTACTTCTTGTTCGCTCTTTTAATTCTTTTGATCACGCTAATGATTAGAATATTGTTGGTCCTAGGTGTAAAAAATCTGGTTCATTTATACGTTATGTATGTATATATATATATATATATATATATATATATATATACATATATATATATATATTGTACAGATATTCTTCCATTGTAAATTATTGCGGAGTGTTCTGGTGACCTCCCTTGCTATATGGTCGGTCTGTATGATATATATATATTTAATATGTATTTGTACACATATGGTCCCACTAATCTTAATTTATCCTTTCCCCCCACCTTTCATTTTACATAAGCTTAGTTTTTTTTCTAAGTGTGTGAGTGTCTTTCTTTGTGGAAATATGTTCATTTGTGTCAGCTGTTAGAAAACGCCTATACGTGATATCATACAGTATGTCCTTTGCTTTCCGACTTAACTCATGTTCTGTGATGATCTCTAGGCTCATCTCGGGTGCCTCAAAGAGCAGTGTTTCCTGGTTTTCCATGCCGAATAGTCCACTGTGTCCACGGACCAGCTCTTCTTATCCATTCATCTGTTGATGGACATTTGGGTTGCTTCGGTGTCTTGGCTACTGTGAAAACTCGTGGAGTGCAGCTCTTGCAGCCTGTCTTCTCAGGTGAGAGGCTCGGCTGTGGGTGTTCTGGATGGAAGGGTGGCTCAATTTTTAATTGAAAACGCAGCTCCTTTCTGTTCTCATTATTGGCTGTTACAACTAGACATGTCCTCCACAGACAGAGGGAACAGAGTTCTCTAAAACCCCTTCAGCATTTATTGTTTGTAGTCTTTTGGCTGACGGTAGTTAACTTGGGTGAGTTGAAAGCTTTTTGTAGCTTAGAGGAGTCTGATCATTCCTGAGGTTGAGCTTTTCTCCATTTTGCTTTTTTTGATAAAGAGTGAGTAAAACTTACCTCTTCATACTATCTCTTTGACACATTTGCCTGCTTTGAATTTTTTTGGCCACGGCCGAGCTCAGGACATTTTTTTTTTTTTGAGGGCAGGTGTCTTTTAGAGGCCTGAGTCCTTGTGAATGTTAAGTGACCCATAGCTATGAGTTTGAAGACGCTCTTGCGGGAAACGGCCACAAGGCGGCAGCATTTCTCCATTTCCAACTCTGGGTTTTCCTGCAACAGAGGCTTCCTGGAAATTGTGTTAGTAGGCTGCAAATGAGAGTGCAGTGTGTCAGGGCAAACCCCCAAGAGCTTATATCTCCTTACTTCTTGTGTGTTTTTTAAAATTTAATTGTTATCTAGTATCACAGCCAATTGGATAAAAATGTGGTGTGTGTTCTAGGTGTACTGCATCTGGTTCATCATATGTATGTATCAATCTATTCATCTTTGGATCCTTTCCCGTGTAGGTTATTACAGAGTGTTGAGTCGACCTCTCTTGGTATTCCTTAGGTATTTTGTGATTATATATTTCATATGTATCAGTACATGTCTGTAAACCCCCATATCCAAATTCATACATTCCTTACACCTTTCCACTTGGTTAAGCATAGTTGGTTTTCTGCATCTATGCACGGCCTTCTCTTGGAAATGACTTCATGGGTATCATTGTTGAAGTAACAGCTATAAGTGATGTCATAGGATATTTCTATTTCGGTTTCTTTCATACTTCCTTTTGGGTGGGTATCTCTAGATCCTTCTACGGTGGTGCCAGCGGCACTGTTGCATGCTCTTCCGTGGCTCATGTTCCATTGTGCACATGGGCCCCCTTCTTCTTGGTGCATTGTTCTGTTGATGGACATTTGGGTTTCTTCCAAGTCTTGGCGATGGTACATGTTGCTGCAGTGCAGGATGGCCAGCCTGTGTCTTTTTGATTTTGGTCTACTCGGGAGATAGGCCCATCAGTGGGCCTACCCGATTACAGGTTAGCTCAATTTTTACCTTTCAGTGCACCTCCACGGTGTTCTCACTACTAGCTGTTCCCAGGTTACGTCCCAGCGGCCGCTAGAGGGCACAGAGTTCTCTAAAACACCTTGAGCATTTATTCTTTGTAGACTCTGTGGCTGATGATCATTCTGACGACGGTGGGTGAACGTTTCTGTCGACTGGATTTGCATGGCTTTATTAATTCCTGATGTTGAGCATTTTTCCATGCCCTTTTATTTATCACAAGAGAAAGAAAGAGAAGACAAAATGTGCGCAAAATATGCCTCTTGAAATTGTCGTTTTGAAGTGTGCACATCTTTTGAGTTTTTTTCCTCGATTGACGACCCAAGAATCGTTTTTGAGGGCAGGTGTCATTTATAGGCCTGCAATGATTTTGAATATCAAGTGACCATTAGCACTGGGTTTAAAGCTGCTGTTTTGAGAAACGGCCACCAGGCGGCAGCAGGTCTCCTTTACCAAACCTGGTTACTCGGGCAACAGAGCCTCCGTGGAAGTCGTATTCTCGGTTGTCAATTAGAATGGACTGTGCCAGGAAAAAGCCCCTTATGTTTGTGCCTCACGACTGACTTGTTCGTTTTTTAATTCAATGTTTATTGTTTCTCACAGCAAGTTTGATTACAATGTTTTGCTTGTTGTAGGTGTGAAAGATGTGGCTCTTTTACACATAAACACGTATCTAGTCTTCTTTGGATCCTTTTCCCATGTAGCTTATGACACAATGTTGAGTACTCTTCTCTTGGTATTCCGTAGGCCTTTGGTGATTTTGTATTTCACGTGTGTTTGTATCTCTCTCTTAAACCCAATTTCCTAATGTACACAATTCTCACACCTGTCCATGGGTGAACCATAAATCTGTTTATTGCATCTGTGATTGCCTTTCTCTGTGGAAATATCTTCAGTGATATCAATTTTTAGGGAACACCTATAAGTGATATCGTAGGCTATATATCTTTCGCTCTGTGACTTACTGCAAGGTGCGTGATGAACTCTAGCCTCACCGATGGTGCTGTTGATGGCATTGTTTCCTTTTGTTCCTTGGCTAATATTCCATCTGCTCAGGTCCCTGTTCTTCTTTGTCCACTCATCTGTTGATGGACTTTCTGCTTGCTTCCATGTCCTGGCTATTGTAATACTCCTGCAATGCAGATTTGCCTGCCTGTGTCTTTCCACTTCTGTCTTCTTTCTTAGGTTATAGGCCCAGGAGTGGGCCTGCTGGATCATATCGTAACTCAGTGTTTACCTTGTAAAGGCACCTCCATTCTGTTCCCATTAGTGCCTCTTACCAGGTGAAGTCCTGTGGCGAGCATTGCCCTCTGAGGAAGGCGCCACTAAGACCCTCCTAAGCCTCAGGGCCCGACTGTACTCTCCTTGGTATGCATCCTGGACTTTATGGTATGAACATACAAAAGGAGATGGTCTTTGGCCAAATCGCTCCAGGGACCTGCTCAGTTACTGGGAGTCCCTGGTTGTTCCCTAAAGCTAGGAAAAGCAACCCTGGAGGGGAAATTGGTGCCTTTGAGGGAGAAGCCGAGCAGCCAACCAACCAGCTGATGCTGATAAGGTGTGACTAAGCCGAGAAGCCAACCAACCAGCTGATGCCGATAAGGCGTGACGAAGCAAATTCCCTGCTTTAGGGGTATATATACGGCTATGCTTTGTTATTAAACCTGCCTTGCAAGCGTCAGTTGCTTGTGCCCTTCTGATCCCATACCTTGGTGCGTTCAGTTCCCTACCCCCTCTCGTCGGTTGTTGCTACACTTTGAGGACCCGCCGCGGCTGGCGGCAAAGTCCCACTTAACCTAGAGGGTATGCACTTCTCCACAACCCCTTCAGCATGAATTGTTGGTAGTCTTGTTGCTGATGGTTCTTCTGACTGGTGTGAGCCGATACCTCTGTGGTTGGATTTGCATGCGTCTCATAAAGCCTTGAAATTGAGCTTTCAGGGATGCCCTTTTTTTCTTCAAACTGTGTGTGTAGCTTACCTCATCACATTCTTTTCTTGAACTATGTGCCGCCTTTTGAAATATTTTGGCCACTACCTCCCTCAAGACATTTTGAGGGCAGGTTTCATTGACAGCCCTCCAGGACTTGTGCACACGAAGTGACCATTAGCACGGGTTTTCAAGCTGCCGTTGCAGGTAACGGCCACAGGGCTGCAGCATTTCTGCGTTTCCCACTCTGGTAACTAGTGAAACAGGCCTTCCTGCCAGTGGTGTTCCTTGGTTATCAATGACGGTGGGATGTGTCTGGAGAAACCCCCCAAAGCTGATGTCTCCTTACTTATATCTGTTTTTAAAATGGAATTTCTACTTTTCACTGGAGTACTCTTCCATTGTGTCCATGGACCACTGCTCCTTTCTGCATTCCTCTGTGGCTGGGCATTTTCATTGCTTCCAAGTGTTGGCTATGGTAAACATTGCTGGATTGCAGGATTGCCAGCCCGTGTCTTTTTGATTCTCATCCTCTCAGGTGATAGACCCAGCAGTGGCTATGCTTGATTGAACGGTCGCTCAATGTTGACCCTTTCCAGGCAACTCCACTGTGTTTTCCTTAGGGGCTCTTACCACGTCCCACTTAGAACCGAGGGTACGCATTTCTTCACCACCCCGTCAGCATTTCTTGTTTGCAGAAGTTTTGCTGCTGGCCATGCTGAGTCGTGTGACATGATAGGTTTTTGTAACGTGTAGTTTCGTGTCTAATAATTCCTAAGGTTCAGCATTTTTCCACGCCTTTTTTTATTCTGTTAAACAAAAACAGAAAAAAAAAACCCGTGAGTACAATAAACCTCTCGAAATTGTCTTCTTGGAAGGTTGCCCTCTTTCGACTTTTTTGGTCGATTTTCGACCCCAGGATTTTGTTTTGGAGGGCAGGTGTCATTTACAAGCCTGCAATGGGTGTGAATATTGAGTGACCATTAGCACTGACTTTAAAGCTGCTGCTGTGGGAAACGGCCACAAGGCGTCAGCATTGCTACATTCCCACATCTGGTTACTAGGGCAGCAGAGCCTTGTGGAAGTCCTGTTCCCAGGTTGTCAATTAGAATGGAATGTGCCAGGAAAACACCCCAGAAGTGTATGTCACATTACTTCTTGTTCGCTCTTTTAATTTGTTTAAATCGGGGTAATGATTAGAATACTGTTGGTCCTATATGTACAGAATCTGGTTCATTTGTACGTTTTATATACATATATATATATATATTCTTGTACAGATCCTCTTCCCATGTAAATTATTGCAGAGTGTTCTGGTGACCTCCCTTGCTATATGGTCGGTCTGTTTGATATATATATTTAATACGTATTTGTACACATATGGTGACACTAATCTTAATTTATCCATTCCCCCCACCTTTCATTTTACATAAGCTTAGTTTGCTTTCTAAGTCTGTGAGTGTCTTTCTTTGTGGAAATATGTTCATTTGTGTCAGCTGTTAGATAACGCCTATAGGTGATATCATACGGTATGCCTTTTGCTTTCCGACTTAACTCATGTTCTGTGATGATCTCTAGGCTCATCTCGGGTGCCTCAAAGAGCAGTGTTTCCTTGTTTTCCATGGCTAATAGTCCACTGTGTCCACGGACCAGCTCTTCTTATCCATTCATCTGTTGATGGACATTTGGGTTGCTTCGGTGTCTTGGCTACTGTGAAAACTCGTGGAGTGCAGCTCTTGCAGCCTGTCTTCTCAGGTGAGAGGCTCGGCTGTGGGTGTTCTGGATGGAAGGGTGGCTCAATTTTTAATTGAAAACGCAGCTCCTTTCTGTTCTCATTATTGGCTGTTACAACTAGACATGTCCTCCGCAGACAGAGGGAACAGAGTTCTCTAAAACCCCTTCAGCATTTATTGTTTGTAGTCTTTTGGCTGACGGTAGTTAACTTGGGTGAGCTCTGAAAGCTTTTTGTAGGTTAGAGGAGTCTGATGATTCCTGATGTTGAGCTTTTCTCCATTTTCCTTTTTTTGATAAAGAGTGAGTAAAACTTACCTCTATCATACTATCTCTTTGACACATTTGCCTGCTTTGAATTTTTTTGGCCACGGCCGAGCTCAGGACATTTTTTTTTTTTTTGAGGGCAGGTGTCTTTTAGAGGCCTGAGTCCTTATGAATGTTAAGTGACCCATAGCTATGCGTTTGAAGCCGCTCTTGCGGGAAACGGCCACAAGGCGGCAGCATTTCTCCATTTCCAACTCTGGGTTTTCCTGCAACAGAGGCTTCCTGGAAATTGTGTTAGTAGGCTGCAAATGAGAGTGCAGTGTGTCAGGGCAAACCCCCAAGAGCTTATATCTCCTTACTTCTTGTGTGTTTTTTAAAATTTAATTGTTATCTAGTATCACAGCCAATTGGATAAAAATGTGGTGTGTGTTCTAGGTGTACTGCATCTGGTTCATCATATGTATGTATCAATCTATTCATCTTTGGATCCTTTCCCGTGTAGGTTATTACAGAGTGTTGAGTCGACCTCTCCTGGTATTCCTTAGGTATTTTGTGATTATATATTTCATATGTATCAGTACATGTCTGTAAACCCCCATATCCAAATTCATACATTCCTTACACCTTTCCACTTGGTTAAGCATAGTTGGTTTTCTGCATCTATGCACGGCCTTCTCTTGGAAATGACTTCATGGGTATCAATGTTGAAGTAACAGCTATAAGTGATGTCATAGGATATTTCTATTTCGGTTTCTTTCGTACTTCCTTTTGGGTGGGTATCTCTAGATCCTTCTACGGTGGTGCCAGCGGCACTGTTGCATGCTCTTCCGTGGCTCATGTTCCATTGTGCACATGGGCCCCCTTCTTCTTGGTGCATTGTTCTGTTGATGGACATTTGGGTTTCTTCCAAGTCTTGGCGATGGTACATGTTGCTGCAGTGCAGGATGGCCAGCCTGTGTCTTTTTGATTTTGGTCTACTCGGGAGATAGGCCCATCAGTGGGCCTACCCGATTCCAGGTTAGCTCAATTTTTACCTTTCAGTGCACCTCCACGGTGTTCTCACTACTAGCTGTTCCCAGGTTACGTCCCAGCGGCCGCTAGAGGGCACAGAGTTCTCTAAAACACCTTGAGCATTTATTCTTTGTAGACTCTGTGGCTGATGATCATTCTGACGACGGTGGGTGAACGTTTCTGTCGACTGGATTTGCATGGCTTTATTAATTCCTGATGTTGAGCATTTTTCCATGCCCTTTTATTTATCACAAGAGAAAGAAAGAAAGAGAAGACAAAATGTGCGCAAAATATGCCTCTTGAAATTGTCGTTTTGAAGTGTGCACGTCTTTTGAGTTTTTTTCCTCGATTGACGACCCAAGAATCGTTTTTGAGGGCAGGTGTCATTTATAGGCCTGCAATGATTTTGAATATCAAGTGACCATTAGCACTGGGTTTAAAGCTGCTGTTTTGAGAAACGGCCACAAGGCGGCAGCAGGTCTCCTTTACCAAACCTGGTTACTCGGGCAACAGAGCCTCCGTGGAAGTCGTATTCTCGGTTGTCAATTAGAATGGACTGTGCCAGGAAAAAGCCCCTTATGTTTGTGCCTCACGACTGACTTGTTCGTTTTTCAATTCAATGTTTATTGTTTCTCACAGCAAGTTTGATTACAATGTTTTGCTTGTTGTAGGTGTGAAAGATGTGGCTCTTTTACACATAAACACGTATCTAGTCTTCTTTGGATCCTTTTCCCATGTAGCTTATGACACAATGTTGAGTACTCTTCTCTTGGTATTCCGTAGGCCTTTGGTGATTTTGTATTTCACGTGTGTTTGTATCTCTCTCTTAAACCCAATTTCCTAATGTACACAATTCTCACACCTGTCCATGGGTGAACCATAAATCTGTTTATTGCATCTGTGATTGCCTTTCTCTGTGGAAATATCTTCAGTGATATCAATTTTTAGGGAACACCTATAAGTGATATCGTAGGCTATGTATCTTTCGCTCTGTGACTTACTGCAAGGTGCGTGATGAACTCTAGCCTCACCGATGGTGCTGTTGATGGCATTGTTTCCTTTTGTTCCTTGGCTAATATTCCATCTGCTCAGGTCCCTGTTCTTCTTTGTCCACTCATCTGTTGATGGACTTTCTGCTTGCTTCCATGTCCTGGCTATTGTAATACTCCTGCAATGCAGATTTGCCTGCCTGTGTCTTTCCACTTCTGTCTTCTTTCTTAGGTTATAGGCCCAGGAGTGGGCCTGCCGGATCATATCGTAACTCAGTGTTTACCTTGTAAAGGCACCTCCATTCTGTTCCCATTAGTGCCTCTTACCAGGTGAAGTCCTGTGGCGAGCATTGCCCTCTGAGGAAGGCGCCACTAAGACCCTCCTAAGCCTCAGGGCCCGACTGTACTCTCCTTGGTATGCATCCTGGAATTTATGGTATGAACATACAAAAGGAGATGGTCTTTGACCAAATCGCTCCAGGGACCTGCTCAGTTACTGGGAGTCCCTGGTTGTTCCCTAAAGCTAGGAAAAGCAACCCTGGAGGGGAAATTGGTGCCTTTGAGGGAGAAGCCGAGCAGCCAACCAACCAGCTGATGCTGATAAGGTGTGACTAAGCCGAGAAGCCAACCCAACCAGCTGATGCCGATAAGGCGTGACGAAGCAAATTCCCTGCTTTAGGGGTATATATACGGCTAGGCTTTGTTATTAAACTTGCCTTGCAAGCGTCAGTTGCTTGTGCCCTTCTGATCCCATACCTTGGTGCGTTCAGTTCCCTACCCCCTCTCGTCGGTTGTTGCTACACTTTGAGGACCCGCCGCGGCTGGCGGCAAAGTCCCACTTAACCCAGAGGGTATGCACTTCTCCACAACCCCTTCAGCATGAGTTGTTGGTAGTTTTGTTGCTGATGGTTCTTCTGACTGGTGTGAGCCCATACCTCTGTGGTTGGATTTGCATGCGTCTCATAAAGCCTTGAAATTGAGCTTTCAGGGATGTCCTTTTTTTCTTCAAACTGTGTGTGTAGCTTACCTCATCACATTCTTTTCTTGAACTATGTGCCGCCTTTTGAAATATTTTGGCCACTACCTCCCTCAAGACATTTTGAGGGCAGGTTTCATTGGCAGCCCTCCAGGACTTGTGCACACGAAGTGACCATTAGCACGGGTTTTCAAGCTGCCGTTGCAGCTAACGGCCAGAGGGCTGCAGCATTTCTGCGTTTCCCACTCTGGTAACTAGGGAGACAGACCTTCCTGCCAGTGGTGTTCCTCGGTTATCAATGACGGTGGGATGTGTCTGGAGAAACCCCCCAAAGCTGATGTCTCCTTACTTATATCTGTTTTTAAAATGGAATTTCTACTTTTCACTGGAGTACTCTTCCATTGTGTCCATGGACCACTGCTCCTTTCTGCATTCCTCTGTGGCTGGGCATTTTCATTGCTTCCAAGTGTTGGCTATGGTAAACATTGCTGGATTGCAGGATTGCCAGCCCGTGTCTTTTTGATTCTCATCCTCTCAGGTGATAGACCCAGCAGTGGCTGTGCTTGATTGAACGGTCGCTCAATGTTGACCCTTTCCAGGCAACTCCACTGTGTTTTCCTTAGGGGCTCTTACCACGTCCCACTTAGAACCGAGGGTACGCATTTCTTCACCACCCCGTCAGCATTTCTTGTTTGCAGAAGTATTGCTGCTGGCCATGCTGAGTCGTGTGACATGATAGGTTTTTGTAACGTGTATTTTCGTATCTAATAATTCCCTAAGGTTCAGCATTTTTCCACGCCTTTTTTTTTTATTCTGTTAAACAAAAACAGAAAAAAAAAAACCGTGAGTACAATAAACCTCTCGAAATTGTCTTCTTGGAAGGTTGCCCTCTTTAGACTTTTTTGGTCGATTTTCGACCCCAGGATTTTGTTTTGGAGGGCAGGTGTCATTTACAAGCCTGCAATGGGTGTGAATATTGAGTGACCATTAGCACTGACTTTAAAGCTGCTGCTGTGGGAAACGGCCACAAGGCGTCAGCATTGCTACATTCCCACATCTGGTTACTAGGGCAGCAGAGCCTTGTGGAAGTCCTGTTCCCAGGTTGTCAATTAGAATGGAATGTGCCAGGAAAAAACCCCAGATGTGTATGTCACATTACTTCTTGTTCGCTCTTTTAATTTGTTTAAATCGGGGTAATGATTAGAATACTGTTGGTCCTATATGTACAGAATCTGGTTCATTTGTACGTTTTATATACATATATATATATATATTCTTGTACAGATCCTCTTCCCATGTAAATTATTGCAGAGTGTTCTGGTGACCTCCCTTGCTATATGGTCGGTCTGTTTGATATATATATTTAATACGTATTTGTACACATATGGTGACACTAATCTTAATTTATCCATTCCCCCCACCTTTCATTTTACATAAGCTTAGTTTGCTTTCTAAGTCTGTGAGTGTCTTTCTTTGTGGAAATATGTTCATTTGTGTCAGCTGTTAGATAACGCCTATAGGTGATATCATACGGTATGCCTTTTGCTTTCCGACTTAACTCATGTTCTGTGATGATCTCTAGGCTCATCTCGGGTGCCTCAAAGAGCAGTGTTTCCTTGTTTTCCATGGCTAATAGTCCACTGTGTCCACGGACCAGCTCTTCTTATCCATTCATCTGTTGATGGACATTTGGGTTGCTTCGGTGTCTTGGCTACTGTGAAAACTCGTGGAGTGCAGCTCTTGCAGCCTGTCTTCTCAGGTGAGAGGCTCGGCTGTGGGTGTTCTGGATGGAAGGGTGGCTCAATTTTTAATTGAAAACGCAGCTCCTTTCTGTTCTCATTATTGGCTGTTACAACTAGACATGTCCTCCGCAGACAGAGGGAACAGAGTTCTCTAAAACCCCTTCAGCATTTATTGTTTGTAGTCTTTTGGCTGACGGTAGTTAACTTGGGTGAGCTCTGAAAGCTTTTTGTAGGTTAGAGGAGTCTGATGATTCCTGATGTTGAGCTTTTCTCCATTTTCCTTTTTTTGATAAAGAGTGAGTAAAACTTACCTCTATCATACTATCTCTTTGACACATTTGCCTGCTTTGAATTTTTTTGGCCACGGCCGAGCTCAGGACATTTTTTTTTTTTTTGAGGGCAGGTGTCTTTTAGAGGCCTGAGTCCTTATGAATGTTAAGTGACCCATAGCTATGCGTTTGAAGCCGCTCTTGCGGGAAACGGCCACAAGGCGGCAGCATTTCTCCATTTCCAACTCTGGGTTTTCCTGCAACAGAGGCTTCCTGGAAATTGTGTTAGTAGGCTGCAAATGAGAGTGCAGTGTGTCAGGGCAAACCCCCAAGAGCTTATATCTCCTTACTTCTTGTGTGTTTTTTAAAATTTAATTGTTATCTAGTATCACAGCCAATTGGATAAAAATGTGGTGTGTGTTCTAGGTGTACTGCATCTGGTTCATCATATGTATGTATCGATCTATTCATCTTTGGATCCTTTCCCGTGTAGGTTATTACAGAGTGTTGAGTCGACCTCTCCTGGTATTCCTTAGGTATTTTGTGATTATATATTTCATATGTATCAGTACATGTCTGTAAACCCCCATATCCAAATTCATACATTCCTTACACCTTTCCACTTGGTTAAGCATAGTTGGTTTTCTGCATCTATGCACGGCCTTCTCTTGGAAATGACTTCATGGGTATCAATGTTGAAGTAACAGCTATAAGTGATGTCATAGGATATTTCTATTTCGGTTTCTTTCGTACTTCCTTTTGGGTGGGTATCTCTAGATCCTTCTACGGTGGTGCCAGCGGCACTGTTGCATGCTCTTCCGTGGCTCATGTTCCATTGTGCACATGGGCCCCCTTCTTCTTGGTGCATTGTTCTGTTGATGGACATTTGGGTTTCTTCCAAGTCTTGGCGATGGTACATGTTGCTGCAGTGCAGGATGGCCAGCCTGTGTCTTTTTGATTTTGGTCTACTCGGGAGATAGGCCCATCAGTGGGCCTACCCGATTCCAGGTTAGCTCAATTTTTACCTTTCAGTGCACCTCCACGGTGTTCTCACTACTAGCTGTTCCCAGGTTACGTCCCAGCGGCCGCTAGAGGGCACAGAGTTCTCTAAAACACCTTGAGCATTTATTCTTTGTAGACTCTGTGGCTGATGATCATTCTGACGACGGTGGGTGAACGTTTCTGTCGACTGGATTTGCATGGCTTTATTAATTCCTGATGTTGAGCATTTTTCCATGCCCTTTTATTTATCACAAGAGAAAGAAAGAAAGAGAAGACAAAATGTGCGCAAAATATGCCTCTTGAAATTGTCGTTTTGAAGTGTGCACGTCTTTTGAGTTTTTTTCCTCGATTGACGACCCAAGAATCGTTTTTGAGGGCAGGTGTCATTTATAGGCCTGCAATGATTTTGAATATCAAGTGACCATTAGCACTGGGTTTAAAGCTGCTGTTTTGAGAAACGGCCACAAGGCGGCAGCAGGTCTCCTTTACCAAACCTGGTTACTCGGGCAACAGAGCCTCCGTGGAAGTCGTATTCTCGGTTGTCAATTAGAATGGACTGTGCCAGGAAAAAGCCCCTTATGTTTGTGCCTCACGACTGACTTGTTCGTTTTTCAATTCAATGTTTATTGTTTCTCACAGCAAGTTTGATTACAATGTTTTGCTTGTTGTAGGTGTGAAAGATGTGGCTCTTTTACACATAAACACGTATCTAGTCTTCTTTGGATCCTTTTCCCATGTAGCTTATGACACAATGTTGAGTACTCTTCTCTTGGTATTCCGTAGGCCTTTGGTGATTTTGTATTTCACGTGTGTTTGTATCTCTCTCTTAAACCCAATTTCCTAATGTACACAATTCTCACACCTGTCCATGGGTGAACCATAAATCTGTTTATTGCATCTGTGATTGCCTTTCTCTGTGGAAATATCTTCAGTGATATCAATTTTTAGGGAACACCTATAAGTGATATCGTAGGCTATGTATCTTTCGCTCTGTGACTTACTGCAAGGTGCGTGATGAACTCTAGCCTCACCGATGGTGCTGTTGATGGCATTGTTTCCTTTTGTTCCTTGGCTAATATTCCATCTGCTCAGGTCCCTGTTCTTCTTTGTCCACTCATCTGTTGATGGACTTTCTGCTTGCTTCCATGTCCTGGCTATTGTAATACTCCTGCAATGCAGATTTGCCTGCCTGTGTCTTTCCACTTCTGTCTTCTTTCTTAGGTTATAGGCCCAGGAGTGGGCCTGCCGGATCATATCGTAACTCAGTGTTTACCTTGTAAAGGCACCTCCATTCTGTTCCCATTAGTGCCTCTTACCAGGTGAAGTCCTGTGGCGAGCATTGCCCTCTGAGGAAGGCGCCACTAAGACCCTCCTAAGCCTCAGGGCCCGACTGTACTCTCCTTGGTATGCATCCTGGAATTTATGGTATGAACATACAAAAGGAGATGGTCTTTGACCAAATCGCTCCAGGGACCTGCTCAGTTACTGGGAGTCCCTGGTTGTTCCCTAAAGCTAGGAAAAGCAACCCTGGAGGGGAAATTGGTGCCTTTGAGGGAGAAGCCGAGCAGCCAACCAACCAGCTGATGCTGATAAGGTGTGACTAAGCCGAGAAGCCAACCCAACCAGCTGATGCCGATAAGGCGTGACGAAGCAAATTCCCTGCTTTAGGGGTATATATACGGCTAGGCTTTGTTATTAAACTTGCCTTGCAAGCGTCAGTTGCTTGTGCCCTTCTGATCCCATACCTTGGTGCGTTCAGTTCCCTACCCCCTCTCGTCGGTTGTTGCTACACTTTGAGGACCCGCCGCGGCTGGCGGCAAAGTCCCACTTAACCCAGAGGGTATGCACTTCTCCACAACCCCTTCAGCATGAGTTGTTGGTAGTTTTGTTGCTGATGGTTCTTCTGACTGGTGTGAGCCCATACCTCTGTGGTTGGATTTGCATGCGTCTCATAAAGCCTTGAAATTGAGCTTTCAGGGATGTCCTTTTTTTCTTCAAACTGTGTGTGTAGCTTACCTCATCACATTCTTTTCTTGAACTATGTGCCGCCTTTTGAAATATTTTGGCCACTACCTCCCTCAAGACATTTTGAGGGCAGGTTTCATTGGCAGCCCTCCAGGACTTGTGCACACGAAGTGACCATTAGCACGGGTTTTCAAGCTGCCGTTGCAGCTAACGGCCAGAGGGCTGCAGCATTTCTGCGTTTCCCACTCTGGTAACTAGGGAGACAGACCTTCCTGCCAGTGGTGTTCCTCGGTTATCAATGACGGTGGGATGTGTCTGGAGAAACCCCCCAAAGCTGATGTCTCCTTACTTATATCTGTTTTTAAAATGGAATTTCTACTTTTCACTGGAGTACTCTTCCATTGTGTCCATGGACCACTGCTCCTTTCTGCATTCCTCTGTGGCTGGGCATTTTCATTGCTTCCAAGTGTTGGCTATGGTAAACATTGCTGGATTGCAGGATTGCCAGCCCGTGTCTTTTTGATTCTCATCCTCTCAGGTGATAGACCCAGCAGTGGCTGTGCTTGATTGAACGGTCGCTCAATGTTGACCCTTTCCAGGCAACTCCACTGTGTTTTCCTTAGGGGCTCTTACCACGTCCCACTTAGAACCGAGGGTACGCATTTCTTCACCACCCCGTCAGCATTTCTTGTTTGCAGAAGTATTGCTGCTGGCCATGCTGAGTCGTGTGACATGATAGGTTTTTGTAACGTGTATTTTCGTATCTAATAATTCCCTAAGGTTCAGCATTTTTCCACGCCTTTTTTTTTTATTCTGTTAAACAAAAACAGAAAAAAAAAAACCGTGAGTACAATAAACCTCTCGAAATTGTCTTCTTGGAAGGTTGCCCTCTTTAGACTTTTTTGGTCGATTTTCGACCCCAGGATTTTGTTTTGGAGGGCAGGTGTCATTTACAAGCCTGCAATGGGTGTGAATATTGAGTGACCATTAGCACTGACTTTAAAGCTGCTGCTGTGGGAAACGGCCACAAGGCGTCAGCATTGCTACATTCCCACATCTGGTTACTAGGGCAGCAGAGCCTTGTGGAAGTCCTGTTCCCAGGTTGTCAATTAGAATGGAATGTGCCAGGAAAAAACCCCAGATGTGTATGTCACATTACTTCTTGTTCGCTCTTTTAATTTGTTTAAATCGGGGTAATGATTAGAATACTGTTGGTCCTATATGTACAGAATCTGGTTCATTTGTACGTTTTATATATATATATATATATATATATATATATGTATGTATATATATACTTTTACAGATCCTCTTCCTATGTAAATTATTGCAGAGTGTTCTGGTGACCTGGTGACCTCCCTTGCTATATGGTCGGTCTGTTTGATATATATGTTTAATACGTATTTGTACACATATGGTGACACTAATCCTAATTTATCCATTCCCCCCACCTTTCATTTTACTTAAGCTTAGTTTGTTTTCTAAGTGTGTGGGTGTCTTTCTTTGTGGAAATATGTTCATTTGTGTCAGCTGTTAGATAACGCCTATACGTGATGTCATACGGTATGCCTTTTGCTTTCCGACTTAACTCATGTTCTGTGATGATCTCTAGGCTCATCTCGGGTGCCTCAAAGAGCAGTGTTTCCTGGTTTTCCATGGCTAATAGTCCACTCTGTCCACGGACCAGCTCTTCTTATCCATTCATCTGTTGATGGACATTTGGGTTGCTTCGGTGGCTTGGCTACTGTGAAAACTCGTGGAGTGCAGCTCTTGCAGCCTGTCTTCTCAGGTGAGAGGCTCAGCTGTGGGTGTTCTGGATGGAAGGGTGGCTCAATTTTTAATTGAAAACGCAGCTCCTTTCTGTTCTCATTATTGGCTGTTACAACTAGACATGTCCTCCGCAGACAGAGGGAACAGAGTTCTCTAAAACCCCTTCAGCATTTATTGTTTGTAGTCTTTTGGCTGACGGTCGTTAACTTGGGGTGAGCTGAAAGCTTTTTGTAGGTTAGAGGAGTCTGATCATTCCTGATATTGAGCTTTTCTCCATTTTGCTCTTTTTGATAAAGAGTGAGTAAAACTTACCTCTTCATACTATCTCTTTGACACATTTGCCTGCTTTGAATTTTTTTCACCACTGCCGAGCTCAGGACATTTTTTTTTTTTGAGGGCAGGTGTCTTTTAGAGGCCTGAGTCCTTGTGAATGTCAAGTGACCCATAGCTATGCGTTTAAAGCCGCTCTTACGGGAAACGGCCACAAGGCGGCAGCATTTCTCCATTTCCAACTCTGGGTTTTCCTGCAACAGAGGCTTCCTGGAAATTGTGTTCGTAGGCTGCAAATGAGAGTGCAGTGTGCCAGGGCAAACCCCCAAGAGCTTATATCTCCTTACTTCTTGTGTGTTTTTTAAAATTTTAATTGTTATCTAGTATCACAGCCAATTGGATAAAAATGTGGTGTGTGTTCTAGGTGTACAGCATCTGGTTCATTATATGTATGTATCGATCTATTCATCTTTGGATCCTTTCCCGTGTAGGTTATTACAGAGTGTTGAGTCGACCTCTCCTGGTATTCCTTAGGTATTTTGTGATTATATATTTCATATGTATCAGTACATGTCTGTAAACCCCCATATCCAAATTCATACATTCCTTACACCTTTCCACTTGGTTAAGCATAGTTGGTTTTCTGGATCTATGCACGGCCTTCTCTTGGAAATGACTTCATGGGTATCAATGTTGAAGTAACAACTATAAGTGATGTCATAGGATATTTCTATTTCGGTTTCTTTCGTACTTCCTTTTGGGTGGGTATCTCTAGATCCTTCTGCGGTGGTGCCAGCGGCACTGTTGCATGCTCTTCCGTGGCTCATGTTCCATTGTGCACATGGGCCCCCTTCTTCTTGGTGCATTGTTCTGTTGATGGACATTTGGGATTCTTCCAAGTCTTGGCTATGGTACATGTTGCTGCAGTGCAGGATGGCCAGCCTGTGTCTTTTTGATTTTGGTCTACTCGGGAGATAGGCCCATCAGTGGGCCTACCCGATTCCAGGTTAGCTCAATTTTTACCTTTCAACGCACCTCCACGGTGTTCTCACTACTAGCTGTTACCAGGTTACGTCCCAGCGGCCGCTAGAGGGCACAGAGTTCTCTAAAACACCTTGAGCATTTATTCTTTGTACACTCTGTGGCTGATGATCATTCTGACGACGGTGGGTGAACGTTTCTGTCGACTGGATTTGCATGGCTTTATTAATTCCTGATGTTGAGCATTTTTTCCATGCCCTTTTATTTATCACAAGAGAAAGAAAGAAAGAGAAGACAAACTGTGCACAAAATATGCCTCTTGAAATTGTCGTTTTGAAATGTGCACGTCTTTTGAGTTGTTTTCCTCGATGGACGACCCAAGAATCGTTTTTGAGGGCAGGTGTCATTTATAGGCCTGCAATGATTTTGAATATCAAGTGACCATTAGCACCGGGTTTAAAGCTGCTGTTTTGAGAAACGGCCACAAGGCGGCAGCAGGTCTCCTTTACCAAACCTGGTTACTCGGGCAACAGAGCCTCCGTGGAAGTCGTATTCTAGGTTGTCAATCAGAATGGACCGTGCCAGGAAAAAGCCCCTTATGTTTGTGCCTCACGACTGACTTGTTCGTTTTTTAATTCAATGTTTATTTTTTCTCACAGCGAGTTTGATTACAATGTTTTGCTTGTTGTGGGTGTGAAAGATGTGGCTCTTTTACACATAAACATGTATCTAGTCTTCTTTGGATCCTTTGCCCATGTAGCTTATGACACAATGTTGAGTACTCTTCTCTTGGTATTCCGTAGGCCTTTGGTGATTTTGTATTTCACCTGTGTTTGTATATCTCTCTTAAACCCAATTTCCTAATGTACACAATTCTCACACCTGTCCATGGGTGAACCATAAATCTGTTGATTGCATCTGTGATTGCCTTTCTCTGTGGAAATATCTTCAGTGATATCAATTTTTAGGGAACACCTATAACTGATATCGTAGGCTATGTATCTTTCGCTCTGTGACTTACTGCAAGGTGCGTGATGAACTCTAGCCTCACCGATGGTGCTGTTGATGGCATTGTTTCCTTTTGTTCCTTGGCTAATATTCCATCTGTTCAGGTCCCTGTTCTTCTTTGTCCACTCATCTGTTGATGGACTTTCTGCTTGCTTCCATGTCCTGGCTATTGTAATACTCCTGCAATGCAGATTTGCCTGCCTGTGTCTTTCCACTTCTGTCTTCTTTCTTAGGTTATAGGCCCAGGAGTGGGCCTGCCGGATCATATCGTAACTCAGTGTTTACCTTGTAAAGGCACCTCCATTCTGTTCCCATTAGTGCCTCTTACCAGGTGAAGTCCTGTGGCGAGCATTGCCCTCTGAGGAAGGCGCCACTAAGACCCTCCTAAGCCTCAGGGCCCGACTGTACTCTCCTTGGTATGCATCCTGGAATTTATGGTATGAACATACAAAAGGAGATGGTCTTTGACCAAATCGCTCCAGGGACCTGCTCAGTTACTGGGAGTCCCTGGTTGTTCCCTAAAGCTAGGAAAAGCAACCCTGGAGGGGAAATTGGTGCCTTTGAGGGAGAAGCCGAGCAGCCAACCAACCAGCTGATGCTGATAAGGTGTGACTAAGCCGAGAAGCCAACCCAACCAGCTGATGCCGATAAGGCGTGACGAAGCAAATTCCCTGCTTTAGGGGTATATATACGGCTAGGCTTTGTTATTAAACTTGCCTTGCAAGCGTCAGTTGCTTGTGCCCTTCTGATCCCATACCTTGGTGCGTTCAGTTCCCTACCCCCTCTCGTCGGTTGTTGCTACACTTTGAGGACCCGCCGCGGCTGGCGGCAAAGTCCCACTTAACCCAGAGGGTATGCACTTCTCCACAACCCCTTCAGCATGAGTTGTTGGTAGTTTTGTTGCTGATGGTTCTTCTGACTGGTGTGAGCCCATACCTCTGTGGTTGGATTTGCATGCGTCTCATAAAGCCTTGAAATTGAGCTTTCAGGGATGTCCTTTTTTTCTTCAAACTGTGTGTGTAGCTTACCTCATCACATTCTTTTCTTGAACTATGTGCCGCCTTTTGAAATATTTTGGCCACTACCTCCCTCAAGACATTTTGAGGGCAGGTTTCATTGGCAGCCCTCCAGGACTTGTGCACACGAAGTGACCATTAGCACGGGTTTTCAAGCTGCCGTTGCAGCTAACGGCCAGAGGGCTGCAGCATTTCTGCGTTTCCCACTCTGGTAACTAGGGAGACAGACCTTCCTGCCAGTGGTGTTCCTCGGTTATCAATGACGGTGGGATGTGTCTGGAGAAACCCCCCAAAGCTGATGTCTCCTTACTTATATCTGTTTTTAAAATGGAATTTCTACTTTTCACTGGAGTACTCTTCCATTGTGTCCATGGACCACTGCTCCTTTCTGCATTCCTCTGTGGCTGGGCATTTTCATTGCTTCCAAGTGTTGGCTATGGTAAACATTGCTGGATTGCAGGATTGCCAGCCCGTGTCTTTTTGATTCTCATCCTCTCAGGTGATAGACCCAGCAGTGGCTGTGCTTGATTGAACGGTCGCTCAATGTTGACCCTTTCCAGGCAACTCCACTGTGTTTTCCTTAGGGGCTCTTACCACGTCCCACTTAGAACCGAGGGTACGCATTTCTTCACCACCCCGTCAGCATTTCTTGTTTGCAGAAGTATTGCTGCTGGCCATGCTGAGTCGTGTGACATGATAGGTTTTTGTAACGTGTATTTTCGTATCTAATAATTCCCTAAGGTTCAGCATTTTTCCACGCCTTTTTTTTTTATTCTGTTAAACAAAAACAGAAAAAAAAAAAACCGTGAGTACAATAAACCTCTCGAAATTGTCTTCTTGGAAGGTTGCCCTCTTTAGACTTTTTTGGTCGATTTTCGACCCCAGGATTTTGTTTTGGAGGGCAGGTGTCATTTACAAGCCTGCAATGGGTGTGAATATTGAGTGACCATTAGCACTGACTTTAAAGCTGCTGCTGTGGGAAACGGCCACAAGGCGTCAGCATTGCTACATTCCCACATCTGGTTACTAGGGCAGCAGAGCCTTGTGGAAGTCCTGTTCCCAGGTTGTCAATTAGAATGGAATGTGCCAGGAAAAAACCCCAGATGTGTATGTCACATTACTTCTTGTTCGCTCTTTTAATTTGTTTAAATCGGGGTAATGATTAGAATACTGTTGGTCCTATATGTACAGAATCTGGTTCATTTGTACGTTTTATATATATATATATATATATATATATATATGTATGTATATATATACTTTTACAGATCCTCTTCCTATGTAAATTATTGCAGAGTGTTCTGGTGACCTGGTGACCTCCCTTGCTATATGGTCGGTCTGTTTGATATATATGTTTAATACGTATTTGTACACATATGGTGACACTAATCCTAATTTATCCATTCCCCCCACCTTTCATTTTACTTAAGCTTAGTTTGTTTTCTAAGTGTGTGGGTGTCTTTCTTTGTGGAAATATGTTCATTTGTGTCAGCTGTTAGATAACGCCTATACGTGATGTCATACGGTATGCCTTTTGCTTTCCGACTTAACTCATGTTCTGTGATGATCTCTAGGCTCATCTCGGGTGCCTCAAAGAGCAGTGTTTCCTGGTTTTCCATGGCTAATAGTCCACTCTGTCCACGGACCAGCTCTTCTTATCCATTCATCTGTTGATGGACATTTGGGTTGCTTCGGTGGCTTGGCTACTGTGAAAACTCGTGGAGTGCAGCTCTTGCAGCCTGTCTTCTCAGGTGAGAGGCTCAGCTGTGGGTGTTCTGGATGGAAGGGTGGCTCAATTTTTAATTGAAAACGCAGCTCCTTTCTGTTCTCATTATTGGCTGTTACAACTAGACATGTCCTCCGCAGACAGAGGGAACAGAGTTCTCTAAAACCCCTTCAGCATTTATTGTTTGTAGTCTTTTGGCTGACGGTCGTTAACTTGGGGTGAGCTGAAAGCTTTTTGTAGGTTAGAGGAGTCTGATCATTCCTGATATTGAGCTTTTCTCCATTTTGCTCTTTTTGATAAAGAGTGAGTAAAACTTACCTCTTCATACTATCTCTTTGACACATTTGCCTGCTTTGAATTTTTTTCACCACTGCCGAGCTCAGGACATTTTTTTTTTTTGAGGGCAGGTGTCTTTTAGAGGCCTGAGTCCTTGTGAATGTCAAGTGACCCATAGCTATGCGTTTAAAGCCGCTCTTACGGGAAACGGCCACAAGGCGGCAGCATTTCTCCATTTCCAACTCTGGGTTTTCCTGCAACAGAGGCTTCCTGGAAATTGTGTTCGTAGGCTGCAAATGAGAGTGCAGTGTGCCAGGGCAAACCCCCAAGAGCTTATATCTCCTTACTTCTTGTGTGTTTTTTAAAATTTTAATTGTTATCTAGTATCACAGCCAATTGGATAAAAATGTGGTGTGTGTTCTAGGTGTACAGCATCTGGTTCATTATATGTATGTATCGATCTATTCATCTTTGGATCCTTTCCCGTGTAGGTTATTACAGAGTGTTGAGTCGACCTCTCCTGGTATTCCTTAGGTATTTTGTGATTATATATTTCATATGTATCAGTACATGTCTGTAAACCCCCATATCCAAATTCATACATTCCTTACACCTTTCCACTTGGTTAAGCATAGTTGGTTTTCTGGATCTATGCACGGCCTTCTCTTGGAAATGACTTCATGGGTATCAATGTTGAAGTAACAACTATAAGTGATGTCATAGGATATTTCTATTTCGGTTTCTTTCATACTTCCTTTTGGGTGGGTATCTCTAGATCCTTCTGCGGTGGTGCCAGCGGCACTGTTGCATGCTCTTCCGTGGCTCATGTTCCATTGTGCACATGGGCCCCCTTCTTCTTGGTGCATTGTTCTGTTGATGGACATTTGGGTTTCTTCCAAGTCTTGGCTATGGTACATGTTGCTGCAGTGCAGGATGGCCAGCCTGTGTCTTTTTGATTTTGGTCTACTCGGGAGATAGGCCCATCAGTGGGCCTACCCGATTCCAGGTTAGCTCAATTTTTACCTTTCAACGCACCTCCACGGTGTTCTCACTACTAGCTGTTACCAGGTTACGTCCCAGCGGCCGCTAGAGGGCACAGAGTTCTCTAAAACACCTTGAGCATTTATTCTTTGTAGACTCTGTGGCTGATGATCATTCTGACGACGGTGGGTGAACGTTTCTGTCGACTGGATTTGCATGGCTTTATTAATTCCTGATGTTGAGCATTTTTCCATGACCTTTTATTTATCACAAGAGAAAGAAAGAAAGAGAAGACAAACTGTGCACAAAATATGCCTCTTGAAATTGTCGTTTTGAAATGTGCACGTCTTTTGAGTTGTTTTCCTCGATGGACGACCCAAGAATCGTTTTTGAGGGCAGGTGTCATTTATAGGCCTGCAATGATTTTGAATATCAAGTGACCATTAGCACCGGGTTTAAAGCTGCTGTTTTGAGAAACGGCCACAAGGCGGCAGCAGGTCTCCTTTAGCAAACCTGGTTACTCGGGCAACAGAGCCTCCGTGGAAGTCGTATTCTAGGTTGTCAATCAGAATGGACCGTGCCAGGAAAAAGCCCCTTATGTTTGTGCCTCACGACTGACTTGTTCGTTTTTTAATTCAATGTTTATTTTTTCTCACAGCGAGTTTGATTACAATGTTTTGCTTGTTGTGGGTGTGAAAGATGTGGCTCTTTTACACATAAACATGTATCTAGTCTTCTTTGGATCCTTTGCCCATGTAGCTTATGACACAATGTTGAGTACTCTTCTCTTGGTATTCCGTAGGCCTTTGGTGATTTTGTATTTCACCTGTGTTTGTATATCTCTCTTAAACCCAATTTCCTAATGTACACAATTCTCACACCTGTCCATGGGTGAACCATAAATCTGTTGATTGCATCTGTGATTGCCTTTCTCTGTGGAAATATCTTCAGTGATATCAATTTTTAGGGAACACCTATAACTGATATCGTAGGCTATGTATCTTTCACTCTGTGACTTACTGCAAGGTGCGTGATGAACTCTAGCCTCACCGATGGTGCTGTTGATGGCACTGTTTCCTTTTGTTCCTTGGCTAATATTCCATCTGTTCAGGACCCTGTTCTTCTTTGTCCACTCATCTGTTGATGGACTTTCTGCTTGCTTCCATGTCCTGGCTATTGTAATACTCCTGCAATGCAGATTTGCCTGCCTGTGTCTTTCCACTTCTGTCTTCTTTCTTAGGTTATAGGCCCAGGAGTGGGCCTGCCGGATCATATCGTAACTCAGTGTTTACCTTGTAAAGGCACCTCCATTCTGTTCCCATTAGTGCCTCTTACCAGGTGAAGTCCTGTGGCGAGCATTGCCCTCTGAGGAAGGCGCCACTAAGACCCTCCTAAGCCTCAGGGCCCGACTGTACTCTCCTTGGTATGCATCCTGGACTTTATGGTATGAACATACAAAAGGAGATGGTCTTTGACCAAATCGCTCCAGGGACCTGCTCAGTTACTGGGAGTCCCTGGTTGTTCCCTAAAGCTAGGAAAAGCAACCCTGGAGGGGAAATTGGTGCCTTTGAGGGAGAAGCCGAGCAGCCAACCAACCAGCTGATGCTGATAAGGTGTGACTAAGCCGAGAAGCCAACCCAACCAGCTGATGCCGATAAGGCGTGACGAAGCAAATTCCCTGCTTTAGGGGTATATATACGGCTAGGCTTTGTTATTAAACTTGCCTTGCAAGCGTCAGTTGCTTGTGCCCTTCTGATCCCATACCTTGGTGCGTTCAGTTCCCTACCCCCTCTCGTCGGTTGTTGCTACACTTTGAGGACCCGCCGCGGCTGGCGGCAAAGTCCCACTTAACCCAGAGGGTATGCACTTCTCCACAACCCCTTCAGCATGAGTTGTTGGTAGTTTTGTTGCTGATGGTTCTTCTGACTGGTGTGAGCCCATACCTCTGTGGTTGGATTTGCATGCGTCTCATAAAGCCTTGAAATTGAGCTTTCAGGGATGTCCTTTTTTTCTTCAAACTGTGTGTGTAGCTTACCTCATCACATTCTTTTCTTGAACTATGTGCCGCCTTTTGAAATATTTTGGCCACTACCTCCCTCAAGACATTTTGAGGGCAGGTTTCATTGGCAGCCCTCCAGGACTTGTGCACACGAAGTGACCATTAGCACGGGTTTTCAAGCTGCCGTTGCAGCTAACGGCCAGAGGGCTGCAGCATTTCTGCGTTTCCCACTCTGGTAACTAGGGAGACAGACCTTCCTGCCAGTGGTGTTCCTCGGTTATCAATGACGGTGGGATGTGTCTGGAGAAACCCCCCAAAGCTGATGTCTCCTTACTTATATCTGTTTTTAAAATGGAATTTCTACTTTTCACTGGAGTACTCTTCCATTGTGTCCATGGACCACTGCTCCTTTCTGCATTCCTCTGTGGCTGGGCATTTTCATTGCTTCCAAGTGTTGGCTATGGTAAACATTGCTGGATTGCAGGATTGCCAGCCCGTGTCTTTTTGATTCTCATCCTCTCAGGTGATAGACCCAGCAGTGGCTGTGCTTGATTGAACGGTCGCTCAATGTTGACCCTTTCCAGGCAACTCCACTGTGTTTTCCTTAGGGGCTCTTACCACGTCCCACTTAGAACCGAGGGTACGCATTTCTTCACCACCCCGTCAGCATTTCTTGTTTGCAGAAGTATTGCTGCTGGCCATGCTGAGTCGTGTGACATGATAGGTTTTTGTAACGTGTATTTTCGTATCTAATAATTCCCTAAGGTTCAGCATTTTTCCACGCCTTTTTTTTTTATTCTGTTAAACAAAAACAGAAAAAAAAAAAACCGTGAGTACAATAAACCTCTCGAAATTGTCTTCTTGGAAGGTTGCCCTCTTTAGACTTTTTTGGTCGATTTTCGACCCCAGGATTTTGTTTTGGAGGGCAGGTGTCATTTACAAGCCTGCAATGGGTGTGAATATTGAGTGACCATTAGCACTGACTTTAAAGCTGCTGCTGTGGGAAACGGCCACAAGGCGTCAGCATTGCTACATTCCCACATCTGGTTACTAGGGCAGCAGAGCCTTGTGGAAGTCCTGTTCCCAGGTTGTCAATTAGAATGGAATGTGCCAGGAAAAAACCCCAGATGTGTATGTCACATTACTTCTTGTTCGCTCTTTTAATTTGTTTAAATCGGGGTAATGATTAGAATACTGTTGGTCCTATATGTACAGAATCTGGTTCATTTGTACGTTTTATATATATATATATATATATATATATATATATATATATATATATATATATATATATATGTATATATATACTTTTACAGATCCTCTTCCCATGTAAATTATTGCAGAGTGTTCTGGTGACCTGGTGACCTCCCTTGCTATATGGTCGGTCTGTTTGATATATATGTTTAATACGTATTTGTACACATATGGTGACACTAATCCTAATTTATCCATTCCCCCCACCTTTCATTTTACTTAAGCTTAGTTTGTTTTCTAAGTGTGTGGGTGTCTTTCTTTGTGGAAATATGTTCATTTGTGTCAGCTGTTAGATAACGCCTATACGTGATGTCATACGGTATGCCTTTTGCTTTCCGACTTAACTCATGTTCTGTGATGATCTCTAGGCTCATCTCGGGTGCCTCAAAGAGCAGTGTTTCCTGGTTTTCCATGGCTAATAGTCCACTCTGTCCACGGACCAGCTCTTCTTATCCATTCATCTGTTGATGGACATTTGGGTTGCTTCGGTGGCTTGGCTACTGTGAAAACTCGTGGAGTGCAGCTCTTGCAGCCTGTCTTCTCAGGTGAGAGGCTCAGCTGTGGGTGTTCTGGATGGAAGGGTGGCTCAATTTTTAATTGAAAACGCAGCTCCTTTCTGTTCTCATTATTGGCTGTTACAACTAGACATGTCCTCCGCAGACAGAGGGAACAGAGTTCTCTAAAACCCCTTCAGCATTTATTGTTTGTAGTCTTTTGGCTGACGGTAGTTAACTTGGGGTGAGCTGAAAGCTTTTTGTAGGTTAGAGGAGTCTGATCATTCCTGATGTCGAGCTTTTCTCCATTTTGCTCTTTTTGATAAAGAGTGAGTAGGGCTTCCCTGGTGGCGCAGTGGTTGAGAGTCCGCCTGCCGATGCAGGAAACACGGGTTCGTGCCCTGGTCCGGGAAGATCCCACATGCCTCGGAGCAACTGAGCCCGTGAGCCATGGCCGCTGGGCCTGCGCGTCCGGAGCCTGTGCTCTGCAACGGGAGAGGCCACAACAGTGAGAGGCCCGCATAACGCAAAAAATAAATAAATAAATAAAAGAGTGAGTAAAACTTACCTCTTCATACTATCTCTTTGACACATTTGCCTGCTTTGAATTTTTTTCACCACTGCCGAGCTCAGGACATTTTTTTTTTTTGAGGGCAGGTGTCTTTTAGAGGCCTGAGTCCTTGTGAATGTCAAGTGACCCATAGCTATGCGTTTAAAGCCGCTCTTACGGGAAACGGCCACAAGGCGTCAGCATTGCTACATTCCCACATCTGGTTACTAGGGCAGCAGAGCCTTGTGGAAGTCCTGTTCCCAGGTTGTCAATTAGAATGGAATGTGCCAGGAAAAAACCCCAGATGTGTATGTCACATTACTTCTTGTTCGCTCTTTTAATTTGTTTAAATCGGGGTAATGATTAGAATACTGTTGGTCCTATATGTACAGAATCTGGTTCATTTGTACGTTTTATATATATATATATATATATATATATATATGTATATATATACTTTTACAGATCCTCTTCCCATGTAAATTATTGCAGAGTGTTCTGGTGACCTGGTGACCTCCCTTGCTATATGGTCGGTCTGTTTGATATATATGTTTAATACGTATTTGTACACATATGGTGACACTAATCCTAATTTATCCATTCCCCCCACCTTTCATTTTACTTAAGCTTAGTTTGTTTTCTAAGTGTGTGGGTGTCTTTCTTTGTGGAAATATGTTCATTTGTGTCAGCTGTTAGATAACGCCTATACGTGATGTCATACGGTATGCCTTTTGCTTTCCGACTTAACTCATGTTCTGTGATGATCTCTAGGCTCATCTCGGGTGCCTCAAAGAGCAGTGTTTCCTGGTTTTCCATGGCTAATAGTCCACTCTGTCCACGGACCAGCTCTTCTTATCCATTCATCTGTTGATGGACATTTGGGTTGCTTCGGTGGCTTGGCTACTGTGAAAACTCGTGGAGTGCAGCTCTTGCAGCCTGTCTTCTCAGGTGAGAGGCTCAGCTGTGGGTGTTCTGGATGGAAGGGTGGCTCAATTTTTAATTGAAAACGCAGCTCCTTTCTGTTCTCATTATTGGCTGTTACAACTAGACATGTCCTCCGCAGACAGAGGGAACAGAGTTCTCTAAAACCCCTTCAGCATTTATTGTTTGTAGTCTTTTGGCTGACGGTCGTTAACTTGGGGTGAGCTGAAAGCTTTTTGTAGGTTAGAGGAGTCTGATCATTCCTGATATTGAGCTTTTCTCCATTTTGCTCTTTTTGATAAAGAGTGAGTAAAACTTACCTCTTCATACTATCTCTTTGACACATTTGCCTGCTTTGAATTTTTTTCACCACTGCCGAGCTCAGGACATTTTTTTTTTTTGAGGGCAGGTGTCTTTCAGAGGCCTGAGTCCTTGTGAATGTCAAGTGACCCATAGCTATGCGTTTAAAGCCGCTCTTACGGGAAACGGCCACAAGGCGGCAGCATTTCTCCATTTCCAACTCTGGGTTTTCCTGCAACAGAGGCTTCCTGGAAATTGTGTTCGTAGGCTGCAAATGAGAGTGCAGTGTGCCAGGGCAAACCCCCAAGAGCTTATATCTCCTTACTTCTTGTGTGTTTTTTAAAATTTTAATTGTTATCTAGTATCACAGCCAATTGGATAAAAATGTGGTGTGTGTTCTAGGTGTACAGCATCTGGTTCATTATATGTATGTATCGATCTATTCATCTTTGGATCCTTTCCCGTGTAGGTTATTACAGAGTGTTGAGTCGACCTCTCCTGGTATTCCTTAGGTATTTTGTGATTATATATTTCATATGTATCAGTACATGTCTGTAAACCCCCATATCCAAATTCATACATTCCTTACACCTTTCCACTTGGTTAAGCATAGTTGGTTTTCTGGATCTATGCACGGCCTTCTCTTGGAAATGACTTCATGGGTATCAATGTTGAAGTAACAACTATAAGTGATGTCATAGGATATTTCTATTTCGGTTTCTTTCGTACTTCCTTTTGGGTGGGTATCTCTAGATCCTTCTGCGGTGGTGCCAGCGGCACTGTTGCATGCTCTTCCGTGGCTCATGTTCCATTGTGCACATGGGCCCCCTTCTTCTTGGTGCATTGTTCTGTTGATGGACATTTGGGTTTCTTCCAAGTCTTGGCTATGGTACATGTTGCTGCAGTGCAGGATGGCCAGCCTGTGTCTTTTTGATTTTGGTCTACTCGGGAGATAGGCCCATCAGTGGGCCTACCCGATTCCAGGTTAGCTCAATTTTTACCTTTCAACGCACCTCCACGGTGTTCTCACTACTAGCTGTTACCAGGTTACGTCCCAGCGGCCGCTAGAGGGCACAGAGTTCTCTAAAACACCTTGAGCATTTATTCTTTGTAGACTCTGTGGCTGATGATCATTCTGACGACGGTGGGTGAACGTTTCTGTCGACTGGATTTGCATGGCTTTATTAATTCCTGATGTTGAGCATTTTTCCATGACCTTTTATTTATCACAAGAGAAAGAAAGAAAGAGAAGACAAACTGTGCACAAAATATGCCTCTTGAAATTGTCGTTTTGAAATGTGCACGTCTTTTGAGTTGTTTTCCTCGATGGACGACCCAAGAATCGTTTTTGAGGGCAGGTGTCATTTATAGGCCTGCAATGATTTTGAATATCAAGTGACCATTAGCACCGGGTTTAAAGCTGCTGTTTTGAGAAACGGCCACAAGGCGGCAGCAGGTCTCCTTTAGCAAACCTGGTTACTCGGGCAACAGAGCCTCCGTGGAAGTCGTATTCTAGGTTGTCAATCAGAATGGACCGTGCCAGGAAAAAGCCCCTTATGTTTGTGCCTCACGACTGACTTGTTCGTTTTTTAATTCAATGTTTATTTTTTCTCACAGCGAGTTTGATTACAATGTTTTGCTTGTTGTGGGTGTGAAAGATGTGGCTCTTTTACACATAAACATGTATCTAGTCTTCTTTGGATCCTTTGCCCATGTAGCTTATGACACAATGTTGAGTACTCTTCTCTTGGTATTCCGTAGGCCTTTGGTGATTTTGTATTTCACCTGTGTTTGTATATCTCTCTTAAACCCAATTTCCTAATGTACACAATTCTCACACCTGTCCATGGGTGAACCATAAATCTGTTGATTGCATCTGTGATTGCCTTTCTCTGTGGAAATATCTTCAGTGATATCAATTTTTAGGGAACACCTATAACTGATATCGTAGGCTATGTATCTTTCGCTCTGTGACTTACTGCAAGGTGCGTGATGAACTCTAGCCTCACCGATGGTGCTGTTGATGGCACTGTTTCCTTTTGTTCCTTGGCTAATATTCCATCTGTTCAGGACCCTGTTCTTCTTTGTCCACTCATCTGTTGATGGACTTTCTGCTTGCTTCCATGTCCTGGCTATTGTAATACTCCTGCAATGCAGATTTGCCTGCCTGTGTCTTTCCACTTCTGTCTTCTTTCTTAGGTTATAGGCCCAGGAGTGGGCCTGCCGGATCATATCGTAACTCAGTGTTTACCTTGTAAAGGCACCTCCATTCTGTTCCCATTAGTGCCTCTTACCAGGTGAAGTCCTGTGGCGAGCATTGCCCTCTGAGGAAGGCGCCACTAAGACCCTCCTAAGCCTCAGGGCCCGACTGTACTCTCCTTGGTATGCATCCTGGACTTTATGGTATGAACATACAAAAGGAGATGGTCTTTGACCAAATCGCTCCAGGGACCTGCTCAGTTACTGGGAGTCCCTGGTTGTTCCCTAAAGCTAGGAAAAGCAACCCTGGAGGGGAAATTGGTGCCTTTGAGGGAGAAGCCGAGCAGCCAACCAACCAGCTGATGCTGATAAGGTGTGACTAAGCCGAGAAGCCAACCCAACCAGCTGATGCCGATAAGGCGTGACGAAGCAAATTCCCTGCTTTAGGGGTATATATACGGCTAGGCTTTGTTATTAAACTTGCCTTGCAAGCGTCAGTTGCTTGTGCCCTTCTGATCCCATACCTTGGTGCGTTCAGTTCCCTACCCCCTCTCGTCGGTTGTTGCTACACTTTGAGGACCCGCCGCGGCTGGCGGCAAAGTCCCACTTAACCCAGAGGGTATGCACTTCTCCACAACCCTTTCAGCATGAATTGTTGGTAGTTTTGTTGCTGATGGTTCTTCTGACTGGTGTGAGCCCATACCTCTGTGGTTGGATCTGCATGCGTCTCATAAAGCCTTGAAATTGAGCTTTCAGGGATGTCCTTTTTTTCTTCAAACTGTGTGTGTAGCTTACCTCATCACATTCTTTTCTTGAACTATGTGCCGCCTTTTGAAATATTTTGGCCACTACCTCCCTCAAGACATTTTGAGGGCAGGTTTCATTGGCAGCCCTCCAGGACTTGTGCACACGAAGTGACCATTAGCACGGGTTTTCAAGCTGCCGTTGCAGCTAACGGCCAGAGGGCTGCAGCATTTCTGCGTTTCCCACTCTGGTAACTAGGGAGACAGACCTTCCTGCCAGTGGTGTCCCTCGGTTATCAATGACGGTGGGATGTGTCTGGAGAAACCCCCCAAAGCTGATGTCTCCTTACTTATATCTGTTTTTAAAATGGAATTTCTACTTTTCACTGGAGCACTCTTCCATTGTGTCCATGGACCACTGCTCCTTTCTGCATTCCTCTGTGGCTGGGCATTTTCATTGCTTCCAAGTGTTGGCTATGGTAAACATTGCTGGATTGCAGGATTGCCAGCCCGTGTCTTTTTGATTCTCATCCTCTCAGGTGATAGACCCAGCAGTGGCTGTGCTTGATTGAACGGTCGCTCAATGTTGACCCTTTCCAGGCAACTCCACTGTGTTTTCCTTAGGGGCTCTTACCACGTCCCACTTAGAACCGAGGGTACGCATTTCTTCACCACCCCGTCAGCATTTCTTGTTTGCAGAAGTATTGCTGCTGGCCATGCTGAGTCGTGTGACATGATAGGTTTTTGTAACGTGTATTTTCGTATCTAATAATTCCCTAAGGTTCAGCATTTTTCCACGCCTTTTTTTTTTATTCTGTTAAACAAAAACAGAAAAAAAAAAACCGTGAGTACAATAAACCTCTCGAAATTGTCTTCTTGGAAGGTTGCCCTCTTTAGACTTTTTTGGTCGATTTTCGACCCCAGGATTTTGTTTTGGAGGGCAGGTGTCATTTACAAGCCTGCAATGGGTGTGAATATTGAGTGACCATTAGCACTGACTTTAAAGCTGCTGCTGTGGGAAACGGCCACAAGGCGTCAGCATTGCTACATTCCCACATCTGGTTACTAGGGCAGCAGAGCCTTGTGGAAGTCCTGTTCCCAGGTTGTCAATTAGAATGGAATGTGCCAGGAAAAAACCCCAGATGTGTATGTCACATTACTTCTTGTTCGCTCTTTTAATTTGTTTAAATCGGGGTAATGATTAGAATACTGTTGGTCCTATATGTACAGAATCTGGTTCATTTGTACGTTTTATATATATATATATATATATATATATATATATATGTATATATATACTTTTACAGATCCTCTTCCCATGTAAATTATTGCAGAGTGTTCTGGTGACCTGGTGACCTCCCTTGCTATATGGTCGGTCTGTTTGATATATATGTTTAATACGTATTTGTACACATATGGTGACACTAATCCTAATTTATCCATTCCCCCCACCTTTCATTTTACTTAAGCTTAGTTTGTTTTCTAAGTGTGTGGGTGTCTTTCTTTGTGGAAATATGTTCATTTGTGTCAGCTGTTAGATAACGCCTATACGTGATGTCATACGGTATGCCTTTTGCTTTCCGACTTAACTCATGTTCTGTGATGATCTCTAGGCTCATCTCGGGTGCCTCAAAGAGCAGTGTTTCCTGGTTTTCCATGGCTAATAGTCCACTCTGTCCACGGACCAGCTCTTCTTATCCATTCATCTGTTGATGGACATTTGGGTTGCTTCGGTGGCTTGGCTACTGTGAAAACTCGTGGAGTGCAGCTCTTGCAGCCTGTCTTCTCAGGTGAGAGGCTCAGCTGTGGGTGTTCTGGATGGAAGGGTGGCTCAATTTTTAATTGAAAACGCAGCTCCTTTCTGTTCTCATTATTGGCTGTTACAACTAGACATGTCCTCCGCAGACAGAGGGAACAGAGTTCTCTAAAACCCCTTCAGCATTTATTGTTTGTAGTCTTTTGGCTGACGGTCGTTAACTTGGGGTGAGCTGAAAGCTTTTTGTAGGTTAGAGGAGTCTGATCATTCCTGATATTGAGCTTTTCTCCATTTTGCTCTTTTTGATAAAGAGTGAGTAAAACTTACCTCTTCATACTATCTCTTTGACACATTTGCCTGCTTTGAATTTTTTTCACCACTGCCGAGCTCAGGACATTTTTTTTTTTTGAGGGCAGGTGTCTTTCAGAGGCCTGAGTCCTTGTGAATGTCAAGTGACCCATAGCTATGCGTTTAAAGCCGCTCTTACGGGAAACGGCCACAAGGCGGCAGCATTTCTCCATTTCCAACTCTGGGTTTTCCTGCAACAGAGGCTTCCTGGAAATTGTGTTCGTAGGCTGCAAATGAGAGTGCAGTGTGCCAGGGCAAACCCCCAAGAGCTTATATCTCCTTACTTCTTGTGTGTTTTTTAAAATTTTAATTGTTATCTAGTATCACAGCCAATTGGATAAAAATGTGGTGTGTGTTCTAGGTGTACAGCATCTGGTTCATTATATGTATGTATCGATCTATTCATCTTTGGATCCTTTCCCGTGTAGGTTATTACAGAGTGTTGAGTCGACCTCTCCTGGTATTCCTTAGGTATTTTGTGATTATATATTTCATATGTATCAGTACATGTCTGTAAACCCCCATATCCAAATTCATACATTCCTTACACCTTTCCACTTGGTTAAGCATAGTTGGTTTTCTGGATCTATGCACGGCCTTCTCTTGGAAATGACTTCATGGGTATCAATGTTGAAGTAACAACTATAAGTGATGTCATAGGATATTTCTATTTCGGTTTCTTTCGTACTTCCTTTTGGGTGGGTATCTCTAGATCCTTCTGCGGTGGTGCCAGCGGCACTGTTGCATGCTCTTCCGTGGCTCATGTTCCATTGTGCACATGGGCCCCCTTCTTCTTGGTGCATTGTTCTGTTGATGGACATTTGGGTTTCTTCCAAGTCTTGGCTATGGTACATGTTGCTGCAGTGCAGGATGGCCAGCCTGTGTCTTTTTGATTTTGGTCTACTCGGGAGATAGGCCCATCAGTGGGCCTACCCGATTCCAGGTTAGCTCAATTTTTACCTTTCAACGCACCTCCACGGTGTTCTCACTACTAGCTGTTACCAGGTTACGTCCCAGCGGCCGCTAGAGGGCACAGAGTTCTCTAAAACACCTTGAGCATTTATTCTTTGTAGACTCTGTGGCTGATGATCATTCTGACGACGGTGGGTGAACGTTTCTGTCGACTGGATTTGCATGGCTTTATTAATTCCTGATGTTGAGCATTTTTCCATGACCTTTTATTTATCACAAGAGAAAGAAAGAAAGAGAAGACAAACTGTGCACAAAATATGCCTCTTGAAATTGTCGTTTTGAAATGTGCACGTCTTTTGAGTTGTTTTCCTCGATGGACGACCCAAGAATCGTTTTTGAGGGCAGGTGTCATTTATAGGCCTGCAATGATTTTGAATATCAAGTGACCATTAGCACCGGGTTTAAAGCTGCTGTTTTGAGAAACGGCCACAAGGCGGCAGCAGGTCTCCTTTAGCAAACCTGGTTACTCGGGCAACAGAGCCTCCGTGGAAGTCGTATTCTAGGTTGTCAATCAGAATGGACCGTGCCAGGAAAAAGCCCCTTATGTTTGTGCCTCACGACTGACTTGTTCGTTTTTTAATTCAATGTTTATTTTTTCTCACAGCGAGTTTGATTACAATGTTTTGCTTGTTGTGGGTGTGAAAGATGTGGCTCTTTTACACATAAACATGTATCTAGTCTTCTTTGGATCCTTTGCCCATGTAGCTTATGACACAATGTTGAGTACTCTTCTCTTGGTATTCCGTAGGCCTTTGGTGATTTTGTATTTCACCTGTGTTTGTATATCTCTCTTAAACCCAATTTCCTAATGTACACAATTCTCACACCTGTCCATGGGTGAACCATAAATCTGTTGATTGCATCTGTGATTGCCTTTCTCTGTGGAAATATCTTCAGTGATATCAATTTTTAGGGAACACCTATAACTGATATCGTAGGCTATGTATCTTTCGCTCTGTGACTTACTGCAAGGTGCGTGATGAACTCTAGCCTCACCGATGGTGCTGTTGATGGCACTGTTTCCTTTTGTTCCTTGGCTAATATTCCATCTGTTCAGGACCCTGTTCTTCTTTGTCCACTCATCTGTTGATGGACTTTCTGCTTGCTTCCATGTCCTGGCTATTGTAATACTCCTGCAATGCAGATTTGCCTGCCTGTGTCTTTCCACTTCTGTCTTCTTTCTTAGGTTATAGGCCCAGGAGTGGGCCTGCCGGATCATATCGTAACTCAGTGTTTACCTTGTAAAGGCACCTCCATTCTGTTCCCATTAGTGCCTCTTACCAGGTGAAGTCCTGTGGCGAGCATTGCCCTCTGAGGAAGGCGCCACTAAGACCCTCCTAAGCCTCAGGGCCCGACTGTACTCTCCTTGGTATGCATCCTGGACTTTATGGTATGAACATACAAAAGGAGATGGTCTTTGACCAAATCGCTCCAGGGACCTGCTCAGTTACTGGGAGTCCCTGGTTGTTCCCTAAAGCTAGGAAAAGCAACCCTGGAGGGGAAATTGGTGCCTTTGAGGGAGAAGCCGAGCAGCCAACCAACCAGCTGATGCTGATAAGGTGTGACTAAGCCGAGAAGCCAACCCAACCAGCTGATGCCGATAAGGCGTGACGAAGCAAATTCCCTGCTTTAGGGGTATATATACGGCTAGGCTTTGTTATTAAACTTGCCTTGCAAGCGTCAGTTGCTTGTGCCCTTCTGATCCCATACCTTGGTGCGTTCAGTTCCCTACCCCCTCTCGTCGGTTGTTGCTACACTTTGAGGACCCGCCGCGGCTGGCGGCAAAGTCCCACTTAACCCAGAGGGTATGCACTTCTCCACAACCCCTTCAGCATGAATTGTTGGTAGTTTTGTTGCTGATGGTTCTTCTGACTGGTGTGAGCCCATACCTCTGTGGTTGGATTTGCATGCGTCTCATAAAGCCTTGAAATTGAGCTTTCAGGGATGTCCTTTTTTTCTTCAAACTGTGTGTGTAGCTTACCTCATCACATTCTTTTCTTGAACTATGTGCCGCCTTTTGAAATATTTTGGCCACTACCTCCCTCAAGACATTTTGAGGGCAGGTTTCATTGGCAGCCCTCCAGGACTTGTGCACACGAAGTGACCATTAGCACGGGTTTTCAAGCTGCCGTTGCAGCTAACGGCCAGAGGGCTGCAGCATTTCTGCGTTTCCCACTCTGGTAACTAGGGAGACAGACCTTCCTGCCAGTGGTGTCCCTCGGTTATCAATGACGGTGGGATGTGTCTGGAGAAACCCCCCAAAGCTGATGTCTCCTTACTTATATCTGTTTTTAAAATGGAATTTCTACTTTTCACTGGAGCACTCTTCCATTGTGTCCATGGACCACTGCTCCTTTCTGCATTCCTCTGTGGCTGGGCATTTTCATTGCTTCCAAGTGTTGGCTATGGTAAACATTGCTGGATTGCAGGATTGCCAGCCCGTGTCTTTTTGATTCTCATCCTCTCAGGTGATAGACCCAGCAGTGGCTGTGCTTGATTGAACGGTCGCTCAATGTTGACCCTTTCCAGGCAACTCCACTGTGTTTTCCTTAGGGGCTCTTACCACGTCCCACTTAGAACCGAGGGTACGCATTTCTTCACCACCCCGTCAGCATTTCTTGTTTGCAGAAGTATTGCTGCTGGCCATGCTGAGTCGTGTGACATGATAGGTTTTTGTAACGTGTATTTTCGTATCTAATAATTCCCTAAGGTTCAGCATTTTTCCACGCCTTTTTTTTTTATTCTGTTAAACAAAAACAGAAAAAAAAAAACCGTGAGTACAATAAACCTCTCGAAATTGTCTTCTTGGAAGGTTGCCCTCTTTAGACTTTTTTGGTCGATTTTCGACCCCAGGATTTTGTTTTGGAGGGCAGGTGTCATTTACAAGCCTGCAATGGGTGTGAATATTGAGTGACCATTAGCACTGACTTTAAAGCTGCTGCTGTGGGAAACGGCCACAAGGCGTCAGCATTGCTACATTCCCACATCTGGTTACTAGGGCAGCAGAGCCTTGTGGAAGTCCTGTTCCCAGGTTGTCAATTAGAATGGAATGTGCCAGGAAAAAACCCCAGATGTGTATGTCACATTACTTCTTGTTCGCTCTTTTAATTTGTTTAAATCGGGGTAATGATTAGAATACTGTTGGTCCTATATGTACAGAATCTGGTTCATTTGTACGTTTTATATATATATATATATATATATATATATATATATATATATATATATATATATATATATATGTATATATATACTTTTACAGATCCTCTTCCCATGTAAATTATTGCAGAGTGTTCTGGTGACCTGGTGACCTCCCTTGCTATATGGTCGGTCTGTTTGATATATATGTTTAATACGTATTTGTACACATATGGTGACACTAATCCTAATTTATCCATTCCCCCCACCTTTCATTTTACTTAAGCTTAGTTTGTTTTCTAAGTGTGTGGGTGTCTTTCTTTGTGGAAATATGTTCATTTGTGTCAGCTGTTAGATAACGCCTATACGTGATGTCATACGGTATGCCTTTTGCTTTCCGACTTAACTCATGTTCTGTGATGATCTCTAGGCTCATCTCGGGTGCCTCAAAGAGCAGTGTTTCCTGGTTTTCCATGGCTAATAGTCCACTCTGTCCACGGACCAGCTCTTCTTATCCATTCATCTGTTGATGGACATTTGGGTTGCTTCGGTGGCTTGGCTACTGTGAAAACTCGTGGAGTGCAGCTCTTGCAGCCTGTCTTCTCAGGTGAGAGGCTCAGCTGTGGGTGTTCTGGATGGAAGGGTGGCTCAATTTTTAATTGAAAACGCAGCTCCTTTCTGTTCTCATTATTGGCTGTTACAACTAGACATGTCCTCCGCAGACAGAGGGAACAGAGTTCTCTAAAACCCCTTCAGCATTTATTGTTTGTAGTCTTTTGGCTGACGGTAGTTAACTTGGGGTGAGCTGAAAGCTTTTTGTAGGTTAGAGGAGTCTGATCATTCCTGATGTCGAGCTTTTCTCCATTTTGCTCTTTTTGATAAAGAGTGAGTAGGGCTTCCCTGGTGGCGCAGTGGTTGAGAGTCCGCCTGCCGATGCAGGAAACACGGGTTCGTGCCCTGGTCCGGGAAGATCCCACATGCCTCGGAGCAACTGAGCCCGTGAGCCATGGCCGCTGGGCCTGCGCGTCCGGAGCCTGTGCTCTGCAACGGGAGAGGCCACAACAGTGAGAGGCCCGCATAACGCAAAAAATAAATAAATAAATAAAAGAGTGAGTAAAACTTACCTCTTCATACTATCTCTTTGACACATTTGCCTGCTTTGAATTTTTTTCACCACTGCCGAGCTCAGGACATTTTTTTTTTTTTTGAGGGCAGGTGTCTTTTAGAGGCCTGAGTCCTTGTGAATGTCAAGTGACCCATAGCTATGCGTTTAAAGCCGCTCTTACGGGAAACGGCCACAAGGCGTCAGCATTGCTACATTCCCACATCTGGTTACTAGGGCAGCAGAGCCTTGTGGAAGTCCTGTTCCCATGTTGTCAATTAGAATGGAATGTGCCAGGAAAAAACCCCAGATGTGTATGTCACATTACTTCTTGTTCGCTCTTTTAATTTGTTTAAATCGGGGTAATGATTAGAATACTGTTGGTCCTATATGTACAGAATCTGGTTCATTTGTACGTTTTATATATATATATATATATATATATATGTATATATATACTTTTACAGATCCTCTTCCCATGTAAATTATTGCAGAGTGTTCTGGTGACCTGGTGACCTCCCTTGCTATATGGTCGGTCTGTTTGATATATATGTTTAATACGTATTTGTACACATATGGTGACACTAATCCTAATTTATCCATTCCCCCCACCTTTCATTTTACTTAAGCTTAGTTTGTTTTCTAAGTGTGTGGGTGTCTTTCTTTGTGGAAATATGTTCATTTGTGTCAGCTGTTAGATAACGCCTATACGTGATGTCATACGGTATGCCTTTTGCTTTCCGACTTAACTCATGTTCTGTGATGATCTCTAGGCTCATCTCGGGTGCCTCAAAGAGCAGTGTTTCCTGGTTTTCCATGGCTAATAGTCCACTCTGTCCACGGACCAGCTCTTCTTATCCATTCATCTGTTGATGGACATTTGGGTTGCTTCGGTGGCTTGGCTACTGTGAAAACTCGTGGAGTGCAGCTCTTGCAGCCTGTCTTCTCAGGTGAGAGGCTCAGCTGTGGGTGTTCTGGATGGAAGGGTGGCTCAATTTTTAATTGAAAACGCAGCTCCTTTCTGTTCTCATTATTGGCTGTTACAACTAGACATGTCCTCCACAGACAGAGGGAACAGAGTTCTCTAAAACCCCTTCAGCATTTATTGTTTGTAGTCTTTTGGCTGACGGTCGTTAACTTGGGGTGAGCTGAAAGCTTTTTGTAGGTTAGAGGAGTCTGATCATTCCTGATATTGAGCTTTTCTCCATTTTGCTCTTTTTGATAAAGAGTGAGTAAAACTTACCTCTTCATACTATCTCTTTGACACATTTGCCTGCTTTGAATTTTTTTCACCACTGCCGAGCTCAGGACATTTTTTTTTTTTGAGGGCAGGTGTCTTTCAGAGGCCTGAGTCCTTGTGAATGTCAAGTGACCCATAGCTATGCGTTTAAAGCCGCTCTTACGGGAAACGGCCACAAGGCGGCAGCATTTCTCCATTTCCAACTCTGGGTTTTCCTGCAACAGAGGCTTCCTGGAAATTGTGTTCGTAGGCTGCAAATGAGAGTGCAGTGTGCCAGGGCAAACCCCCAAGAGCTTATATCTCCTTACTTCTTGTGTGTTTTTTAAAATTTTAATTGTTATCTAGTATCACAGCCAATTGGATAAAAATGTGGTGTGTGTTCTAGGTGTACAGCATCTGGTTCATTATATGTATGTATCGATCTATTCATCTTTGGATCCTTTCCCGTGTAGGTTATTACAGAGTGTTGAGTCGACCTCTCCTGGTATTCCTTAGGTATTTTGTGATTATATATTTCATATGTATCAGTACATGTCTGTAAACCCCCATATCCAAATTCATACATTCCTTACACCTTTCCACTTGGTTAAGCATAGTTGGTTTTCTGGATCTATGCACGGCCTTCTCTTGGAAATGACTTCATGGGTATCAATGTTGAAGTAACAACTATAAGTGATGTCATAGGATATTTCTATTTCGGTTTCTTTCGTACTTCCTTTTGGGTGGGTATCTCTAGATCCTTCTGCGGTGGTGCCAGCGGCACTGTTGCATGCTCTTCCGTGGCTCATGTTCCATTGTGCACATGGGCCCCCTTCTTCTTGGTGCATTGTTCTGTTGATGGACATTTGGGTTTCTTCCAAGTCTTGGCTATGGTACATGTTGCTGCAGTGCAGGATGGCCAGCCTGTGTCTTTTTGATTTTGGTCTACTCGGGAGATAGGCCCATCAGTGGGCCTACCCGATTCCAGGTTAGCTCAATTTTTACCTTTCAACGCACCTCCACGGTGTTCTCACTACTAGCTGTTACCAGGTTACGTCCCAGCGGCCGCTAGAGGGCACAGAGTTCTCTAAAACACCTTGAGCATTTATTCTTTGTAGACTCTGTGGCTGATGATCATTCTGACGACGGTGGGTGAACGTTTCTGTCGACTGGATTTGCATGGCTTTATTAATTCCTGATGTTGAGCATTTTTCCATGACCTTTTATTTATCACAAGAGAAAGAAAGAAAGAGAAGACAAACTGTGCACAAAATATGCCTCTTGAAATTGTCGTTTTGAAATGTGCACGTCTTTTGAGTTGTTTTCCTCGATGGACGACCCAAGAATCGTTTTTGAGGGCAGGTGTCATTTATAGGCCTGCAATGATTTTGAATATCAAGTGACCATTAGCACCGGGTTTAAAGCTGCTGTTTTGAGAAACGGCCACAAGGCGGCAGCAGGTCTCCTTTAGCAAACCTGGTTACTCGGGCAACAGAGCCTCCGTGGAAGTTGTATTCTAGGTTGTCAATCAGAATGGACCGTGCCAGGAAAAAGCCCCTTATGTTTGTGCCTCACGACTGACTTGTTCGTTTTTTAATTCAATGTTTATTTTTTCTCACAGCGAGTTTGATTACAATGTTTTGCTTGTTGTGGGTGTGAAAGATGTGGCTCTTTTACACATAAACATGTATCTAGTCTTCTTTGGATCCTTTGCCCATGTAGCTTATGACACAATGTTGAGTACTCTTCTCTTGGTATTCCGTAGGCCTTTGGTGATTTTGTATTTCACCTGTGTTTGTATATCTCTCTTAAACCCAATTTCCTAATGTACACAATTCTCACACCTGTCCATGGGTGAACCATAAATCTGTTGATTGCATCTGTGATTGCCTTTCTCTGTGGAAATATCTTCAGTGATATCAATTTTTAGGGAACACCTATAACTGATATCGTAGGCTATGTATCTTTCGCTCTGTGACTTACTGCAAGGTGCGTGATGAACTCTAGCCTCACCGATGGTGCTGTTGATGGCACTGTTTCCTTTTGTTCCTTGGCTAATATTCCATCTGTTCAGGACCCTGTTCTTCTTTGTCCACTCATCTGTTGATGGACTTTCTGCTTGCTTCCATGTCCTGGCTATTGTAATACTCCTGCAATGCAGATTTGCCTGCCTGTGTCTTTCCACTTCTGTCTTCTTTCTTAGGTTATAGGCCCAGGAGTGGGCCTGCCGGATCATATCGTAACTCAGTGTTTACCTTGTAAAGGCACCTCCATTCTGTTCCCATTAGTGCCTCTTACCAGGTGAAGTCCTGTGGCGAGCATTGCCCTCTGAGGAAGGCGCCACTAAGACCCTCCTAAGCCTCAGGGCCCGACTGTACTCTCCTTGGTATGCATCCTGGACTTTATGGTATGAACATACAAAAGGAGATGGTCTTTGACCAAATCGCTCCAGGGACCTGCTCAGTTACTGGGAGTCCCTGGTTGTTCCCTAAAGCTAGGAAAAGCAACCCTGGAGGGGAAATTGGTGCCTTTGAGGGAGAAGCCGAGCAGCCAACCAACCAGCTGATGCTGATAAGGTGTGACTAAGCCGAGAAGCCAACCCAACCAGCTGATGCCGATAAGGCGTGACGAAGCAAATTCCCTGCTTTAGGGGTATATATACGGCTAGGCTTTGTTATTAAACTTGCCTTGCAAGCGTCAGTTGCTTGTGCCCTTCTGATCCCATACCTTGGTGCGTTCAGTTCCCTACCCCCTCTCGTCGGTTGTTGCTACACTTTGAGGACCCGCCGCGGCTGGCGGCAAAGTCCCACTTAACCCAGAGGGTATGCACTTCTCCACAACCCTTTCAGCATGAATTGTTGGTAGTTTTGTTGCTGATGGTTCTTCTGACTGGTGTGAGCCCATACCTCTGTGGTTGGATTTGCATGCGTCTCATAAAGCCTTGAAATTGAGCTTTCAGGGATGTCCTTTTTTTCTTCAAACTGTGTGTGTAGCTTACCTCATCACATTCTTTTCTTGAACTATGTGCCGCCTTTTGAAATATTTTGGCCACTACCTCCCTCAAGACATTTTGAGGGCAGGTTTCATTGGCAGCCCTCCAGGACTTGTGCACACGAAGTGACCATTAGCACGGGTTTTCAAGCTGCCGTTGCAGCTAACGGCCAGAGGGCTGCAGCATTTCTGCGTTTCCCACTCTGGTAACTAGGGAGACAGACCTTCCTGCCAGTGGTGTCCCTCGGTTATCAATGACGGTGGGATGTGTCTGGAGAAACCCCCCAAAGCTGATGTCTCCTTACTTATATCTGTTTTTAAAATGGAATTTCTACTTTTCACTGGAGCACTCTTCCATTGTGTCCATGGACCACTGCTCCTTTCTGCATTCCTCTGTGGCTGGGCATTTTCATTGCTTCCAAGTGTTGGCTATGGTAAACATTGCTGGATTGCAGGATTGCCAGCCCGTGTCTTTTTGATTCTCATCCTCTCAGGTGATAGACCCAGCAGTGGCTGTGCTTGATTGAACGGTCGCTCAATGTTGACCCTTTCCAGGCAACTCCACTGTGTTTTCCTTAGGGGCTCTTACCACGTCCCACTTAGAACCGAGGGTACGCATTTCTTCACCACCCCGTCAGCATTTCTTGTTTGCAGAAGTATTGCTGCTGGCCATGCTGAGTCGTGTGACATGATAGGTTTTTGTAACGTGTATTTTCGTATCTAATAATTCCCTAAGGTTCAGCATTTTTCCACGCCTTTTTTTTTTATTCTGTTAAACAAAAACAGAAAAAAAAAAACCGTGAGTACAATAAACCTCTCGAAATTGTCTTCTTGGAAGGTTGCCCTCTTTAGACTTTTTTGGTCGATTTTCGACCCCAGGATTTTGTTTTGGAGGGCAGGTGTCATTTACAAGCCTGCAATGGGTGTGAATATTGAGTGACCATTAGCACTGACTTTAAAGCTGCTGCTGTGGGAAACGGCCACAAGGCGTCAGCATTGCTACATTCCCACATCTGGTTACTAGGGCAGCAGAGCCTTGTGGAAGTCCTGTTCCCAGGTTGTCAATTAGAATGGAATGTGCCAGGAAAAAACCCCAGATGTGTATGTCACATTACTTCTTGTTCGCTCTTTTAATTTGTTTAAATCGGGGTAATGATTAGAATACTGTTGGTCCTATATGTACAGAATCTGGTTCATTTGTACGTTTTATATATATATATATATATATATATATATATATATGTATATATATACTTTTACAGATCCTCTTCCCATGTAAATTATTGCAGAGTGTTCTGGTGACCTGGTGACCTCCCTTGCTATATGGTCGGTCTGTTTGATATATATGTTTAATACGTATTTGTACACATATGGTGACACTAATCCTAATTTATCCATTCCCCCCACCTTTCATTTTACTTAAGCTTAGTTTGTTTTCTAAGTGTGTGGGTGTCTTTCTTTGTGGAAATATGTTCATTTGTGTCAGCTGTTAGATAACGCCTATACGTGATGTCATACGGTATGCCTTTTGCTTTCCGACTTAACTCATGTTCTGTGATGATCTCTAGGCTCATCTCGGGTGCCTCAAAGAGCAGTGTTTCCTGGTTTTCCATGGCTAATAGTCCACTCTGTCCACGGACCAGCTCTTCTTATCCATTCATCTGTTGATGGACATTTGGGTTGCTTCGGTGGCTTGGCTACTGTGAAAACTCGTGGAGTGCAGCTCTTGCAGCCTGTCTTCTCAGGTGAGAGGCTCAGCTGTGGGTGTTCTGGATGGAAGGGTGGCTCAATTTTTAATTGAAAACGCAGCTCCTTTCTGTTCTCATTATTGGCTGTTACAACTAGACATGTCCTCCGCAGACAGAGGGAACAGAGTTCTCTAAAACCCCTTCAGCATTTATTGTTTGTAGTCTTTTGGCTGACGGTCGTTAACTTGGGGTGAGCTGAAAGCTTTTTGTAGGTTAGAGGAGTCTGATCATTCCTGATATTGAGCTTTTCTCCATTTTGCTCTTTTTGATAAAGAGTGAGTAAAACTTACCTCTTCATACTATCTCTTTGACACATTTGCCTGCTTTGAATTTTTTTCACCACTGCCGAGCTCAGGACATTTTTTTTTTTTGAGGGCAGGTGTCTTTCAGAGGCCTGAGTCCTTGTGAATGTCAAGTGACCCATAGCTATGCGTTTAAAGCCGCTCTTACGGGAAACGGCCACAAGGCGGCAGCATTTCTCCATTTCCAACTCTGGGTTTTCCTGCAACAGAGGCTTCCTGGAAATTGTGTTCGTAGGCTGCAAATGAGAGTGCAGTGTGCCAGGGCAAACCTCCAAGAGCTTATATCTCCTTACTTCTTGTGTGTTTTTTAAAATTTTAATTGTTATCTAGTATCACAGCCAATTGGATAAAAATGTGGTGTGTGTTCTAGGTGTACAGCATCTGGTTCATTATATGTATGTATCGATCTATTCATCTTTGGATCCTTTCCCGTGTAGGTTATTACAGAGTGTTGAGTCGACCTCTCCTGGTATTCCTTAGGTATTTTGTGATTATATATTTCATATGTATCAGTACATGTCTGTAAACCCCCATATCCAAATTCATACATTCCTTACACCTTTCCACTTGGTTAAGCATAGTTGGTTTTCTGGATCTATGCACGGCCTTCTCTTGGAAATGACTTCATGGGTATCAATGTTGAAGTAACAACTATAAGTGATGTCATAGGATATTTCTATTTCGGTTTCTTTCGTACTTCCTTTTGGGTGGGTATCTCTAGATCCTTCTGCGGTGGTGCCAGCGGCACTGTTGCATGCTCTTCCGTGGCTCATGTTCCATTGTGCACATGGGCCCCCTTCTTCTTGGTGCATTGTTCTGTTGATGGACATTTGGGTTTCTTCCAAGTCTTGGCTATGGTACATGTTGCTGCAGTGCAGGATGGCCAGCCTGTGTCTTTTTGATTTTGGTCTACTCGGGAGATAGGCCCATCAGTGGGCCTACCCGATTCCAGGTTAGCTCAATTTTTACCTTTCAACGCACCTCCACGGTGTTCTCACTACTAGCTGTTACCAGGTTACGTCCCAGCGGCCGCTAGAGGGCACAGAGTTCTCTAAAACACCTTGAGCATTTATTCTTTGTAGACTCTGTGGCTGATGATCATTCTGACGACGGTGGGTGAACGTTTCTGTCGACTGGATTTGCATGGCTTTATTAATTCCTGATGTTGAGCATTTTTCCATGACCTTTTATTTATCACAAGAGAAAGAAAGAAAGAGAAGACAAACTGTGCACAAAATATGCCTCTTGAAATTGTCGTTTTGAAATGTGCACGTCTTTTGAGTTGTTTTCCTCGATGGACGACCCAAGAATCGTTTTTGAGGGCAGGTGTCATTTATAGGCCTGCAATGATTTTGAATATCAAGTGACCATTAGCACCGGGTTTAAAGCTGCTGTTTTGAGAAACGGCCACAAGGCGGCAGCAGGTCTCCTTTAGCAAACCTGGTTACTCGGGCAACAGAGCCTCCGTGGAAGTCGTATTCTAGGTTGTCAATCAGAATGGACCGTGCCAGGAAAAAGCCCCTTATGTTTGTGCCTCACGACTGACTTGTTCGTTTTTTAATTCAATGTTTATTTTTTCTCACAGCGAGTTTGATTACAATGTTTTGCTTGTTGTGGGTGTGAAAGATGTGGCTCTTTTACACATAAACATGTATCTAGTCTTCTTTGGATCCTTTGCCCATGTAGCTTATGACACAATGTTGAGTACTCTTCTCTTGGTATTCCGTAGGCCTTTGGTGATTTTGTATTTCACCTGTGTTTGTATATCTCTCTTAAACCCAATTTCCTAATGTACACAATTCTCACACCTGTCCATGGGTGAACCATAAATCTGTTGATTGCATCTGTGATTGCCTTTCTCTGTGGAAATATCTTCAGTGATATCAATTTTTAGGGAACACCTATAACTGATATCGTAGGCTATGTATCTTTCGCTCTGTGACTTACTGCAAGGTGCGTGATGAACTCTAGCCTCACCGATGGTGCTGTTGATGGCACTGTTTCCTTTTGTTCCTTGGCTAATATTCCATCTGTTCAGGACCCTGTTCTTCTTTGTCCACTCATCTGTTGATGGACTTTCTGCTTGCTTCCATGTCCTGGCTATTGTAATACTCCTGCAATGCAGATTTGCCTGCCTGTGTCTTTCCACTTCTGTCTTCTTTCTTAGGTTATAGGCCCAGGAGTGGGCCTGCCGGATCATATCGTAACTCAGTGTTTACCTTGTAAAGGCACCTCCATTCTGTTCCCATTAGTGCCTCTTACCAGGTGAAGTCCTGTGGCGAGCATTGCCCTCTGAGGAAGGCGCCACTAAGACCCTCCTAAGCCTCAGGGCCCGACTGTACTCTCCTTGGTATGCATCCTGGACTTTATGGTATGAACATACAAAAGGAGATGGTCTTTGACCAAATCGCTCCAGGGACCTGCTCAGTTACTGGGAGTCCCTGGTTGTTCCCTAAAGCTAGGAAAAGCAACCCTGGAGGGGAAATTGGTGCCTTTGAGGGAGAAGCCGAGCAGCCAACCAACCAGCTGATGCTGATAAGGTGTGACTAAGCCGAGAAGCCAACCCAACCAGCTGATGCCGATAAGGCGTGACGAAGCAAATTCCCTGCTTTAGGGGTATATATACGGCTAGGCTTTGTTATTAAACTTGCCTTGCAAGCGTCAGTTGCTTGTGCCCTTCTGATCCCATACCTTGGTGCGTTCAGTTCCCTACCCCCTCTCGTCGGTTGTTGCTACACTTTGAGGACCCGCCGCGGCTGGCGGCAAAGTCCCACTTAACCCAGAGGGTATGCACTTCTCCACAACCCCTTCAGCATGAATTGTTGGTAGTTTTGTTGCTGATGGTTCTTCTGACTGGTGTGAGCCCATACCTCTGTGGTTGGATTTGCATGCGTCTCATAAAGCCTTGAAATTGAGCTTTCAGGGATGTCCTTTTTTTCTTCAAACTGTGTGTGTAGCTTACCTCATCACATTCTTTTCTTGAACTATGTGCCGCCTTTTGAAATATTTTGGCCACTACCTCCCTCAAGACATTTTGAGGGCAGGTTTCATTGGCAGCCCTCCAGGACTTGTGCACACGAAGTGACCATTAGCACGGGTTTTCAAGCTGCCGTTGCAGCTAACGGCCAGAGGGCTGCAGCATTTCTGCGTTTCCCACTCTGGTAACTAGGGAGACAGACCTTCCTGCCAGTGGTGTCCCTCGGTTATCAATGACGGTGGGATGTGTCTGGAGAAACCCCCCAAAGCTGATGTCTCCTTACTTATATCTGTTTTTAAAATGGAATTTCTACTTTTCACTGGAGCACTCTTCCATTGTGTCCATGGACCACTGCTCCTTTCTGCATTCCTCTGTGGCTGGGCATTTTCATTGCTTCCAAGTGTTGGCTATGGTAAACATTGCTGGATTGCAGGATTGCCAGCCCGTGTCTTTTTGATTCTCATCCTCTCAGGTGATAGACCCAGCAGTGGCTGTGCTTGATTGAACGGTCGCTCAATGTTGACCCTTTCCAGGCAACTCCACTGTGTTTTCCTTAGGGGCTCTTACCACGTCCCACTTAGAACCGAGGGTACGCATTTCTTCACCACCCCGTCAGCATTTCTTGTTTGCAGAAGTATTGCTGCTGGCCATGCTGAGTCGTGTGACATGATAGGTTTTTGTAACGTGTATTTTCGTATCTAATAATTCCCTAAGGTTCAGCATTTTTCCACGCCTTTTTTTTTTATTCTGTTAAACAAAAACAGAAAAAAAAAAACCGTGAGTACAATAAACCTCTTGAAATTGTCTTCTTGGAAGGTTGCCCTCTTTAGACTTTTTTGGTCGATTTTCGACCCCAGGATTTTGTTTTGGAGGGCAGGTGTCATTTACAAGCCTGCAATGGGTGTGAATATTGAGTGACCATTAGCACTGACTTTAAAGCTGCTGCTGTGGGAAACGGCCACAAGGCGTCAGCATTGCTACATTCCCACATCTGGTTACTAGGGCAGCAGAGCCTTGTGGAAGTCCTGTTCCCAGGTTGTCAATTAGAATGGAATGTGCCAGGAAAAAACCCCAGATGTGTATGTCACATTACTTCTTGTTCGCTCTTTTAATTTGTTTAAATCGGGGTAATGATTAGAATACTGTTGGTCCTATATGTACAGAATCTGGTTCATTTGTACGTTTTATATATATATATATATATATATATATATATGTATGTATATATATACTTTTACAGATCCTCTTCCCATGTAAATTATTGCAGAGTGTTCTGGTGACCTGGTGACCTCCCTTGCTATATGGTCGGTCTGTTTGATATATATGTTTAATACGTATTTGTACACATATGGTGACACTAATCCTAATTTATCCATTCCCCCCACCTTTCATTTTACTTAAGCTTAGTTTGTTTTCTAAGTGTGTGGGTGTCTTTCTTTGTGGAAATATGTTCATTTGTGTCAGCTGTTAGATAACGCCTATACGTGATGTCATACGGTATGCCTTTTGCTTTCCGACTTAACTCATGTTCTGTGATGATCTCTAGGCTCATCTCGGGTGCCTCAAAGAGCAGTGTTTCCTGGTTTTCCATGGCTAATAGTCCACTCTGTCCACGGACCAGCTCTTCTTATCCATTCATCTGTTGATGGACATTTGGGTTGCTTCGGTGGCTTGGCTACTGTGAAAACTCGTGGAGTGCAGCTCTTGCAGCCTGTCTTCTCAGGTGAGAGGCTCAGCTGTGGGTGTTCTGGATGGAAGGGTGGCTCAATTTTTAATTGAAAACGCAGCTCCTTTCTGTTCTCATTATTGGCTGTTACAACTAGACATGTCCTCCGCAGACAGAGGGAACAGAGTTCTCTAAAACCCCTTCAGCATTTATTGTTTGTAGTCTTTTGGCTGACGGTAGTTAACTTGGGTGAGCTGAAAGCTTTTTGTATGTTAGAGGAGTCTGATCATTCCTGATGTCGAGCTTTTCTCCATCTTGCTCTTTTTGATAAAGAGTGAGTAAAACTTACCTCTTCATACTATCTCTTTGACACATTTGCCTGCTTTGAATTTTTTTCAGCACTGCCGAGCTCAGGACATTTTTTTTTTTGAGGGCAGGTGTCTTTTAGAGGCCTGAGTCCTTGTGAATGTCAAGTGACCCATAGCTATGCGTTTAAAGCCGCTCTTACGGGAAACGGCCACAAGGCGGCAGCATTTCTCCATTTCCAACTCTGGGTTTTCCTGCAACAGAGGCTTCCTGGAAATTGTGTTCGTAGGCTGCAAATGAGAGTGCAGTGTGCCGGGGCAAACCCCCAAGAGCTTATATCTCCTTACTTCTTGTGTGTTTTTTTAAAATTTAATTGTTATCTAGTATCACAGCCAATTGGATAAAAATGTGGTGTGTGTTCTAGGTGTACAGCATCTGGTTCATTATATGTATGTATCGATCTATTCATCTTTGGATCCTTTCCCGTGTCGGTTAGTACAGAGTGTTGAGTCGACCTCTCCTGGTATTCCTTAGGTATTTTGTGATTATATATTTCATATGTATCAGTACTTATCTGTTAACCCCCATATCCTAATTCATGCATTCCTTACAGATGAAATGAGAATTCTCCACATTATACTGGTCATTTCAGAGAGTGGGAAAGGATGGCAAGTGGTAAAATATTATCTTTTCCCTTAATCTTTTTAAATTTCCCTTGTTACAACATAGGATTATTATCCCTGAATCATAATTCTGTCAGTACACCAGTATAGAGATTATTTCTTAATAGGTGAGAACCATTTCCTTCTGTTTTTGAGAAAAATTCTGTTACCTCATTTCAGTAATGGCACTCTTTCCCAAATGAACGGTTTAACAAGGGAGATACAAGCAGAATAATCATGCAAATACAAAACAATACAACAGCAAGAGAAAATGTCTAACTTCCAATAAGAGCTCAATTTAGAAGAGGGTTTATATCTTCAGAACAAAAGCATGCCTCCTTGACTTGCTAACCAGTCAAAATCTGTGTATTCTACAGAAAATCTGTGATGTTATTCCCATAAAACTACCCTTTACTGCTTCTGCCTCCAATAGATTTCCTAAGCACTATTGTTTTAATGTACAGGTTACAAACAAAATCCTAATGAGATTTATTTATAATGTGTGTGTTATTTGTCTTATCCTAGCGTCTATATTCTTCTCCATTCCTGGAGCCGAAATAATATTACTTTACCTGCTAAGTGATATCGGGAGAGTGGGAGAGGTTTCATAAATACCCCAACCCTAAAGCATACCCTAAACCTAACCCATACACTAACTCTAACCCATAGACATACCTTAAACTATACCCTAATCCTAACCCATGCCATAACCCTAAACTTAACTCTAACCTGTACGCTAATCCTAACTCGTACACTAACACGTATCCATACCCCAATCTTTACCCTAATCCTAAACCGTGCCCTAACCCTTAAAACCCTAACCCGTAGCCATAGCCTAATCTTTACCCTAATCCTAACCTGTGCCCTAACCCTAACTGACCCTTTCCCTAAGTAAGCCCTGACACTGTCCCGAAGTGAGGCCCTGAGGTTGTCCCTAACTCACATCCTCATGCTAGGCCTAACCCTGGCCTTGTCATTGTCCCTAACAAAGGCCCTGACCCTAGTCTTAGCCTAGGCCTTGATATTTGGTCTATCTCAGGTTCTGATGCTGTCCCTAACTAAGGCCCTAAAGCTGTCCCTAACATCAGCCTTGCTGCCGCCAATAACTAACGTGCTGACACTATCCTGAGCTAATATCTTGATCCATCTCTTACCATGGTCCTGACACTGTCCTTACTAAAGTCCTGATGCCATCCCAAAGTGTGCATCCCCTTAGGAATTCAGCAGAATAAGCCTGAAACCTGGTCTGGAACTGGCACTTCAGAGAGACTTCGTAGCCAGTTGTCTAATTCTACCTAAGTAGGTTTTAACTTCTGATGTAGTATTGACATATCCATAACAGGAGCTACTGAACACTACACATATGTCTCATCTTTCTATTAGTATCTGATCTAAAGTCACTGTTTGAAATTTAATAGTTAAGATAGGAGTCCTTGAAAACGTACGGTTGCAGCTACCAGCAGACATTGTTTTCAGAATGGCTAGTGGCATCCTGAGTGTGATGTAGCTCAGAAATTCAATTTCAACAATACAGTTATGCGGGGACTTACCTGGTGGCTCAATGGTTAAGACTTCGCCTTCTAACACAGAGGGTGCCGGTTTGAGCCCTGGGCAGGGAGCTAAGATCTCACATGCCTCGTGGCCTAAAAACCAAAACATGAAACAGAAACAATATTGTAACAAATTCAATAGACTTAAAAAATGGTCCACATCCAAAAAAAACTTAAAAAGAAAACAGAAAAAGAATTCAGGAATGCATCTAAATCACATCTACAAAGGTCACTTAGGTTTATCTTGGATGTCTGAACCATAGTTACTACTCCTTTTTGACTGTAAAATGCATTCCCTTCCTCAATGCCAAAGCAGATGTACAATTCGTATCTAAAAGGCCACAAAACAGGCCACTCTGGTCAGTATAATTTAAGTTAAACCATGTATAAGCCAGAGAGATTTCCTCACACCTCAATACGTGAAGTTTTTTTCCCTTTTGATTCCAAGTCTTTCAATAGAAAGCACTGATGATCAAAATGTCAATCCCTCAGTGCCAGAATGATTCAGCTGTTTGGCCCTGGTGTACATCATGTCCCTCAGTGCTAGGCCTCCTTGTTATTTGCCTAGTTAATCCACTTTGGGGGAATACTGATCAGGTATCGTGAACATGCTCAGAGGTATGTTAATGACAAAACGCTTTCTATAGGCCATACATTTTATTATTCATACCCAATTGTCACACAAGCATTGTACATGTGCTTTTAGCAGTAGACCTAAAGCAAACAGTGATACATCATGAGTCATTACATTCTGATAACTTCACTAGGTAATTTTCCTTTCCTCTTAAACATCGGGGCAAAATGAAGCCAACACAGTAACTTTCATAAATACACACTTCAATACAGAGGTGTCATTTATCCAATTGCTCCAAGTCCTAAGTAGCTTGAGGGGAAGGACTTCCAATTTTACCAGGACATACTAGATTTTTAGGAATTCCATGTAATTTAATATACTAATCAAACATTTCTCTCTGAGAGAGCTAGCTCAAGGGCCTTCTAAAGCATCCCAAAGTTAGCTGGAGATCAAAAGAATGGTTAGAATTGGCCAAAAAACACTTATTCACTGAACCAAAGTAAAGAGATTTCAAACAAAAATACAGATCACAGACACAGGCAAAGGAACTCACCAGCTGTTCACAATCAAAAGCAGAATTCTAAGAAAACTTTGGAGGGAGAAACAAAATGCAGGCTTGCCCTAACCCACTTCCAACAAAATCCATCTTAGAATATCGTGGTCAGGCACAACTCTTCCCTCCATGTTCCCTTTTCACAAATGTTCACCACCTTCTGTATCCATCTTATGTTGTCCCTTATTTTTTTCTGCATTCAGACACAACGAGCTCTAGTACAAAGTGACTTTCTTTTCTCTTTGTGCCATCAGCCTGTTACCTAGCCGCTCACCTTCTTTATTACGTAGTTTCATAAATGCTTGAACATATGGAATTTCTTTTGTCTTTCTCCTCCTGTGACAAAATAACTCTAGCTGAAGGATAGTATAGTCATTTAGGCTATCATTCAAAGACCACCTTTCCTCATTTTTCAAGAATGTATCCATACACTGGCCAGACAAAATTACAATAGAATTTCATTCTTTTCTTACTCTTAGGTTTACAACTATAGGTTGACCAGTCTGCCAGGATTTTGCCCATTGGCTCTCAGATGGAACTGAAGAAGAAGCACTTCTTACGTTTGAACCATGGAACACTCACACCACGGACTAAGAACACAACAAAATCCTAAACACCAATGGAAGCCTCACACCAAAGGAAACAGAAACCAAAGAGAAACCAACAACCAAACAGCACAAGACTCAAATCAGCTTCCAAGTCTCAACTTAGCCTGTGACCTCTGTCCAAGTGGTTCACCTTCCAAATGAGATTTCCTGGAATGAAAAGTCACCCAAATGGGAACCAAGGTTCCCCCAAATGTACAGGGCTAAAAGGACCTCAGACTGCTTGCCAGGGGAGTTACTACACACTGGCTGAGGTGCTGCAACATCCCAAATGCTATTTTTCTGGTTCCCCAAAATAATCCCTTGGAGTAGGACATTCAGGGCAGTCCAGGCAGGAGGAACAGAGGAACGTCCTCAAGGCAAAGACGGCCTCGGCAGCTGCTAGGGTGGTTCCTCTTCCACCATCTACTCCTGCCCTAGAGTTCTAACTGCTGGGATGACTGGGGCTTGGCCTTTCCAGGCAAGGGTCCCAGGTGGTTTGGCCTCTAAAGGAATTCTCCAACCTTACACTCTCTCGAAAGAGACTAGTGTGGAGAAAATCTCAGTGTCCGATCAAGTCAGGGGACCCACACGGGGATCCCCAAGTCAGCCCCACATTGGGTACTAAATTTGATGTCGAAAACTCAACCTCTGTGCACCAGTGCCAAATCAAATCTCAGAGAGAGAGGTTTGCAGGAAGTAGAAAAGAATAGCTTTACTCCTTTGGCAGCCAAAGGGGGACACAGAAAACTCCGACCCTCAAAAACCGTGTGTCCCAATGCAGGAGGATCTGGTGAGGAGTTTTACAGCAATGGTTTAAGGAGACAGGTGTCCTAAGGATTACTGTGTGTACAGGGCCTTAACTAAATATAACCTGACCTCAGATGGTCTCTTGAGGACCTTCTCTGGAATGAAGACTAAAATCTTCTATTTTGTGGGGGGGGGGGGGGTTTAGGTTGCTAAAGAGCCCAAAGATGCTCTTAACTGTATCCCTTGAGGCAAAACCAGAATCTTGGCCCAAGGCTGCACTGTTCATTCTATTCTGTTCTTCTTTGGTCTGTGCAGTCCCTCCTTTCCATGATTAGCAACTGTTCGAATCAGCCCTTTAGAACTCAGGGAAGGTCTTGGAGTCTCTAGCATAACTAAGGCCCTGAAATTCTCCCTAACTCAGTCCCTGACGCTGTCTCTAACTAAGGCCCAGATGCCAACAATATCTAAAGCCCTGACATTATCCTGAGCTAATATCCTGACCCAGGTCTTACCAAGCTCCTGAAACTGACCCAAAGTAAGCCTTGATGCTGTCCATAAATGGGGGCATGAGGCTATCCCTAATAGAATCCCTGATAATGTCTTCAAAGAAGACCCTCACATTGATCCCACAGAGGCCCTTATGCTGCTCCTAAGACATGTCCTGACAGTGGCACTAACTCAGGCCCTAAAGACAGGCCTCACTTAGGCCCTTTAGCTGTACTTTAGATAGGCTCTGACGCTATCTGTATACAAAACGCTGGAAGACGTCCAGATTTAGGGCCCTGTCACTGGGCCTAACTAAGGTCCTGATGCTCTCAATAATTTTCTGGCACTATGCCTGGAACGGACCTAACTCTGTCCCAAGCTAATGTCCTGCATCTTTTCCTAACTGAAACCCTAATACACTCCGTGACAAAGGCACAGACTAATCCTAACTAAGGCCTTAACACTATATATCACTACGTCCCGGAATCTGTCCCTAATGGTCCCTGCTGCAACCAATAACTAAAATGCGGACACTGTCCTGAGATAATTTCCTGACACATTTCTATGCACCATCCTGACTGTCCCAAAAAAAGCCCTGTCGGTATCCTTAAGTGAAGACCTGAGGCTGTGCCTAAATCAGGCCCTGAAGCTTTCCCTAACGGAGGCCTCGATTCTCTGACTCACTCAGGCCCTGCTCATGTCTTTCACTATGAAACGAATGCTGACCCAACAAAGGCCCTGATGCTGTTCCGACATCATGCCCTGACTGTGTCTCCAGCTAGTGGGCTGACACTAGGCCTCAGTCAGGGCTAGACGTTCTCCCTAAGTCAGGCTCTGATGCTGTTCCTACCCGAAGCCCTGACACAGGTCCTAAATTAGGCCCCGATTCTCTAAGTAACTAAGGTCTTGACACCAACCCAGGTCATTGGCTGACACTATCCCTGGCTCGGATCATGAGTCTGTCCCAAGGTAATGTCCTGCATCTTATCCTAATTGAAACCCTAATACTCTCCCTAACTAAGGCGCTCACCTTATCTCTCATTAAGGCCCAGAATCTGTCCCTGACATGGGCCGTGCTGCAGTCAATAATGAAAATCCCGACACTATCCTATGCTAATATCCTGACACATTTCTATCCACGGACCTGACACAGTCCCAAAGAAAGGCCTGTCGCTGTCCTTAAATGAAGACCTGAGGCTGTGTCTAACTCAGGCCCTGAAGCTTTCCCTAACGGAGGCCTCGATTCTCTGACTCACTCAGGCCCCTGCTCATGTCCTTAACTATGACCCGAATGCTGACCCAACAAAGGCCCGGATGCTGCTTCGACGTCATGCCCTGACACTGTCTCCAGCTAGGGGCCTGAAGCTGGGCCTCACTCAGGCCCTCTTGCTTGCCCTAAGTCCGGTCCTGATGCTGGTTCTAAATAAGGCCCTCAGGTTCTCAGTAACTAAGGTCTTGACACTATCCCGAGGTCATTTGCTGACACAATCCCTAGACTTTACCCTAACCCTGTCCCTAGCTAATGTCCTGCCTCTTATGCTAACTGAAGCCCTTATGCTGTGCCCATGTCAGGACCTGAATTGAGTCCCCATGCCGTGACACTGTCCCTAACTAAGGCCTGGATGTTAGGCCTAACTCAAGGCCTGACACTGTCCCTAACTAAGGCCCTGATGCCATCAATATCTAAAGTCCTCACACTATCCTCAGCTAATTTACTATCCCATCTCTTACTAAGGTCCTGAAAATATCGCTAAGTAAGCCGTGACGCTGTCCCTAACAGAAGGCCTGCTCATGTCTTTAACGAAGACCATAATGCTGATCCAACAACGGCACTGATGCTGCTCCTGTGTCACGCCCTGACAGTGTCCCCACCTACAGGAATGACGCTAGGCCTCACTCAGGCCCTGTCGCTCACCCCAAGCCAGTCCGGGATGCGATTTTTACATGAAGCCCTAACATTGCTTCTAAAGAAGGCCCTGATGCTCTCAGTAACTAAGGTCTTGACACTATCTCTCACTAAGGCCTGGAATCTGTCCCTAACATGGGTCCTGCTGCAATCAATAACTAAAATCCGGACACTATCCTGTGCTAATATGCTGACACATTTCTATCCAAGGTTCTGACACTGTCCCAAAGAGAGCCCTGTCTCTCTCCTTAACTGAAGACGTGAGGCTGTGCCTAACTCAGGCCCTGAAGCATTCCTTAACCGAGGCCTTGATTCTGTGACTCACTCAAGCCCTGCTCATGTCTTTCACTATGACCCGAATGCTGACTCCACAAACGCCCTGATACTGCTCCTAAGTCATGCCCTGACAGTGTCTGCATCTAGGGGCCTGACGCTAGGCCTCACTCAGGCCCTCACCTTCTCCCTATACCAGGCTCTGACACTGTCCCTACCCGAAGCCCTGGCACAGATCCTAAATTAGGCCCTGATTCTATAAGTAACTAAGGGCTTGATTCCAAACCTAGGTCATTACCTGACACTAGCCCTAGACCTGAACGTAAACTTCTCTTTTGCTAATGTTAAATTTAGCTAAAGAGATTCTTTAGGATGAAATTCCTTCATCTTCTGAATAGAGTTTTCTGAAAAAAATAATGTTTAAACTCTTACTGAACTTAAACAAAATGTACTCAACTTCTGTGGAATATTCCTTTATACCAGCGTATATGGTTTCCTTCTGCATCTGCGTGTGTTGGCTTTCAGGGTGCTTGTAGGAATGCCTCCTGTTATGCTAACTAACTAACTCTTATTATGCTAAATCCCTGATGTTGTCCCTAATAACTTCAGGAAACTCCTCCCAAGGCTGTGAACCTGTCCCAAACTAAGGCCTGGAGGCTCATCCTAGCTCAGGCTCTGACACTGTCCCTAGCAAAGGCCCTGACACAACTCCTAGCTCAGTCCCTGACACTATACCTCTGATCCCACAGAGGCCCTTCTGCTGCTCCTAAGTCATGCCCTGACAGTGTCCCGAACTCAGGCCCTAAAGATAAGCCTCACTTAGGCCCTTTGGCTGTACCTTCCTTATGCTCTGACGCTGTCTGTATAGGAAGCCCTGGCAGTGGTCCTGATTTAGGCCCTCACGCTGGTCCTAAGTAAGGCCCTGAGGCTCTCAATAACGAAGGTGTTCACGCTTTTCCTGGGTCATTTCGTGACGCTGTCCCTGGCCCGGAACCTGACTCTGTCCCAAGCTCATGTCCTGCATCTTATCCTAAATGAAACCCTAATAGTATCCCTAACTAAGCCCTGACCAATCCGAACAAAGGCCTTGACACTATCTCTCACTAAAGCCCGGAATCTGTCCCTAACATGGGACCTGTTGCAATCAATAACTAAAATCCGGACACTGTCCTGAGGTAATTTCCTGACACATTTCTATGCACGATCCTGACACTGTCCCAAACCGGTCGGTGTAATTAAATGAAGACCTGATGCTGTGCCTAACTCAGGCCCTGAAGCTTTCCCTAAGTGAGGCCTTGATTCTGTGACTCACTCAAGGCCTGCTCATGTCTTTCACTATGACCTTTCGCTGACCCAACCAAGGTGTTTATGCTGCTCCTAAGTCGTACCCTGACTGTGTCTGCAGCTAGGGGGCTGACGCTAGGCCTCACTCAGGCCCTGACGTTCTCCATAAGTCAGGTCTGACGCTGTCCCTACCGAAAATCTTGACGCAGGTCCTAAATTTTAGGCCTTGATTCTCTAAGTAACTAAGGTCTTGACACCAAATGTAGGTCATTAACTGACACTACCCCTAGACCTTAATCTAATCTTGACTTTAGCTAACGTCAAGTTTAGGGAAAGAGATTCTTTACGATGAAATTCTTTCATCATATGAATATTGGTTTCTTAAAACAATAATTTTTAAACTCTTGTTAACCTTAAACAAAGTGTACTCAACTGCTGTGGAATATTCCTTCATAGCAGCGTGCATGGTTCACTTTTACATTCTTGTGTGTTGGCCTTCAGGGTTCTTGCAGGAATGGCTCCTCTTATGCTAACTAAATCATCCCTGATGCTGAACATAAATAAGGCGCTGAAATTACTCCCGATGCTCTGAACCTGTCCCTAACTACGGCCTGGAGACTCGTGCTAAACCAGGCCCTGACACTGTCCCAAACCAAGACCCTGACATTACACGTAACTCGGACCCTGACACTACTCCTAGCTCACTCCCTGACACTATACCGAACAAAGCCCGTAATGATATTCCTAACTCAGACCCTGACACTGACTCTTAACTAAGGCCCTACTGCCGCCAATATCTAAAGTCCTGATGCTATCCTGAGTTAATATCCTGACCCAGGTCTTACCAAGGTCCTGAAACTGACCCAAAGTAAGCCTTGATGCTGTTTGAAAATGAGGCCCTGAGGCTCTCCCTAACAGAGGCCCTGATAATGTCTTTAGTGAAGACCCTCACGCTGATCCCACAGAGGCCCTTCCGCTGCTCCTAAGTCATGCCCTGACAGTGTCCCGAACTCAGGCCCTAAAGATAAGCCTCACTTAGGCCCTTTGGCTGTACCTTCCTTATGCTCTGACGCTGTCTGTATAGGAAGCCCTGGCAGTGGTCCTGATTTAGGCCCTCACGCTGGTCCTAAGTAAGGCCCTGAGGCTCTCAATAACGAAGGTCTTCACGCTTTTCCTGGGTCATTTCGTGACCCTATCCCTGGCCCGGAACCTGACTCTGTCCCAAGCTCATGTCCTGCATCTTATCCTAAATGAAACCCTAATACTCTCCCAAACTAAGCCCTGACGAAACCTAACAAAGGCCTTGACACTATCTCTCACGAACGCCCGGAATCTGTCCCTAATGGTCCCTGCTGCAATCAATAACTAAAAAAAGGACACTGTCCTGAGCTAATATCCTGACTCATTTCTATCCACTGTCCTGATACTTTCCAAAAGAAAGCCTGTTGCCGTCCTTAAGTGAAGACCTGAGGCTGTTCCTAACTCAGGCCCTGAAGCTTTCCCTAACTGAGGCCTTGATTCTGTGACTAACACAGGCCCTGTTCATGTCTTTCACTATGACCTGCATGCTGACCCCACAAAGGCCCTGATGCTGTTCCTACGTCATGCCCTGACTGTGTCTCCAGCAGGTGGGCTGGCACTAGGCCTCACTTAGGCCTAGACGTTCTCCCTAAGTCAGGCTCTGACGATGTCCCTACCCGAAGCCCTGACACAGGTCCTAAATTAGGCCCTGATTCTCTAAATAACTAAGGTCTTGACACCAACCCAGGTCATTTTCTGACACTATCCCTGGCTCGGATCATGACTCTGTCCCAAGGTAATGTCCTGCATCTTATCCTAATTGAAACCCTAATACTCTCCCTAACTAAGGCCCGGACTAATCCTAATTAAGGCATTGACCCTATCTCTCACTAAGGCCCAGAATCTATCCCTAACATGGGCCCTGCTGCAATCAATAATGAAAATCCGGACACTATCCTGAGCTAATATGCTGACACATTTCTATCCACGGACCTGACACAGTCCCAAAGAAAGGCCTGTCGCTGTCCTTAAATGAAGACCTGAGGCTGTGCCTAACTCAGGCCCTGAAGCTTTCCCTAACGGAGGCCTCGATTCTCTGACTCACTCAGGCCCCTGCTCATGTCCTTAACTATGACCCGAATGCTGACCCAACAAAGGCCCGGATGCTGCTTCGACGTCATGCCCTGACACTGTCTCCAGCTAGGGGCCTGAAGCTGGGCCTCACTCAGGCCCTCTTGCTTGCCCTAAGTCCGGTCCTGATGCTGGTTCTAAATAAGGCCCTCAGGTTCTCAGTAACTAAGGTCTTGACACTATCCCGAGGTCATTTGCTGACACAATCCCTAGACTTTACCCTAACCCTGTCCCTAGCTAATGTCCTGCCTCTTATGCTAACTGAAGCCCTTATGCTGTGCCCATGTCAGGACCTGAATTGAGTCCCCATGCCGTGACACTGTCCCTAACTAAGGCCTGGATGTTAGGCCTAACTCAAGGCCTGACACTGTCCCTAACTAAGGCCCTGATGCCATCAATATCTAAAGTCCTCACACTATCCTCAGCTAATTTACTATCCCATCTCTTACTAAGGTCCTGAAAATATCGCTAAGTAAGCCGTGACGCTGTCCCTAACAGAAGGCCTGCTCATGTCTTTAACGAAGACCATAATGCTGATCCAACAACGGCACTGATGCTGCTCCTGTGTCACGCCCTGACAGTGTCCCCACCTACAGGAATGACGCTAGGCCTCACTCAGGCCCTGTCGCTCACCCCAAGCCAGTCCGGGATGCGATTTTTACATGAAGCCCTAACATTGCTTCTAAAGAAGGCCCTGATGCTCTCAGTAACTAAGGTCTTGACACTATCTCTCACTAAGGCCTGGAATCTGTCCCTAACATGGGTCCTGCTGCAATCAATAACTAAAATCCGGACACTATCCTGTGCTAATATGCTGACACATTTCTATCCAAGGTTCTGACACTGTCCCAAAGAGAGCCCTGTCTCTCTCCTTAACTGAAGACGTGAGGCTGTGCCTAACTCAGGCCCTGAAGCATTCCTTAACCGAGGCCTTGATTCTGTGACTCACTCAAGCCCTGCTCATGTCTTTCACTATGACCCGAATGCTGACTCCACAAACGCCCTGATACTGCTCCTAAGTCATGCCCTGACAGTGTCTGCATCTAGGGGCCTGACGCTAGGCCTCACTCAGGCCCTCACCTTCTCCCTATACCAGGCTCTGACACTGTCCCTACCCGAAGCCCTGGCACAGATCCTAAATTAGGCCCTGATTCTATAAGTAACTAAGGGCTTGATTCCAAACCTAGGTCATTACCTGACACTAGCCCTAGACCTGAACGTAAACTTCTCTTTTGCTAATGTTAAATTTAGCTAAAGAGATTCTTTAGGATGAAATTCCTTCATCTTCTGAATAGAGTTTTCTGAAAAAAATAATGTTTAAACTCTTACTGAACTTAAACAAAATGTACTCAACTTCTGTGGAATATTCCTTTATACCAGCGTGTATGGTTTCCTTCTGCATCTGCGTGTGTTGGCTTTCAGGGTGCTTGTAGGAATGCCTCCTGTTATGCTAACTAACTAACTCTTATTATGCTAAATCCCTGATGTTGTCCCTAATAACTTCAGGAAACTCCTCCCAAGGCTGTGAACCTGTCCCAAACTAAGGCCTGGAGGCTCATCCTAGCTCAGGCTCTGACACTGTCCCTAGCAAAGGCCCTGACACAACTCCTAGCTCAGTCCCTGACACTATACCTCTGATCCCACAGAGGCCCTTCTGCTGCTCCTAAGTCATGCCCTGACAGTGTCCCGAACTCAGGCCCTAAAGATAAGCCTCACTTAGGCCCTTTGGCTGTACCTTCCTTATGCTCTGACGCTGTCTGTATAGGAAGCCCTGGCAGTGGTCCTGATTTAGGCCCTCACGCTGGTCCTAAGTAAGGCCCTGAGGCTCTCAATAACGAAGGTGTTCACGCTTTTCCTGGGTCATTTCGTGACGCTGTCCCTGGCCCGGAACCTGACTCTGTCCCAAGCTCATGTCCTGCATCTTATCCTAAATGAAACCCTAATAGTATCCCTAACTAAGCCCTGACCAATCCGAACAAAGGCCTTGACACTATCTCTCACTAAAGCCCGGAATCTGTCCCTAACATGGGACCTGTTGCAATCAATAACTAAAATCCGGACACTGTCCTGAGGTAATTTCCTGACACATTTCTATGCACGATCCTGACACTGTCCCAAACCGGTCGGTGTAATTAAATGAAGACCTGATGCTGTGCCTAACTCAGGCCCTGAAGCTTTCCCTAAGTGAGGCCTTGATTCTGTGACTCACTCAAGGCCTGCTCATGTCTTTCACTATGACCTTTCGCTGACCCAACCAAGGTGTTTATGCTGCTCCTAAGTCGTACCCTGACTGTGTCTGCAGCTAGGGGGCTGACGCTAGGCCTCACTCAGGCCCTGACGTTCTCCATAAGTCAGGTCTGACGCTGTCCCTACCGAAAATCTTGACGCAGGTCCTAAATTTTAGGCCTTGATTCTCTAAGTAACTAAGGTCTTGACACCAAATGTAGGTCATTAACTGACACTACCCCTAGACCTTAATCTAATCTTGACTTTAGCTAACGTCAAGTTTAGGGAAAGAGATTCTTTACGATGAAATTCTTTCATCATATGAATATTGGTTTCTTAAAACAATAATTTTTAAACTCTTGTTAACCTTAAACAAAGTGTACTCAACTGCTGTGGAATATTCCTTCATAGCAGCGTGCATGGTTCACTTTTACATTCTTGTGTGTTGGCCTTCAGGGTTCTTGCAGGAATGGCTCCTCTTATGCTAACTAAATCATCCCTGATGCTGAACATAAATAAGGCGCTGAAATTACTCCCGATGCTCTGAACCTGTCCCTAACTACGGCCTGGAGACTCGTGCTAAACCAGGCCCTGACACTGTCCCAAACCAAGACCCTGACATTACACGTAACTCGGACCCTGACACTACTCCTAGCTCACTCCCTGACACTATACCGAACAAAGCCCGTAATGATATTCCTAACTCAGACCCTGACACTGACTCTTAACTAAGGCCCTACTGCCGCCAATATCTAAAGTCCTGATGCTATCCTGAGTTAATATCCTGACCCAGGTCTTACCAAGGTCCTGAAACTGACCCAAAGTAAGCCTTGATGCTGTTTGAAAATGAGGCCCTGAGGCTCTCCCTAACAGAGGCCCTGATAATGTCTTTAGTGAAGACCCTCACGCTGATCCCACAGAGGCCCTTCCGCTGCTCCTAAGTCATGCCCTGACAGTGTCCCGAACTCAGGCCCTAAAGATAAGCCTCACTTAGGCCCTTTGGCTGTACCTTCCTTATGCTCTGACGCTGTCTGTATAGGAAGCCCTGGCAGTGGTCCTGATTTAGGCCCTCACGCTGGTCCTAAGTAAGGCCCTGAGGCTCTCAATAACGAAGGTCTTCACGCTTTTCCTGGGTCATTTCGTGACCCTATCCCTGGCCCGGAACCTGACTCTGTCCCAAGCTCATGTCCTGCATCTTATCCTAAATGAAACCCTAATACTCTCCCAAACTAAGCCCTGACGAAACCTAACAAAGGCCTTGACACTATCTCTCACGAACGCCCGGAATCTGTCCCTAATGGTCCCTGCTGCAATCAATAACTAAAAAAAGGACACTGTCCTGAGCTAATATCCTGACTCATTTCTATCCACTGTCCTGATACTTTCCAAAAGAAAGCCTGTTGCCGTCCTTAAGTGAAGACCTGAGGCTGTTCCTAACTCAGGCCCTGAAGCTTTCCCTAACTGAGGCCTTGATTCTGTGACTAACACAGGCCCTGTTCATGTCTTTCACTATGACCTGCATGCTGACCCCACAAAGGCCCTGATGCTGTTCCTACGTCATGCCCTGACTGTGTCTCCAGCAGGTGGGCTGGCACTAGGCCTCACTTAGGCCTAGACGTTCTCCCTAAGTCAGGCTCTGACGATGTCCCTACCCGAAGCCCTGACACAGGTCCTAAATTAGGCCCTGATTCTCTAAATAACTAAGGTCTTGACACCAACCCAGGTCATTTTCTGACACTATCCCTGGCTCGGATCATGACTCTGTCCCAAGGTAATGTCCTGCATCTTATCCTAATTGAAACCCTAATACTCTCCCTAACTAAGGCCCGGACTAATCCTAATTAAGGCATTGACCCTATCTCTCACTAAGGCCCAGAATCTATCCCTAACATGGGCCCTGCTGCAATCAATAATGAAAATCCGGACACTATCCTGAGCTAATATGCTGACACATTTCTATCCACGGACCTGACACAGTCCCAAAGAAAGGCCTGTCGCTGTCCTTAAATGAAGACCTGAGGCTGTGCCTAACTCAGGCCCTGAAGCTTTCCCTAACGGAGGCCTCGATTCTCTGACTCACTCAGGCCCCTGCTCATGTCCTTAACTATGACCCGAATGCTGACCCAACAAAGGCCCGGATGCTGCTTCGACGTCATGCCCTGACACTGTCTCCAGCTAGGGGCCTGAAGCTGGGCCTCACTCAGGCCCTCTTGCTTGCCCTAAGTCCGGTCCTGATGCTGGTTCTAAATAAGGCCCTCAGGTTCTCAGTAACTAAGGTCTTGACACTATCCCGAGGTCATTTGCTGACACAATCCCTAGACTTTACCCTAACCCTGTCCCTAGCTAATGTCCTGCCTCTTATGCTAACTGAAGCCCTTATGCTGTGCCCATGTCAGGACCTGAATTGAGTCCCCATGCCGTGACACTGTCCCTAACTAAGGCCTGGATGTTAGGCCTAACTCAAGGCCTGACACTGTCCCTAACTAAGGCCCTGATGCCATCAATATCTAAAGTCCTCACACTATCCTCAGCTAATTTACTATCCCATCTCTTACTAAGGTCCTGAAAATATCGCTAAGTAAGCCGTGACGCTGTCCCTAACAGAAGGCCTGCTCATGTCTTTAACGAAGACCATAATGCTGATCCAACAACGGCACTGATGCTGCTCCTGTGTCACGCCCTGACAGTGTCCCCACCTACAGGAATGACGCTAGGCCTCACTCAGGCCCTGTCGCTCACCCCAAGCCAGTCCGGGATGCGATTTTTACATGAAGCCCTAACATTGCTTCTAAAGAAGGCCCTGATGCTCTCAGTAACTAAGGTCTTGACACTATCTCTCACTAAGGCCTGGAATCTGTCCCTAACATGGGTCCTGCTGCAATCAATAACTAAAATCCGGACACTATCCTGTGCTAATATGCTGACACATTTCTATCCAAGGTTCTGACACTGTCCCAAAGAGAGCCCTGTCTCTCTCCTTAACTGAAGACGTGAGGCTGTGCCTAACTCAGGCCCTGAAGCATTCCTTAACCGAGGCCTTGATTCTGTGACTCACTCAAGCCCTGCTCATGTCTTTCACTATGACCCGAATGCTGACTCCACAAACGCCCTGATACTGCTCCTAAGTCATGCCCTGACAGTGTCTGCATCTAGGGGCCTGACGCTAGGCCTCACTCAGGCCCTCACCTTCTCCCTATACCAGGCTCTGACACTGTCCCTACCCGAAGCCCTGGCACAGATCCTAAATTAGGCCCTGATTCTATAAGTAACTAAGGGCTTGATTCCAAACCTAGGTCATTACCTGACACTAGCCCTAGACCTGAACGTAAACTTCTCTTTTGCTAATGTTAAATTTAGCTAAAGAGATTCTTTAGGATGAAATTCCTTCATCTTCTGAATAGAGTTTTCTGAAAAAAATAATGTTTAAACTCTTACTGAACTTAAACAAAATGTACTCAACTTCTGTGGAATATTCCTTTATACCAGCGTGTATGGTTTCCTTCTGCATCTGCCTGTGTTGGCTTTCAGGGTGCTTGTAGGAATGCCTCCTGTTATGCTAACTAACTAACTCTTATTATGCTAAATCCCTGATGTTGTCCCTAATAACTTCAGGAAACTCCTCCCAAGGCTGTGAACCTGTCCCAAACTAAGGCCTGGAGGCTCATCCTAGCTCAGGCTCTGACACTGTCCCTAGCAAAGGCCCTGACACAACTCCTAGCTCAGTCCCTGACACTATACCTCTGATCCCACAGAGGCCCTTCTGCTGCTCCTAAGTCATGCCCTGACAGTGTCCCGAACTCAGGCCCTAAAGATAAGCCTCACTTAGGCCCTTTGGCTGTACCTTCCTTATGCTCTGACGCTGTCTGTATAGGAAGCCCTGGCAGTGGTCCTGATTTAGGCCCTCACGCTGGTCCTAAGTAAGGCCCTGAGGCTCTCAATAACGAAGGTGTTCACGCTTTTCCTGGGTCATTTCGTGACGCTGTCCCTGGCCCGGAACCTGACTCTGTCCCAAGCTCATGTCCTGCATCTTATCCTAAATGAAACCCTAATAGTATCCCTAACTAAGCCCTGACCAATCCGAACAAAGGCCTTGACACTATCTCTCACTAAAGCCCGGAATCTGTCCCTAACATGGGACCTGTTGCAATCAATAACTAAAATCCGGACACTGTCCTGAGGTAATTTCCTGACACATTTCTATGCACGATCCTGACACTGTCCCAAACCGGTCGGTGTAATTAAATGAAGACCTGATGCTGTGCCTAACTCAGGCCCTGAAGCTTTCCCTAAGTGAGGCCTTGATTCTGTGACTCACTCAAGGCCTGCTCATGTCTTTCACTATGACCTTTCGCTGACCCAACCAAGGTGTTTATGCTGCTCCTAAGTCGTACCCTGACTGTGTCTGCAGCTAGGGGGCTGACGCTAGGCCTCACTCAGGCCCTGACGTTCTCCATAAGTCAGGTCTGACGCTGTCCCTACCGAAAATCTTGACGCAGGTCCTAAATTTTAGGCCTTGATTCTCTAAGTAACTAAGGTCTTGACACCAAATGTAGGTCATTAACTGACACTACCCCTAGACCTTAATCTAATCTTGACTTTAGCTAACGTCAAGTTTAGGGAAAGAGATTCTTTACGATGAAATTCTTTCATCATATGAATATTGGTTTCTTAAAACAATAATTTTTAAACTCTTGTTAACCTTAAACAAAGTGTACTCAACTGCTGTGGAATATTCCTTCATAGCAGCGTGCATGGTTCACTTTTACATTCTTGTGTGTTGGCCTTCAGGGTTCTTGCAGGAATGGCTCCTCTTATGCTAACTAAATCATCCCTGATGCTGAACATAAATAAGGCGCTGAAATTACTCCCGATGCTCTGAACCTGTCCCTAACTACGGCCTGGAGACTCGTGCTAAACCAGGCCCTGACACTGTCCCAAACCAAGACCCTGACATTACACGTAACTCGGACCCTGACACTACTCCTAGCTCACTCCCTGACACTATACCGAACAAAGCCCGTAATGATATTCCTAACTCAGACCCTGACACTGACTCTTAACTAAGGCCCTACTGCCGCCAATATCTAAAGTCCTGATGCTATCCTGAGTTAATATCCTGACCCAGGTCTTACCAAGGTCCTGAAACTGACCCAAAGTAAGCCTTGATGCTGTTTGAAAATGAGGCCCTGAGGCTCTCCCTAACAGAGGCCCTGATAATGTCTTTAGTGAAGACCCTCACGCTGATCCCACAGAGGCCCTTCCGCTGCTCCTAAGTCATGCCCTGACAGTGTCCCGAACTCAGGCCCTAAAGATAAGCCTCACTTAGGCCCTTTGGCTGTACCTTCCTTATGCTCTGACGCTGTCTGTATAGGAAGCCCTGGCAGTGGTCCTGATTTAGGCCCTCACGCTGGTCCTAAGTAAGGCCCTGAGGCTCTCAATAACGAAGGTCTTCACGCTTTTCCTGGGTCATTTCGTGACCCTATCCCTGGCCCGGAACCTGACTCTGTCCCAAGCTCATGTCCTGCATCTTATCCTAAATGAAACCCTAATACTCTCCCAAACTAAGCCCTGACGAAACCTAACAAAGGCCTTGACACTATCTCTCACGAACGCCCGGAATCTGTCCCTAATGGTCCCTGCTGCAATCAATAACTAAAAAAAGGACACTGTCCTGAGCTAATATCCTGACTCATTTCTATCCACTGTCCTGATACTTTCCAAAAGAAAGCCTGTTGCCGTCCTTAAGTGAAGACCTGAGGCTGTTCCTAACTCAGGCCCTGAAGCTTTCCCTAACTGAGGCCTTGATTCTGTGACTAACACAGGCCCTGTTCATGTCTTTCACTATGACCTGCATGCTGACCCCACAAAGGCCCTGATGCTGTTCCTACGTCATGCCCTGACTGTGTCTCCAGCAGGTGGGCTGGCACTAGGCCTCACTTAGGCCTAGACGTTCTCCCTAAGTCAGGCTCTGACGATGTCCCTACCCGAAGCCCTGACACAGGTCCTAAATTAGGCCCTGATTCTCTAAATAACTAAGGTCTTGACACCAACCCAGGTCATTTTCTGACACTATCCCTGGCTCGGATCATGACTCTGTCCCAAGGTAATGTCCTGCATCTTATCCTAATTGAAACCCTAATACTCTCCCTAACTAAGGCCCGGACTAATCCTAATTAAGGCATTGACCCTATCTCTCACTAAGGCCCAGAATCTATCCCTAACATGGGCCCTGCTGCAATCAATAATGAAAATCCGGACACTATCCTGAGCTAATATGCTGACACATTTCTATCCACGGACCTGACACAGTCCCAAAGAAAGGCCTGTCGCTGTCCTTAAATGAAGACCTGAGGCTGTGCCTAACTCAGGCCCTGAAGCTTTCCCTAACGGAGGCCTCGATTCTCTGACTCACTCAGGCCCCTGCTCATGTCCTTAACTATGACCCGAATGCTGACCCAACAAAGGCCCGGATGCTGCTTCGACGTCATGCCCTGACACTGTCTCCAGCTAGGGGCCTGAAGCTGGGCCTCACTCAGGCCCTCTTGCTTGCCCTAAGTCCGGTCCTGATGCTGGTTCTAAATAAGGCCCTCAGGTTCTCAGTAACTAAGGTCTTGACACTATCCCGAGGTCATTTGCTGACACAATCCCTAGACTTTACCCTAACCCTGTCCCTAGCTAATGTCCTGCCTCTTATGCTAACTGAAGCCCTTATGCTGTGCCCATGTCAGGACCTGAATTGAGTCCCCATGCCGTGACACTGTCCCTAACTAAGGCCTGGATGTTAGGCCTAACTCAAGGCCTGACACTGTCCCTAACTAAGGCCCTGATGCCATCAATATCTAAAGTCCTCACACTATCCTCAGCTAATTTACTATCCCATCTCTTACTAAGGTCCTGAAAATATCGCTAAGTAAGCCGTGACGCTGTCCCTAACAGAAGGCCTGCTCATGTCTTTAACGAAGACCATAATGCTGATCCAACAACGGCACTGATGCTGCTCCTGTGTCACGCCCTGACAGTGTCCCCACCTACAGGAATGACGCTAGGCCTCACTCAGGCCCTGTCGCTCACCCCAAGCCAGTCCGGGATGCGATTTTTACATGAAGCCCTAACATTGCTTCTAAAGAAGGCCCTGATGCTCTCAGTAACTAAGGTCTTGACACTATCTCTCACTAAGGCCTGGAATCTGTCCCTAACATGGGTCCTGCTGCAATCAATAACTAAAATCCGGACACTATCCTGTGCTAATATGCTGACACATTTCTATCCAAGGTTCTGACACTGTCCCAAAGAGAGCCCTGTCTCTCTCCTTAACTGAAGACGTGAGGCTGTGCCTAACTCAGGCCCTGAAGCATTCCTTAACCGAGGCCTTGATTCTGTGACTCACTCAAGCCCTGCTCATGTCTTTCACTATGACCCGAATGCTGACTCCACAAACGCCCTGATACTGCTCCTAAGTCATGCCCTGACAGTGTCTGCATCTAGGGGCCTGACGCTAGGCCTCACTCAGGCCCTCACCTTCTCCCTATACCAGGCTCTGACACTGTCCCTACCCGAAGCCCTGGCACAGATCCTAAATTAGGCCCTGATTCTATAAGTAACTAAGGGCTTGATTCCAAACCTAGGTCATTACCTGACACTAGCCCTAGACCTGAACGTAAACTTCTCTTTTGCTAATGTTAAATTTAGCTAAAGAGATTCTTTAGGATGAAATTCCTTCATCTTCTGAATAGAGTTTTCTGAAAAAAATAATGTTTAAACTCTTACTGAACTTAAACAAAATGTACTCAACTTCTGTGGAATATTCCTTTATACCAGCGTGTATGGTTTCCTTCTGCATCTGCCTGTGTTGGCTTTCAGGGTGCTTGTAGGAATGCCTCCTGTTATGCTAACTAACTAACTCTTATTATGCTAAATCCCTGATGTTGTCCCTAATAACTTCAGGAAACTCCTCCCAAGGCTGTGAACCTGTCCCAAACTAAGGCCTGGAGGCTCATCCTAGCTCAGGCTCTGACACTGTCCCTAGCAAAGGCCCTGACACAACTCCTAGCTCAGTCCCTGACACTATACCTCTGATCCCACAGAGGCCCTTCTGCTGCTCCTAAGTCATGCCCTGACAGTGTCCCGAACTCAGGCCCTAAAGATAAGCCTCACTTAGGCCCTTTGGCTGTACCTTCCTTATGCTCTGACGCTGTCTGTATAGGAAGCCCTGGCAGTGGTCCTGATTTAGGCCCTCACGCTGGTCCTAAGTAAGGCCCTGAGGCTCTCAATAACGAAGGTGTTCACGCTTTTCCTGGGTCATTTCGTGACGCTGTCCCTGGCCCGGAACCTGACTCTGTCCCAAGCTCATGTCCTGCATCTTATCCTAAATGAAACCCTAATAGTATCCCTAACTAAGCCCTGACCAATCCGAACAAAGGCCTTGACACTATCTCTCACTAAAGCCCGGAATCTGTCCCTAACATGGGACCTGTTGCAATCAATAACTAAAATCCGGACACTGTCCTGAGGTAATTTCCTGACACATTTCTATGCACGATCCTGACACTGTCCCAAACCGGTCGGTGTAATTAAATGAAGACCTGATGCTGTGCCTAACTCAGGCCCTGAAGCTTTCCCTAAGTGAGGCCTTGATTCTGTGACTCACTCAAGGCCTGCTCATGTCTTTCACTATGACCTTTCGCTGACCCAACCAAGGTGTTTATGCTGCTCCTAAGTCGTACCCTGACTGTGTCTGCAGCTAGGGGGCTGACGCTAGGCCTCACTCAGGCCCTGACGTTCTCCATAAGTCAGGTCTGACGCTGTCCCTACCGAAAATCTTGACGCAGGTCCTAAATTTTAGGCCTTGATTCTCTAAGTAACTAAGGTCTTGACACCAAATCTACGTCATTAACTGACACTACCCCTAGACCTTAATCTAATCTTGACTTTAGCTAACGTCAAGTTTAGGGAAAGAGATTCTTTACGATGAAATTCTTTCATCATATGAATATTGGTTTCTTAAAACAATAATTTTTAAACTCTTGTTAACCTTAAACAAAGTGTACTCAACTGCTGTGGAATATTCCTTCATAGCAGCGTGCATGGTTCACTTTTACATTCTTGTGTGTTGGCCTTCAGGGTTCTTGCAGGAATGGCTCCTCTTATGCTAACTAAATCATCCCTGATGCTGAACATAAATAAGGCGCTGAAATTACTCCCGATGCTCTGAACCTGTCCCTAACTACGGCCTGGAGACTCGTGCTAAACCAGGCCCTGACACTGTCCCAAACCAAGACCCTGACATTACACGTAACTCGGACCCTGACACTACTCCTAGCTCACTCCCTGACACTATACCGAACAAAGCCCGTAATGATATTCCTAACTCAGACCCTGACACTGACTCTTAACTAAGGCCCTACTGCCGCCAATATCTAAAGTCCTGATGCTATCCTGAGTTAATATCCTGACCCAGGTCTTACCAAGGTCCTGAAACTGACCCAAAGTAAGCCTTGATGCTGTTTGAAAATGAGGCCCTGAGGCTCTCCCTAACAGAGGCCCTGATAATGTCTTTAGTGAAGACCCTCACGCTGATCCCACAGAGGCCCTTCCGCTGCTCCTAAGTCATGCCCTGACAGTGTCCCGAACTCAGGCCCTAAAGATAAGCCTCACTTAGGCCCTTTGGCTGTACCTTCCTTATGCTCTGACGCTGTCTGTATAGGAAGCCCTGGCAGTGGTCCTGATTTAGGCCCTCACGCTGGTCCTAAGTAAGGCCCTGAGGCTCTCAATAACGAAGGTCTTCACGCTTTTCCTGGGTCATTTCGTGACCCTATCCCTGGCCCGGAACCTGACTCTGTCCCAAGCTCATGTCCTGCATCTTATCCTAAATGAAACCCTAATACTCTCCCAAACTAAGCCCTGACGAAACCTAACAAAGGCCTTGACACTATCTCTCACGAACGCCCGGAATCTGTCCCTAATGGTCCCTGCTGCAATCAATAACTAAAAAAAGGACACTGTCCTGAGCTAATATCCTGACTCATTTCTATCCACTGTCCTGATACTTTCCAAAAGAAAGCCTGTTGCCGTCCTTAAGTGAAGACCTGAGGCTGTTCCTAACTCAGGCCCTGAAGCTTTCCCTAACTGAGGCCTTGATTCTGTGACTAACACAGGCCCTGTTCATGTCTTTCACTATGACCTGCATGCTGACCCCACAAAGGCCCTGATGCTGTTCCTACGTCATGCCCTGACTGTGTCTCCAGCAGGTGGGCTGGCACTAGGCCTCACTTAGGCCTAGACGTTCTCCCTAAGTCAGGCTCTGACGATGTCCCTACCCGAAGCCCTGACACAGGTCCTAAATTAGGCCCTGATTCTCTAAATAACTAAGGTCTTGACACCAACCCAGGTCATTTTCTGACACTATCCCTGGCTCGGATCATGACTCTGTCCCAAGGTAATGTCCTGCATCTTATCCTAATTGAAACCCTAATACTCTCCCTAACTAAGGCCCGGACTAATCCTAATTAAGGCATTGACCCTATCTCTCACTAAGGCCCAGAATCTATCCCTAACATGGGCCCTGCTGCAATCAATAATGAAAATCCGGACACTATCCTGAGCTAATATGCTGACACATTTCTATCCACGGACCTGACACAGTCCCAAAGAAAGGCCTGTCGCTGTCCTTAAATGAAGACCTGAGGCTGTGCCTAACTCAGGCCCTGAAGCTTTCCCTAACGGAGGCCTCGATTCTCTGACTCACTCAGGCCCCTGCTCATGTCCTTAACTATGACCCGAATGCTGACCCAACAAAGGCCCGGATGCTGCTTCGACGTCATGCCCTGACACTGTCTCCAGCTAGGGGCCTGAAGCTGGGCCTCACTCAGGCCCTCTTGCTTGCCCTAAGTCCGGTCCTGATGCTGGTTCTAAATAAGGCCCTCAGGTTCTCAGTAACTAAGGTCTTGACACTATCCCGAGGTCATTTGCTGACACAATCCCTAGACTTTACCCTAACCCTGTCCCTAGCTAATGTCCTGCCTCTTATGCTAACTGAAGCCCTTATGCTGTGCCCATGTCAGGACCTGAATTGAGTCCCCATGCCGTGACACTGTCCCTAACTAAGGCCTGGATGTTAGGCCTAACTCAAGGCCTGACACTGTCCCTAACTAAGGCCCTGATGCCATCAATATCTAAAGTCCTCACACTATCCTCAGCTAATTTACTATCCCATCTCTTACTAAGGTCCTGAAAATATCGCTAAGTAAGCCGTGACGCTGTCCCTAACAGAAGGCCTGCTCATGTCTTTAACGAAGACCATAATGCTGATCCAACAACGGCACTGATGCTGCTCCTGTGTCACGCCCTGACAGTGTCCCCACCTACAGGAATGACGCTAGGCCTCACTCAGGCCCTGTCGCTCACCCCAAGCCAGTCCGGGATGCGATTTTTACATGAAGCCCTAACATTGCTTCTAAAGAAGGCCCTGATGCTCTCAGTAACTAAGGTCTTGACACTATCTCTCACTAAGGCCTGGAATCTGTCCCTAACATGGGTCCTGCTGCAATCAATAACTAAAATCCGGACACTATCCTGTGCTAATATGCTGACACATTTCTATCCAAGGTTCTGACACTGTCCCAAAGAGAGCCCTGTCTCTCTCCTTAACTGAAGACGTGAGGCTGTGCCTAACTCAGGCCCTGAAGCATTCCTTAACCGAGGCCTTGATTCTGTGACTCACTCAAGCCCTGCTCATGTCTTTCACTATGACCCGAATGCTGACTCCACAAACGCCCTGATACTGCTCCTAAGTCATGCCCTGACAGTGTCTGCATCTAGGGGCCTGACGCTAGGCCTCACTCAGGCCCTCACCTTCTCCCTATACCAGGCTCTGACACTGTCCCTACCCGAAGCCCTGGCACAGATCCTAAATTAGGCCCTGATTCTATAAGTAACTAAGGGCTTGATTCCAAACCTAGGTCATTACCTGACACTAGCCCTAGACCTGAACGTAAACTTCTCTTTTGCTAATGTTAAATTTAGCTAAAGAGATTCTTTAGGATGAAATTCCTTCATCTTCTGAATAGAGTTTTCTGAAAAAAATAATGTTTAAACTCTTACTGAACTTAAACAAAATGTACTCAACTTCTGTGGAATATTCCTTTATACCAGCGTGTATGGTTTCCTTCTGCATCTGCGTGTGTTGGCTTTCAGGGTGCTTGTAGGAATGCCTCCTGTTATGCTAACTAACTAACTCTTATTATGCTAAATCCCTGATGTTGTCCCTAATAACTTCAGGAAACTCCTCCCAAGGCTGTGAACCTGTCCCAAACTAAGGCCTGGAGGCTCATCCTAGCTCAGGCTCTGACACTGTCCCTAGCAAAGGCCCTGACACAACTCCTAGCTCAGTCCCTGACACTATACCTCTGATCCCACAGAGGCCCTTCTGCTGCTCCTAAGTCATGCCCTGACAGTGTCCCGAACTCAGGCCCTAAAGATAAGCCTCACTTAGGCCCTTTGGCTGTACCTTCCTTATGCTCTGACGCTGTCTGTATAGGAAGCCCTGGCAGTGGTCCTGATTTAGGCCCTCACGCTGGTCCTAAGTAAGGCCCTGAGGCTCTCAATAACGAAGGTGTTCACGCTTTTCCTGGGTCATTTCGTGACGCTGTCCCTGGCCCGGAACCTGACTCTGTCCCAAGCTCATGTCCTGCATCTTATCCTAAATGAAACCCTAATAGTATCCCTAACTAAGCCCTGACCAATCCGAACAAAGGCCTTGACACTATCTCTCACTAAAGCCCGGAATCTGTCCCTAACATGGGACCTGTTGCAATCAATAACTAAAATCCGGACACTGTCCTGAGGTAATTTCCTGACACATTTCTATGCACGATCCTGACACTGTCCCAAACCGGTCGGTGTAATTAAATGAAGACCTGATGCTGTGCCTAACTCAGGCCCTGAAGCTTTCCCTAAGTGAGGCCTTGATTCTGTGACTCACTCAAGGCCTGCTCATGTCTTTCACTATGACCTTTCGCTGACCCAACCAAGGTGTTTATGCTGCTCCTAAGTCGTACCCTGACTGTGTCTGCAGCTAGGGGGCTGACGCTAGGCCTCACTCAGGCCCTGACGTTCTCCATAAGTCAGGTCTGACGCTGTCCCTACCGAAAATCTTGACGCAGGTCCTAAATTTTAGGCCTTGATTCTCTAAGTAACTAAGGTCTTGACACCAAATCTACGTCATTAACTGACACTACCCCTAGACCTTAATCTAATCTTGACTTTAGCTAACGTCAAGTTTAGGGAAAGAGATTCTTTACGATGAAATTCTTTCATCATATGAATATTGGTTTCTTAAAACAATAATTTTTAAACTCTTGTTAACCTTAAACAAAGTGTACTCAACTGCTGTGGAATATTCCTTCATAGCAGCGTGCATGGTTCACTTTTACATTCTTGTGTGTTGGCCTTCAGGGTTCTTGCAGGAATGGCTCCTCTTATGCTAACTAAATCATCCCTGATGCTGAACATAAATAAGGCGCTGAAATTACTCCCGATGCTCTGAACCTGTCCCTAACTACGGCCTGGAGACTCGTGCTAAACCAGGCCCTGACACTGTCCCAAACCAAGACCCTGACATTACACGTAACTCGGACCCTGACACTACTCCTAGCTCACTCCCTGACACTATACCGAACAAAGCCCGTAATGATATTCCTAACTCAGACCCTGACACTGACTCTTAACTAAGGCCCTACTGCCGCCAATATCTAAAGTCCTGATGCTATCCTGAGTTAATATCCTGACCCAGGTCTTACCAAGGTCCTGAAACTGACCCAAAGTAAGCCTTGATGCTGTTTGAAAATGAGGCCCTGAGGCTCTCCCTAACAGAGGCCCTGATAATGTCTTTAGTGAAGACCCTCACGCTGATCCCACAGAGGCCCTTCCGCTGCTCCTAAGTCATGCCCTGACAGTGTCCCGAACTCAGGCCCTAAAGATAAGCCTCACTTAGGCCCTTTGGCTGTACCTTCCTTATGCTCTGACGCTGTCTGTATAGGAAGCCCTGGCAGTGGTCCTGATTTAGGCCCTCACGCTGGTCCTAAGTAAGGCCCTGAGGCTCTCAATAACGAAGGTCTTCACGCTTTTCCTGGGTCATTTCGTGACCCTATCCCTGGCCCGGAACCTGACTCTGTCCCAAGCTCATGTCCTGCATCTTATCCTAAATGAAACCCTAATACTCTCCCAAACTAAGCCCTGACGAAACCTAACAAAGGCCTTGACACTATCTCTCACGAACGCCCGGAATCTGTCCCTAATGGTCCCTGCTGCAATCAATAACTAAAAAAAGGACACTGTCCTGAGCTAATATCCTGACTCATTTCTATCCACTGTCCTGATACTTTCCAAAAGAAAGCCTGTTGCCGTCCTTAAGTGAAGACCTGAGGCTGTTCCTAACTCAGGCCCTGAAGCTTTCCCTAACTGAGGCCTTGATTCTGTGACTAACACAGGCCCTGTTCATGTCTTTCACTATGACCTGCATGCTGACCCCACAAAGGCCCTGATGCTGTTCCTACGTCATGCCCTGACTGTGTCTCCAGCAGGTGGGCTGGCACTAGGCCTCACTTAGGCCTAGACGTTCTCCCTAAGTCAGGCTCTGACGATGTCCCTACCCGAAGCCCTGACACAGGTCCTAAATTAGGCCCTGATTCTCTAAATAACTAAGGTCTTGACACCAACCCAGGTCATTTTCTGACACTATCCCTGGCTCGGATCATGACTCTGTCCCAAGGTAATGTCCTGCATCTTATCCTAATTGAAACCCTAATACTCTCCCTAACTAAGGCCCGGACTAATCCTAATTAAGGCATTGACCCTATCTCTCACTAAGGCCCAGAATCTATCCCTAACATGGGCCCTGCTGCAATCAATAATGAAAATCCGGACACTATCCTGAGCTAATATGCTGACACATTTCTATCCACGGACCTGACACAGTCCCAAAGAAAGGCCTGTCGCTGTCCTTAAATGAAGACCTGAGGCTGTGCCTAACTCAGGCCCTGAAGCTTTCCCTAACGGAGGCCTCGATTCTCTGACTCACTCAGGCCCCTGCTCATGTCCTTAACTATGACCCGAATGCTGACCCAACAAAGGCCCGGATGCTGCTTCGACGTCATGCCCTGACACTGTCTCCAGCTAGGGGCCTGAAGCTGGGCCTCACTCAGGCCCTCTTGCTTGCCCTAAGTCCGGTCCTGATGCTGGTTCTAAATAAGGCCCTCAGGTTCTCAGTAACTAAGGTCTTGACACTATCCCGAGGTCATTTGCTGACACAATCCCTAGACTTTACCCTAACCCTGTCCCTAGCTAATGTCCTGCCTCTTATGCTAACTGAAGCCCTTATGCTGTGCCCATGTCAGGACCTGAATTGAGTCCCCATGCCGTGACACTGTCCCTAACTAAGGCCTGGATGTTAGGCCTAACTCAAGGCCTGACACTGTCCCTAACTAAGGCCCTGATGCCATCAATATCTAAAGTCCTCACACTATCCTCAGCTAATTTACTATCCCATCTCTTACTAAGGTCCTGAAAATATCGCTAAGTAAGCCGTGACGCTGTCCCTAACAGAAGGCCTGCTCATGTCTTTAACGAAGACCATAATGCTGATCCAACAACGGCACTGATGCTGCTCCTGTGTCACGCCCTGACAGTGTCCCCACCTACAGGAATGACGCTAGGCCTCACTCAGGCCCTGTCGCTCACCCCAAGCCAGTCCGGGATGCGATTTTTACATGAAGCCCTAACATTGCTTCTAAAGAAGGCCCTGATGCTCTCAGTAACTAAGGTCTTGACACTATCTCTCACTAAGGCCTGGAATCTGTCCCTAACATGGGTCCTGCTGCAATCAATAACTAAAATCCGGACACTATCCTGTGCTAATATGCTGACACATTTCTATCCAAGGTTCTGACACTGTCCCAAAGAGAGCCCTGTCTCTCTCCTTAACTGAAGACGTGAGGCTGTGCCTAACTCAGGCCCTGAAGCATTCCTTAACCGAGGCCTTGATTCTGTGACTCACTCAAGCCCTGCTCATGTCTTTCACTATGACCCGAATGCTGACTCCACAAACGCCCTGATACTGCTCCTAAGTCATGCCCTGACAGTGTCTGCATCTAGGGGCCTGACGCTAGGCCTCACTCAGGCCCTCACCTTCTCCCTATACCAGGCTCTGACACTGTCCCTACCCGAAGCCCTGGCACAGATCCTAAATTAGGCCCTGATTCTATAAGTAACTAAGGGCTTGATTCCAAACCTAGGTCATTACCTGACACTAGCCCTAGACCTGAACGTAAACTTCTCTTTTGCTAATGTTAAATTTAGCTAAAGAGATTCTTTAGGATGAAATTCCTTCATCTTCTGAATAGAGTTTTCTGAAAAAAATAATGTTTAAACTCTTACTGAACTTAAACAAAATGTACTCAACTTCTGTGGAATATTCCTTTATACCAGCGTGTATGGTTTCCTTCTGCATCTGCCTGTGTTGGCTTTCAGGGTGCTTGTAGGAATGCCTCCTGTTATGCTAACTAACTAACTCTTATTATGCTAAATCCCTGATGTTGTCCCTAATAACTTCAGGAAACTCCTCCCAAGGCTGTGAACCTGTCCCAAACTAAGGCCTGGAGGCTCATCCTAGCTCAGGCTCTGACACTGTCCCTAGCAAAGGCCCTGACACAACTCCTAGCTCAGTCCCTGACACTATACCTCTGATCCCACAGAGGCCCTTCTGCTGCTCCTAAGTCATGCCCTGACAGTGTCCCGAACTCAGGCCCTAAAGATAAGCCTCACTTAGGCCCTTTGGCTGTACCTTCCTTATGCTCTGACGCTGTCTGTATAGGAAGCCCTGGCAGTGGTCCTGATTTAGGCCCTCACGCTGGTCCTAAGTAAGGCCCTGAGGCTCTCAATAACGAAGGTGTTCACGCTTTTCCTGGGTCATTTCGTGACGCTGTCCCTGGCCCGGAACCTGACTCTGTCCCAAGCTCATGTCCTGCATCTTATCCTAAATGAAACCCTAATAGTATCCCTAACTAAGCCCTGACCAATCCGAACAAAGGCCTTGACACTATCTCTCACTAAAGCCCGGAATCTGTCCCTAACATGGGACCTGTTGCAATCAATAACTAAAATCCGGACACTGTCCTGAGGTAATTTCCTGACACATTTCTATGCACGATCCTGACACTGTCCCAAACCGGTCGGTGTAATTAAATGAAGACCTGATGCTGTGCCTAACTCAGGCCCTGAAGCTTTCCCTAAGTGAGGCCTTGATTCTGTGACTCACTCAAGGCCTGCTCATGTCTTTCACTATGACCTTTCGCTGACCCAACCAAGGTGTTTATGCTGCTCCTAAGTCGTACCCTGACTGTGTCTGCAGCTAGGGGGCTGACGCTAGGCCTCACTCAGGCCCTGACGTTCTCCATAAGTCAGGTCTGACGCTGTCCCTACCGAAAATCTTGACGCAGGTCCTAAATTTTAGGCCTTGATTCTCTAAGTAACTAAGGTCTTGACACCAAATCTACGTCATTAACTGACACTACCCCTAGACCTTAATCTAATCTTGACTTTAGCTAACGTCAAGTTTAGGGAAAGAGATTCTTTACGATGAAATTCTTTCATCATATGAATATTGGTTTCTTAAAACAATAATTTTTAAACTCTTGTTAACCTTAAACAAAGTGTACTCAACTGCTGTGGAATATTCCTTCATAGCAGCGTGCATGGTTCACTTTTACATTCTTGTGTGTTGGCCTTCAGGGTTCTTGCAGGAATGGCTCCTCTTATGCTAACTAAATCATCCCTGATGCTGAACATAAATAAGGCGCTGAAATTACTCCCGATGCTCTGAACCTGTCCCTAACTACGGCCTGGAGACTCGTGCTAAACCAGGCCCTGACACTGTCCCAAACCAAGACCCTGACATTACACGTAACTCGGACCCTGACACTACTCCTAGCTCACTCCCTGACACTATACCGAACAAAGCCCGTAATGATATTCCTAACTCAGACCCTGACACTGACTCTTAACTAAGGCCCTACTGCCGCCAATATCTAAAGTCCTGATGCTATCCTGAGTTAATATCCTGACCCAGGTCTTACCAAGGTCCTGAAACTGACCCAAAGTAAGCCTTGATGCTGTTTGAAAATGAGGCCCTGAGGCTCTCCCTAACAGAGGCCCTGATAATGTCTTTAGTGAAGACCCTCACGCTGATCCCACAGAGGCCCTTCCGCTGCTCCTAAGTCATGCCCTGACAGTGTCCCGAACTCAGGCCCTAAAGATAAGCCTCACTTAGGCCCTTTGGCTGTACCTTCCTTATGCTCTGACGCTGTCTGTATAGGAAGCCCTGGCAGTGGTCCTGATTTAGGCCCTCACGCTGGTCCTAAGTAAGGCCCTGAGGCTCTCAATAACGAAGGTCTTCACGCTTTTCCTGGGTCATTTCGTGACCCTATCCCTGGCCCGGAACCTGACTCTGTCCCAAGCTCATGTCCTGCATCTTATCCTAAATGAAACCCTAATACTCTCCCAAACTAAGCCCTGACGAAACCTAACAAAGGCCTTGACACTATCTCTCACGAACGCCCGGAATCTGTCCCTAATGGTCCCTGCTGCAATCAATAACTAAAAAAAGGACACTGTCCTGAGCTAATATCCTGACTCATTTCTATCCACTGTCCTGATACTTTCCAAAAGAAAGCCTGTTGCCGTCCTTAAGTGAAGACCTGAGGCTGTTCCTAACTCAGGCCCTGAAGCTTTCCCTAACTGAGGCCTTGATTCTGTGACTAACACAGGCCCTGTTCATGTCTTTCACTATGACCTGCATGCTGACCCCACAAAGGCCCTGATGCTGTTCCTACGTCATGCCCTGACTGTGTCTCCAGCAGGTGGGCTGGCACTAGGCCTCACTTAGGCCTAGACGTTCTCCCTAAGTCAGGCTCTGACGATGTCCCTACCCGAAGCCCTGACACAGGTCCTAAATTAGGCCCTGATTCTCTAAATAACTAAGGTCTTGACACCAACCCAGGTCATTTTCTGACACTATCCCTGGCTCGGATCATGACTCTGTCCCAAGGTAATGTCCTGCATCTTATCCTAATTGAAACCCTAATACTCTCCCTAACTAAGGCCCGGACTAATCCTAATTAAGGCATTGACCCTATCTCTCACTAAGGCCCAGAATCTATCCCTAACATGGGCCCTGCTGCAATCAATAATGAAAATCCGGACACTATCCTGAGCTAATATGCTGACACATTTCTATCCACGGACCTGACACAGTCCCAAAGAAAGGCCTGTCGCTGTCCTTAAATGAAGACCTGAGGCTGTGCCTAACTCAGGCCCTGAAGCTTTCCCTAACGGAGGCCTCGATTCTCTGACTCACTCAGGCCCCTGCTCATGTCCTTAACTATGACCCGAATGCTGACCCAACAAAGGCCCGGATGCTGCTTCGACGTCATGCCCTGACACTGTCTCCAGCTAGGGGCCTGAAGCTGGGCCTCACTCAGGCCCTCTTGCTTGCCCTAAGTCCGGTCCTGATGCTGGTTCTAAATAAGGCCCTCAGGTTCTCAGTAACTAAGGTCTTGACACTATCCCGAGGTCATTTGCTGACACAATCCCTAGACTTTACCCTAACCCTGTCCCTAGCTAATGTCCTGCCTCTTATGCTAACTGAAGCCCTTATGCTGTGCCCATGTCAGGACCTGAATTGAGTCCCCATGCCGTGACACTGTCCCTAACTAAGGCCTGGATGTTAGGCCTAACTCAAGGCCTGACACTGTCCCTAACTAAGGCCCTGATGCCATCAATATCTAAAGTCCTCACACTATCCTCAGCTAATTTACTATCCCATCTCTTACTAAGGTCCTGAAAATATCGCTAAGTAAGCCGTGACGCTGTCCCTAACAGAAGGCCTGCTCATGTCTTTAACGAAGACCATAATGCTGATCCAACAACGGCACTGATGCTGCTCCTGTGTCACGCCCTGACAGTGTCCCCACCTACAGGAATGACGCTAGGCCTCACTCAGGCCCTGTCGCTCACCCCAAGCCAGTCCGGGATGCGATTTTTACATGAAGCCCTAACATTGCTTCTAAAGAAGGCCCTGATGCTCTCAGTAACTAAGGTCTTGACACTATCTCTCACTAAGGCCTGGAATCTGTCCCTAACATGGGTCCTGCTGCAATCAATAACTAAAATCCGGACACTATCCTGTGCTAATATGCTGACACATTTCTATCCAAGGTTCTGACACTGTCCCAAAGAGAGCCCTGTCTCTCTCCTTAACTGAAGACGTGAGGCTGTGCCTAACTCAGGCCCTGAAGCATTCCTTAACCGAGGCCTTGATTCTGTGACTCACTCAAGCCCTGCTCATGTCTTTCACTATGACCCGAATGCTGACTCCACAAACGCCCTGATACTGCTCCTAAGTCATGCCCTGACAGTGTCTGCATCTAGGGGCCTGACGCTAGGCCTCACTCAGGCCCTCACCTTCTCCCTATACCAGGCTCTGACACTGTCCCTACCCGAAGCCCTGGCACAGATCCTAAATTAGGCCCTGATTCTATAAGTAACTAAGGGCTTGATTCCAAACCTAGGTCATTACCTGACACTAGCCCTAGACCTGAACGTAAACTTCTCTTTTGCTAATGTTAAATTTAGCTAAAGAGATTCTTTAGGATGAAATTCCTTCATCTTCTGAATAGAGTTTTCTGAAAAAAATAATGTTTAAACTCTTACTGAACTTAAACAAAATGTACTCAACTTCTGTGGAATATTCCTTTATACCAGCGTGTATGGTTTCCTTCTGCATCTGCGTGTGTTGGCTTTCAGGGTGCTTGTAGGAATGCCTCCTGTTATGCTAACTAACTAACTCTTATTATGCTAAATCCCTGATGTTGTCCCTAATAACTTCAGGAAACTCCTCCCAAGGCTGTGAACCTGTCCCAAACTAAGGCCTGGAGGCTCATCCTAGCTCAGGCTCTGACACTGTCCCTAGCAAAGGCCCTGACACAACTCCTAGCTCAGTCCCTGACACTATACCTCTGATCCCACAGAGGCCCTTCTGCTGCTCCTAAGTCATGCCCTGACAGTGTCCCGAACTCAGGCCCTAAAGATAAGCCTCACTTAGGCCCTTTGGCTGTACCTTCCTTATGCTCTGACGCTGTCTGTATAGGAAGCCCTGGCAGTGGTCCTGATTTAGGCCCTCACGCTGGTCCTAAGTAAGGCCCTGAGGCTCTCAATAACGAAGGTGTTCACGCTTTTCCTGGGTCATTTCGTGACGCTGTCCCTGGCCCGGAACCTGACTCTGTCCCAAGCTCATGTCCTGCATCTTATCCTAAATGAAACCCTAATAGTATCCCTAACTAAGCCCTGACCAATCCGAACAAAGGCCTTGACACTATCTCTCACTAAAGCCCGGAATCTGTCCCTAACATGGGACCTGTTGCAATCAATAACTAAAATCCGGACACTGTCCTGAGGTAATTTCCTGACACATTTCTATGCACGATCCTGACACTGTCCCAAACCGGTCGGTGTAATTAAATGAAGACCTGATGCTGTGCCTAACTCAGGCCCTGAAGCTTTCCCTAAGTGAGGCCTTGATTCTGTGACTCACTCAAGGCCTGCTCATGTCTTTCACTATGACCTTTCGCTGACCCAACCAAGGTGTTTATGCTGCTCCTAAGTCGTACCCTGACTGTGTCTGCAGCTAGGGGGCTGACGCTAGGCCTCACTCAGGCCCTGACGTTCTCCATAAGTCAGGTCTGACGCTGTCCCTACCGAAAATCTTGACGCAGGTCCTAAATTTTAGGCCTTGATTCTCTAAGTAACTAAGGTCTTGACACCAAATCTACGTCATTAACTGACACTACCCCTAGACCTTAATCTAATCTTGACTTTAGCTAACGTCAAGTTTAGGGAAAGAGATTCTTTACGATGAAATTCTTTCATCATATGAATATTGGTTTCTTAAAACAATAATTTTTAAACTCTTGTTAACCTTAAACAAAGTGTACTCAACTGCTGTGGAATATTCCTTCATAGCAGCGTGCATGGTTCACTTTTACATTCTTGTGTGTTGGCCTTCAGGGTTCTTGCAGGAATGGCTCCTCTTATGCTAACTAAATCATCCCTGATGCTGAACATAAATAAGGCGCTGAAATTACTCCCGATGCTCTGAACCTGTCCCTAACTACGGCCTGGAGACTCGTGCTAAACCAGGCCCTGACACTGTCCCAAACCAAGACCCTGACATTACACGTAACTCGGACCCTGACACTACTCCTAGCTCACTCCCTGACACTATACCGAACAAAGCCCGTAATGATATTCCTAACTCAGACCCTGACACTGACTCTTAACTAAGGCCCTACTGCCGCCAATATCTAAAGTCCTGATGCTATCCTGAGTTAATATCCTGACCCAGGTCTTACCAAGGTCCTGAAACTGACCCAAAGTAAGCCTTGATGCTGTTTGAAAATGAGGCCCTGAGGCTCTCCCTAACAGAGGCCCTGATAATGTCTTTAGTGAAGACCCTCACGCTGATCCCACAGAGGCCCTTCCGCTGCTCCTAAGTCATGCCCTGACAGTGTCCCGAACTCAGGCCCTAAAGATAAGCCTCACTTAGGCCCTTTGGCTGTACCTTCCTTATGCTCTGACGCTGTCTGTATAGGAAGCCCTGGCAGTGGTCCTGATTTAGGCCCTCACGCTGGTCCTAAGTAAGGCCCTGAGGCTCTCAATAACGAAGGTCTTCACGCTTTTCCTGGGTCATTTCGTGACCCTATCCCTGGCCCGGAACCTGACTCTGTCCCAAGCTCATGTCCTGCATCTTATCCTAAATGAAACCCTAATACTCTCCCAAACTAAGCCCTGACGAAACCTAACAAAGGCCTTGACACTATCTCTCACGAACGCCCGGAATCTGTCCCTAATGGTCCCTGCTGCAATCAATAACTAAAAAAAGGACACTGTCCTGAGCTAATATCCTGACTCATTTCTATCCACTGTCCTGATACTTTCCAAAAGAAAGCCTGTTGCCGTCCTTAAGTGAAGACCTGAGGCTGTTCCTAACTCAGGCCCTGAAGCTTTCCCTAACTGAGGCCTTGATTCTGTGACTAACACAGGCCCTGTTCATGTCTTTCACTATGACCTGCATGCTGACCCCACAAAGGCCCTGATGCTGTTCCTACGTCATGCCCTGACTGTGTCTCCAGCAGGTGGGCTGGCACTAGGCCTCACTTAGGCCTAGACGTTCTCCCTAAGTCAGGCTCTGACGATGTCCCTACCCGAAGCCCTGACACAGGTCCTAAATTAGGCCCTGATTCTCTAAATAACTAAGGTCTTGACACCAACCCAGGTCATTTTCTGACACTATCCCTGGCTCGGATCATGACTCTGTCCCAAGGTAATGTCCTGCATCTTATCCTAATTGAAACCCTAATACTCTCCCTAACTAAGGCCCGGACTAATCCTAATTAAGGCATTGACCCTATCTCTCACTAAGGCCCAGAATCTATCCCTAACATGGGCCCTGCTGCAATCAATAATGAAAATCCGGACACTATCCTGAGCTAATATGCTGACACATTTCTATCCACGGACCTGACACAGTCCCAAAGAAAGGCCTGTCGCTGTCCTTAAATGAAGACCTGAGGCTGTGCCTAACTCAGGCCCTGAAGCTTTCCCTAACGGAGGCCTCGATTCTCTGACTCACTCAGGCCCCTGCTCATGTCCTTAACTATGACCCGAATGCTGACCCAACAAAGGCCCGGATGCTGCTTCGACGTCATGCCCTGACACTGTCTCCAGCTAGGGGCCTGAAGCTGGGCCTCACTCAGGCCCTCTTGCTTGCCCTAAGTCCGGTCCTGATGCTGGTTCTAAATAAGGCCCTCAGGTTCTCAGTAACTAAGGTCTTGACACTATCCCGAGGTCATTTGCTGACACAATCCCTAGACTTTACCCTAACCCTGTCCCTAGCTAATGTCCTGCCTCTTATGCTAACTGAAGCCCTTATGCTGTGCCCATGTCAGGACCTGAATTGAGTCCCCATGCCGTGACACTGTCCCTAACTAAGGCCTGGATGTTAGGCCTAACTCAAGGCCTGACACTGTCCCTAACTAAGGCCCTGATGCCATCAATATCTAAAGTCCTCACACTATCCTCAGCTAATTTACTATCCCATCTCTTACTAAGGTCCTGAAAATATCGCTAAGTAAGCCGTGACGCTGTCCCTAACAGAAGGCCTGCTCATGTCTTTAACGAAGACCATAATGCTGATCCAACAACGGCACTGATGCTGCTCCTGTGTCACGCCCTGACAGTGTCCCCACCTACAGGAATGACGCTAGGCCTCACTCAGGCCCTGTCGCTCACCCCAAGCCAGTCCGGGATGCGATTTTTACATGAAGCCCTAACATTGCTTCTAAAGAAGGCCCTGATGCTCTCAGTAACTAAGGTCTTGACACTATCTCTCACTAAGGCCTGGAATCTGTCCCTAACATGGGTCCTGCTGCAATCAATAACTAAAATCCGGACACTATCCTGTGCTAATATGCTGACACATTTCTATCCAAGGTTCTGACACTGTCCCAAAGAGAGCCCTGTCTCTCTCCTTAACTGAAGACGTGAGGCTGTGCCTAACTCAGGCCCTGAAGCATTCCTTAACCGAGGCCTTGATTCTGTGACTCACTCAAGCCCTGCTCATGTCTTTCACTATGACCCGAATGCTGACTCCACAAACGCCCTGATACTGCTCCTAAGTCATGCCCTGACAGTGTCTGCATCTAGGGGCCTGACGCTAGGCCTCACTCAGGCCCTCACCTTCTCCCTATACCAGGCTCTGACACTGTCCCTACCCGAAGCCCTGGCACAGATCCTAAATTAGGCCCTGATTCTATAAGTAACTAAGGGCTTGATTCCAAACCTAGGTCATTACCTGACACTAGCCCTAGACCTGAACGTAAACTTCTCTTTTGCTAATGTTAAATTTAGCTAAAGAGATTCTTTAGGATGAAATTCCTTCATCTTCTGAATAGAGTTTTCTGAAAAAAATAATGTTTAAACTCTTACTGAACTTAAACAAAATGTACTCAACTTCTGTGGAATATTCCTTTATACCAGCGTGTATGGTTTCCTTCTGCATCTGCGTGTGTTGGCTTTCAGGGTGCTTGTAGGAATGCCTCCTGTTATGCTAACTAACTAACTCTTATTATGCTAAATCCCTGATGTTGTCCCTAATAACTTCAGGAAACTCCTCCCAAGGCTGTGAACCTGTCCCAAACTAAGGCCTGGAGGCTCATCCTAGCTCAGGCTCTGACACTGTCCCTAGCAAAGGCCCTGACACAACTCCTAGCTCAGTCCCTGACACTATACCTCTGATCCCACAGAGGCCCTTCTGCTGCTCCTAAGTCATGCCCTGACAGTGTCCCGAACTCAGGCCCTAAAGATAAGCCTCACTTAGGCCCTTTGGCTGTACCTTCCTTATGCTCTGACGCTGTCTGTATAGGAAGCCCTGGCAGTGGTCCTGATTTAGGCCCTCACGCTGGTCCTAAGTAAGGCCCTGAGGCTCTCAATAACGAAGGTGTTCACGCTTTTCCTGGGTCATTTCGTGACGCTGTCCCTGGCCCGGAACCTGACTCTGTCCCAAGCTCATGTCCTGCATCTTATCCTAAATGAAACCCTAATAGTATCCCTAACTAAGCCCTGACCAATCCGAACAAAGGCCTTGACACTATCTCTCACTAAAGCCCGGAATCTGTCCCTAACATGGGACCTGTTGCAATCAATAACTAAAATCCGGACACTGTCCTGAGGTAATTTCCTGACACATTTCTATGCACGATCCTGACACTGTCCCAAACCGGTCGGTGTAATTAAATGAAGACCTGATGCTGTGCCTAACTCAGGCCCTGAAGCTTTCCCTAAGTGAGGCCTTGATTCTGTGACTCACTCAAGGCCTGCTCATGTCTTTCACTATGACCTTTCGCTGACCCAACCAAGGTGTTTATGCTGCTCCTAAGTCGTACCCTGACTGTGTCTGCAGCTAGGGGGCTGACGCTAGGCCTCACTCAGGCCCTGACGTTCTCCATAAGTCAGGTCTGACGCTGTCCCTACCGAAAATCTTGACGCAGGTCCTAAATTTTAGGCCTTGATTCTCTAAGTAACTAAGGTCTTGACACCAAATCTACGTCATTAACTGACACTACCCCTAGACCTTAATCTAATCTTGACTTTAGCTAACGTCAAGTTTAGGGAAAGAGATTCTTTACGATGAAATTCTTTCATCATATGAATATTGGTTTCTTAAAACAATAATTTTTAAACTCTTGTTAACCTTAAACAAAGTGTACTCAACTGCTGTGGAATATTCCTTCATAGCAGCGTGCATGGTTCACTTTTACATTCTTGTGTGTTGGCCTTCAGGGTTCTTGCAGGAATGGCTCCTCTTATGCTAACTAAATCATCCCTGATGCTGAACATAAATAAGGCGCTGAAATTACTCCCGATGCTCTGAACCTGTCCCTAACTACGGCCTGGAGACTCGTGCTAAACCAGGCCCTGACACTGTCCCAAACCAAGACCCTGACATTACACGTAACTCGGACCCTGACACTACTCCTAGCTCACTCCCTGACACTATACCGAACAAAGCCCGTAATGATATTCCTAACTCAGACCCTGACACTGACTCTTAACTAAGGCCCTACTGCCGCCAATATCTAAAGTCCTGATGCTATCCTGAGTTAATATCCTGACCCAGGTCTTACCAAGGTCCTGAAACTGACCCAAAGTAAGCCTTGATGCTGTTTGAAAATGAGGCCCTGAGGCTCTCCCTAACAGAGGCCCTGATAATGTCTTTAGTGAAGACCCTCACGCTGATCCCACAGAGGCCCTTCCGCTGCTCCTAAGTCATGCCCTGACAGTGTCCCGAACTCAGGCCCTAAAGATAAGCCTCACTTAGGCCCTTTGGCTGTACCTTCCTTATGCTCTGACGCTGTCTGTATAGGAAGCCCTGGCAGTGGTCCTGATTTAGGCCCTCACGCTGGTCCTAAGTAAGGCCCTGAGGCTCTCAATAACGAAGGTCTTCACGCTTTTCCTGGGTCATTTCGTGACCCTATCCCTGGCCCGGAACCTGACTCTGTCCCAAGCTCATGTCCTGCATCTTATCCTAAATGAAACCCTAATACTCTCCCAAACTAAGCCCTGACGAAACCTAACAAAGGCCTTGACACTATCTCTCACGAACGCCCGGAATCTGTCCCTAATGGTCCCTGCTGCAATCAATAACTAAAAAAAGGACACTGTCCTGAGCTAATATCCTGACTCATTTCTATCCACTGTCCTGATACTTTCCAAAAGAAAGCCTGTTGCCGTCCTTAAGTGAAGACCTGAGGCTGTTCCTAACTCAGGCCCTGAAGCTTTCCCTAACTGAGGCCTTGATTCTGTGACTAACACAGGCCCTGTTCATGTCTTTCACTATGACCTGCATGCTGACCCCACAAAGGCCCTGATGCTGTTCCTACGTCATGCCCTGACTGTGTCTCCAGCAGGTGGGCTGGCACTAGGCCTCACTTAGGCCTAGACGTTCTCCCTAAGTCAGGCTCTGACGATGTCCCTACCCGAAGCCCTGACACAGGTCCTAAATTAGGCCCTGATTCTCTAAATAACTAAGGTCTTGACACCAACCCAGGTCATTTTCTGACACTATCCCTGGCTCGGATCATGACTCTGTCCCAAGGTAATGTCCTGCATCTTATCCTAATTGAAACCCTAATACTCTCCCTAACTAAGGCCCGGACTAATCCTAATTAAGGCATTGACCCTATCTCTCACTAAGGCCCAGAATCTATCCCTAACATGGGCCCTGCTGCAATCAATAATGAAAATCCGGACACTATCCTGAGCTAATATGCTGACACATTTCTATCCACGGACCTGACACAGTCCCAAAGAAAGGCCTGTCGCTGTCCTTAAATGAAGACCTGAGGCTGTGCCTAACTCAGGCCCTGAAGCTTTCCCTAACGGAGGCCTCGATTCTCTGACTCACTCAGGCCCCTGCTCATGTCCTTAACTATGACCCGAATGCTGACCCAACAAAGGCCCGGATGCTGCTTCGACGTCATGCCCTGACACTGTCTCCAGCTAGGGGCCTGAAGCTGGGCCTCACTCAGGCCCTCTTGCTTGCCCTAAGTCCGGTCCTGATGCTGGTTCTAAATAAGGCCCTCAGGTTCTCAGTAACTAAGGTCTTGACACTATCCCGAGGTCATTTGCTGACACAATCCCTAGACTTTACCCTAACCCTGTCCCTAGCTAATGTCCTGCCTCTTATGCTAACTGAAGCCCTTATGCTGTGCCCATGTCAGGACCTGAATTGAGTCCCCATGCCGTGACACTGTCCCTAACTAAGGCCTGGATGTTAGGCCTAACTCAAGGCCTGACACTGTCCCTAACTAAGGCCCTGATGCCATCAATATCTAAAGTCCTCACACTATCCTCAGCTAATTTACTATCCCATCTCTTACTAAGGTCCTGAAAATATCGCTAAGTAAGCCGTGACGCTGTCCCTAACAGAAGGCCTGCTCATGTCTTTAACGAAGACCATAATGCTGATCCAACAACGGCACTGATGCTGCTCCTGTGTCACGCCCTGACAGTGTCCCCACCTACAGGAATGACGCTAGGCCTCACTCAGGCCCTGTCGCTCACCCCAAGCCAGTCCGGGATGCGATTTTTACATGAAGCCCTAACATTGCTTCTAAAGAAGGCCCTGATGCTCTCAGTAACTAAGGTCTTGACACTATCTCTCACTAAGGCCTGGAATCTGTCCCTAACATGGGTCCTGCTGCAATCAATAACTAAAATCCGGACACTATCCTGTGCTAATATGCTGACACATTTCTATCCAAGGTTCTGACACTGTCCCAAAGAGAGCCCTGTCTCTCTCCTTAACTGAAGACGTGAGGCTGTGCCTAACTCAGGCCCTGAAGCATTCCTTAACCGAGGCCTTGATTCTGTGACTCACTCAAGCCCTGCTCATGTCTTTCACTATGACCCGAATGCTGACTCCACAAACGCCCTGATACTGCTCCTAAGTCATGCCCTGACAGTGTCTGCATCTAGGGGCCTGACGCTAGGCCTCACTCAGGCCCTCACCTTCTCCCTATACCAGGCTCTGACACTGTCCCTACCCGAAGCCCTGGCACAGATCCTAAATTAGGCCCTGATTCTATAAGTAACTAAGGGCTTGATTCCAAACCTAGGTCATTACCTGACACTAGCCCTAGACCTGAACGTAAACTTCTCTTTTGCTAATGTTAAATTTAGCTAAAGAGATTCTTTAGGATGAAATTCCTTCATCTTCTGAATAGAGTTTTCTGAAAAAAATAATGTTTAAACTCTTACTGAACTTAAACAAAATGTACTCAACTTCTGTGGAATATTCCTTTATACCAGCGTGTATGGTTTCCTTCTGCATCTGCCTGTGTTGGCTTTCAGGGTGCTTGTAGGAATGCCTCCTGTTATGCTAACTAACTAACTCTTATTATGCTAAATCCCTGATGTTGTCCCTAATAACTTCAGGAAACTCCTCCCAAGGCTGTGAACCTGTCCCAAACTAAGGCCTGGAGGCTCATCCTAGCTCAGGCTCTGACACTGTCCCTAGCAAAGGCCCTGACACAACTCCTAGCTCAGTCCCTGACACTATACCTCTGATCCCACAGAGGCCCTTCTGCTGCTCCTAAGTCATGCCCTGACAGTGTCCCGAACTCAGGCCCTAAAGATAAGCCTCACTTAGGCCCTTTGGCTGTACCTTCCTTATGCTCTGACGCTGTCTGTATAGGAAGCCCTGGCAGTGGTCCTGATTTAGGCCCTCACGCTGGTCCTAAGTAAGGCCCTGAGGCTCTCAATAACGAAGGTGTTCACGCTTTTCCTGGGTCATTTCGTGACGCTGTCCCTGGCCCGGAACCTGACTCTGTCCCAAGCTCATGTCCTGCATCTTATCCTAAATGAAACCCTAATAGTATCCCTAACTAAGCCCTGACCAATCCGAACAAAGGCCTTGACACTATCTCTCACTAAAGCCCGGAATCTGTCCCTAACATGGGACCTGTTGCAATCAATAACTAAAATCCGGACACTGTCCTGAGGTAATTTCCTGACACATTTCTATGCACGATCCTGACACTGTCCCAAACCGGTCGGTGTAATTAAATGAAGACCTGATGCTGTGCCTAACTCAGGCCCTGAAGCTTTCCCTAAGTGAGGCCTTGATTCTGTGACTCACTCAAGGCCTGCTCATGTCTTTCACTATGACCTTTCGCTGACCCAACCAAGGTGTTTATGCTGCTCCTAAGTCGTACCCTGACTGTGTCTGCAGCTAGGGGGCTGACGCTAGGCCTCACTCAGGCCCTGACGTTCTCCATAAGTCAGGTCTGACGCTGTCCCTACCGAAAATCTTGACGCAGGTCCTAAATTTTAGGCCTTGATTCTCTAAGTAACTAAGGTCTTGACACCAAATCTACGTCATTAACTGACACTACCCCTAGACCTTAATCTAATCTTGACTTTAGCTAACGTCAAGTTTAGGGAAAGAGATTCTTTACGATGAAATTCTTTCATCATATGAATATTGGTTTCTTAAAACAATAATTTTTAAACTCTTGTTAACCTTAAACAAAGTGTACTCAACTGCTGTGGAATATTCCTTCATAGCAGCGTGCATGGTTCACTTTTACATTCTTGTGTGTTGGCCTTCAGGGTTCTTGCAGGAATGGCTCCTCTTATGCTAACTAAATCATCCCTGATGCTGAACATAAATAAGGCGCTGAAATTACTCCCGATGCTCTGAACCTGTCCCTAACTACGGCCTGGAGACTCGTGCTAAACCAGGCCCTGACACTGTCCCAAACCAAGACCCTGACATTACACGTAACTCGGACCCTGACACTACTCCTAGCTCACTCCCTGACACTATACCGAACAAAGCCCGTAATGATATTCCTAACTCAGACCCTGACACTGACTCTTAACTAAGGCCCTACTGCCGCCAATATCTAAAGTCCTGATGCTATCCTGAGTTAATATCCTGACCCAGGTCTTACCAAGGTCCTGAAACTGACCCAAAGTAAGCCTTGATGCTGTTTGAAAATGAGGCCCTGAGGCTCTCCCTAACAGAGGCCCTGATAATGTCTTTAGTGAAGACCCTCACGCTGATCCCACAGAGGCCCTTCCGCTGCTCCTAAGTCATGCCCTGACAGTGTCCCGAACTCAGGCCCTAAAGATAAGCCTCACTTAGGCCCTTTGGCTGTACCTTCCTTATGCTCTGACGCTGTCTGTATAGGAAGCCCTGGCAGTGGTCCTGATTTAGGCCCTCACGCTGGTCCTAAGTAAGGCCCTGAGGCTCTCAATAACGAAGGTCTTCACGCTTTTCCTGGGTCATTTCGTGACCCTATCCCTGGCCCGGAACCTGACTCTGTCCCAAGCTCATGTCCTGCATCTTATCCTAAATGAAACCCTAATACTCTCCCAAACTAAGCCCTGACGAAACCTAACAAAGGCCTTGACACTATCTCTCACGAACGCCCGGAATCTGTCCCTAATGGTCCCTGCTGCAATCAATAACTAAAAAAAGGACACTGTCCTGAGCTAATATCCTGACTCATTTCTATCCACTGTCCTGATACTTTCCAAAAGAAAGCCTGTTGCCGTCCTTAAGTGAAGACCTGAGGCTGTTCCTAACTCAGGCCCTGAAGCTTTCCCTAACTGAGGCCTTGATTCTGTGACTAACACAGGCCCTGTTCATGTCTTTCACTATGACCTGCATGCTGACCCCACAAAGGCCCTGATGCTGTTCCTACGTCATGCCCTGACTGTGTCTCCAGCAGGTGGGCTGGCACTAGGCCTCACTTAGGCCTAGACGTTCTCCCTAAGTCAGGCTCTGACGATGTCCCTACCCGAAGCCCTGACACAGGTCCTAAATTAGGCCCTGATTCTCTAAATAACTAAGGTCTTGACACCAACCCAGGTCATTTTCTGACACTATCCCTGGCTCGGATCATGACTCTGTCCCAAGGTAATGTCCTGCATCTTATCCTAATTGAAACCCTAATACTCTCCCTAACTAAGGCCCGGACTAATCCTAATTAAGGCATTGACCCTATCTCTCACTAAGGCCCAGAATCTATCCCTAACATGGGCCCTGCTGCAATCAATAATGAAAATCCGGACACTATCCTGAGCTAATATGCTGACACATTTCTATCCACGGACCTGACACAGTCCCAAAGAAAGGCCTGTCGCTGTCCTTAAATGAAGACCTGAGGCTGTGCCTAACTCAGGCCCTGAAGCTTTCCCTAACGGAGGCCTCGATTCTCTGACTCACTCAGGCCCCTGCTCATGTCCTTAACTATGACCCGAATGCTGACCCAACAAAGGCCCGGATGCTGCTTCGACGTCATGCCCTGACACTGTCTCCAGCTAGGGGCCTGAAGCTGGGCCTCACTCAGGCCCTCTTGCTTGCCCTAAGTCCGGTCCTGATGCTGGTTCTAAATAAGGCCCTCAGGTTCTCAGTAACTAAGGTCTTGACACTATCCCGAGGTCATTTGCTGACACAATCCCTAGACTTTACCCTAACCCTGTCCCTAGCTAATGTCCTGCCTCTTATGCTAACTGAAGCCCTTATGCTGTGCCCATGTCAGGACCTGAATTGAGTCCCCATGCCGTGACACTGTCCCTAACTAAGGCCTGGATGTTAGGCCTAACTCAAGGCCTGACACTGTCCCTAACTAAGGCCCTGATGCCATCAATATCTAAAGTCCTCACACTATCCTCAGCTAATTTACTATCCCATCTCTTACTAAGGTCCTGAAAATATCGCTAAGTAAGCCGTGACGCTGTCCCTAACAGAAGGCCTGCTCATGTCTTTAACGAAGACCATAATGCTGATCCAACAACGGCACTGATGCTGCTCCTGTGTCACGCCCTGACAGTGTCCCCACCTACAGGAATGACGCTAGGCCTCACTCAGGCCCTGTCGCTCACCCCAAGCCAGTCCGGGATGCGATTTTTACATGAAGCCCTAACATTGCTTCTAAAGAAGGCCCTGATGCTCTCAGTAACTAAGGTCTTGACACTATCTCTCACTAAGGCCTGGAATCTGTCCCTAACATGGGTCCTGCTGCAATCAATAACTAAAATCCGGACACTATCCTGTGCTAATATGCTGACACATTTCTATCCAAGGTTCTGACACTGTCCCAAAGAGAGCCCTGTCTCTCTCCTTAACTGAAGACGTGAGGCTGTGCCTAACTCAGGCCCTGAAGCATTCCTTAACCGAGGCCTTGATTCTGTGACTCACTCAAGCCCTGCTCATGTCTTTCACTATGACCCGAATGCTGACTCCACAAACGCCCTGATACTGCTCCTAAGTCATGCCCTGACAGTGTCTGCATCTAGGGGCCTGACGCTAGGCCTCACTCAGGCCCTCACCTTCTCCCTATACCAGGCTCTGACACTGTCCCTACCCGAAGCCCTGGCACAGATCCTAAATTAGGCCCTGATTCTATAAGTAACTAAGGGCTTGATTCCAAACCTAGGTCATTACCTGACACTAGCCCTAGACCTGAACGTAAACTTCTCTTTTGCTAATGTTAAATTTAGCTAAAGAGATTCTTTAGGATGAAATTCCTTCATCTTCTGAATAGAGTTTTCTGAAAAAAATAATGTTTAAACTCTTACTGAACTTAAACAAAATGTACTCAACTTCTGTGGAATATTCCTTTATACCAGCGTGTATGGTTTCCTTCTGCATCTGCGTGTGTTGGCTTTCAGGGTGCTTGTAGGAATGCCTCCTGTTATGCTAACTAACTAACTCTTATTATGCTAAATCCCTGATGTTGTCCCTAATAACTTCAGGAAACTCCTCCCAAGGCTGTGAACCTGTCCCAAACTAAGGCCTGGAGGCTCATCCTAGCTCAGGCTCTGACACTGTCCCTAGCAAAGGCCCTGACACAACTCCTAGCTCAGTCCCTGACACTATACCTCTGATCCCACAGAGGCCCTTCTGCTGCTCCTAAGTCATGCCCTGACAGTGTCCCGAACTCAGGCCCTAAAGATAAGCCTCACTTAGGCCCTTTGGCTGTACCTTCCTTATGCTCTGACGCTGTCTGTATAGGAAGCCCTGGCAGTGGTCCTGATTTAGGCCCTCACGCTGGTCCTAAGTAAGGCCCTGAGGCTCTCAATAACGAAGGTGTTCACGCTTTTCCTGGGTCATTTCGTGACGCTGTCCCTGGCCCGGAACCTGACTCTGTCCCAAGCTCATGTCCTGCATCTTATCCTAAATGAAACCCTAATAGTATCCCTAACTAAGCCCTGACCAATCCGAACAAAGGCCTTGACACTATCTCTCACTAAAGCCCGGAATCTGTCCCTAACATGGGACCTGTTGCAATCAATAACTAAAATCCGGACACTGTCCTGAGGTAATTTCCTGACACATTTCTATGCACGATCCTGACACTGTCCCAAACCGGTCGGTGTAATTAAATGAAGACCTGATGCTGTGCCTAACTCAGGCCCTGAAGCTTTCCCT